>NW_027272128.1:0-517446 GCF_040938485.1 Diadema antillarum | reverse complement strand
CACCCTATTTGAAAAGTAAGGTCTCAAGTCTGTCACAGGCAGAAACATTTCTTCCGGCTCTGTTCCAGATTTTTCGATGGTGAATATTTGGCCCCATCAGCTTTTGAAAGGACTGAAGGGATCTTTAGAAGATGTTGCATGTTCTTAAAAAGCTCATTAAAGTACACTGTTAGCTCCTTTCCCCTGCATAATGTATATAACTGAATATTTCGAGCTGCAAGGCAATTTCTGCAGTAATATAAAAACATCTAGAAAAACAGGTCCAAGAAAAATGATGCTCTGAATATGCCAAATCTACTAAAAGTTTATTCACTGGTGACTGATGTACATTTCAAATTCTCTATGATACAACTGAGATTAATGACTGGGCTGATCTACAGAGCCTCTTTTTGATGATCGACATTGTCTCAGAATCCAAAAATGGGAACCAAAATGTCTAGTTTCTCATTGATTTTATTCACAGAAACTTTGTAGAGGTGTTAAAAACAAAAATACATAAACATGCCTAACACTTGTAAATGTTTGACTTTTTTTTTTCAAACCACACAGATCATATAAGCTAGTAGCCATTCAACAATTTCACTATTAATTTTTATTTCTCTATTAGCAATTTCACTACTAGCCTTTATTTCTCTGTTATATAATCTTTATACTTAAAGGACAAGTTCACCTTCATAAACATAAGGATTGAGAGAATGTAGCAATATTAGTAGAACACATCATTGAAAGTTTGAGGAAAATCAGACAATCCGTTCAAAAGTTATGAATTTTTGAAGTTTTTGTGCAGTACCCGCTGGATGAGAAGACTACTGCAGTGTATGAATAACTTAGATGTCACATGCATACAACAATATAAGGAAAATATAAAGAGAATTTCACAAAATTCCATCTTTTGAAAAAAGTACACATTCCCGACTCGTTACCGACAAATGTTATGGGTAATATTATTCCCCCTGCCTTTAGAAAGAGGCAAGTCAAGTGCTCTTTTATTATGCGAAAAAAAGTGAAAATATGTTGAATTTCTTTTACATTTTCTTTATGCTGTCGTACGCATATGACTCACAAGCTGTAGTAGTCTCCTCATCCAGCGGTTCCAACACAAAAATTTAAAAAATTCATAACTTTTGCATCGATTGTCCAATTTTCCTCAAACTTTCACTGATGTGTTCTACTAATATTGTTGCATTTTCTCAATCCTTATGTTTATGAAGGTGAACTTGTCCTTTAACTAGCATTGTGGTGTCAGTCGAATACCAAAGTACAGTGTATATCACAGCTGAACAGGTCTACCCTTCTGTATCATGCATGATGGATTTTTATCACAGACTTGATAGCCGCCTATTGGAAGGTGGCAGTACCCATAGATGGCAGAATCTCATTTCTAGGTTAACAAACAATAGAGTAAAACATACAAAGAGTCCCTTTTTGTAAATTTGATATATTTCCAATTAAATAAGCCCAGCTAAAAAAACACACACAATTAAAATAATAAGAAAATATGGGATATTTTTTCATCATAAATTCAGGAATAATCCTGGTTGTGCAACAAGTGAGGTGTCAGTAAAGAGGTTTCATTTTTGCTCTTCCTGTTAATGACTTACTTTAACATATTGAGGATGGACTGATTTTGATACAACACGCATTTCCCATAGACACCTGCCCGAGTATACTCAGGACTTGTCCTCAACGGGTTAAAATGTTTAAGAATAATGAATTTCGCAGAATCAAGATGTTACTTGTGGAACATATGGCAAGCACAAATATTTGCATGCTTTTAATTTTGTGCTAGCTTCTGGTTGCATGAAATGCGCTAAAATTTCCACAATGCCAAAATTTCCTCTTTTACAGTATGATGTATGTAGGATACATATTCATATTAGTACAATGATGATAATATATGAAATATAGATATGCACATAACATATCTGAATGCCTGTAAGAATGATTGTATGTGTCTGTGTATGTATGGATGTATTTGGTACATACAATATGTATGTGTAGTTTTGCTTTGTTCAGTGCTATCATATGTGCATCCAATAATGTAGAGTGTAAAAACATGACATCACACACTTAATGAAGAAATGAAATTAATACTAGGGGACTTATTTAGCATGCCCATGGGGCTGGCAAATACATTTATCATACCCATATTGTAATTTGATTTTATACTGCTTATCCCATTCCCTCAAATCAAATTCTTTACTTCGTGCTGCAGGGATAGAACTCACCCAAAGACGACGTATGTTTTCTTTTTTCTCTCTTTTTTTTTTAAAGATTATGCATTCCCAAGAGGTTTGCAGCACACATGAATAATCTAGAGAAGTACAAATGAATCAAACCCGCTCACATCTCAAGTTTGTACAAATGTGGACAGATGATCATTTCACAAGCACTCGGCTTGAGCGAATTTTATACAAGCACACATTTTACGGCTGCATTAGCAATAAAAGTGTTAAGTGGTAATCATAATTTCTATGCGGCACACAACATTTCTCTCGGCCCAATGACTATTCACAGCCTATGAAATCCAAGCAGCGGCAATAGGCAGGCCTGCTAGTCTAAAACAAGCAGACCCTTGCCACAGAGCTCTGCAAATCTACCTTGGCCTTGTGACCCTTTGAATCCCAACTATACCCTTTACGTCAACACCTTATGATTCAACAGGGACAATACCAGTAGGTATCCCTGATGAATTTCTCTATATGCCCCAAAGACCAAGTGAGTGAAGATGCCCACTAAAAAGTACAAGCCTGAAAATGCAACCACCTAATGTCATACCTGTGTCATCAACATCTTACCACTGAGCAGCATGCTTGAATTCACTGGCATTTAAACAGTGACGTAAAGTATCAAGAGAGCTTTTTACACCCAAGTCTCACATCAGAATCACTGTTTTACAATCAGGAGTAAAGGGGGGGGGGCGAGTACTTTTGCTTGCTTCACCCCTGTTCCATAGTTCAAGGAGTTGAGCGAAGAGTTTTCAGACCAAAGAAATTCAACTGGTGAACCGAGTTAAACCTGTTGAAATTTGCCAAGTTTACAATCTACACAGGGGTATTAGTGAATGGAATGCCACGGGCACATATTGAAGAAAGTGCTGGACTGTGTGTTTTGGTCGTAGCGATAAGACATTTTAGAGCGTGTTTCTACAGAGCGACGAAAATTCGAGGTGATGCAAGGCGATTCACGGCGATGCGCAGTAACACCTCAAATTTTTCCTCAGTAGAAACACATCGAGTAGTGGTCAATGCGCGGTGATGCAAGGGACGATTTTTCAGAAGAAACACACAGGTTGGAAACACATCGGGTAGCGAAATTTGCGGTGTACCGGAAGTCTCGAATTACTGGGATATTTCGCCCACATTATTCGAATAGTCACACACCTGCTTTGTGTTTGCAGCGCTGATGCATCTTTCATGTTGAGTATCCTATACAATACATGCACTATACAGTTTACACAGCGTACTGTTTCTTCTCGTTTCACGGCTTGCATGCTTGTCAGGGTTAACGTTTCCTGAACCACCAGATACACTAGCTTGCTTCTTGTTGTTTGAATAGACTATATGTCGGAGAATATCGACTGGAGAATGGATCTGCAGTGATTTGTGATTTCTAAGTGATGGCAGATGACAGAAGTAGTGAGGGGCATTTCATTTTTAGATGCCAAAACAAGGCGGAATGCTGGCAGTCTGAGACGCTGCATCTCCCTAAACATTCGGCCACTTTCTCCTTCTCAAAGTAGCAGATTGAACTTGACTCCTGACTCTCTGACTGGCAGTGATAACAGTCCAAAAGCGAAAATACTAATGCACATTTCACGTCCCGATCTAGTTTGTGCCATCTTGATCATTTTGTTTTATACCTTCCCATACTGCGCGACCTGCGACTTCCGGTTCACAGCAAGTTCTCTTGCATCTTCCCGCATCAACGCGTATCACCACGTATTTATCGCTCAGTAGAAACTGGTAGTCATAAAATACAAGGTGATGCGAGGTTTCCCCTGTAGAAACACGCTCTTAGAGCGTGTTTCTACTGAGAGCACCTCACATCCCTGGCATCGCCACGAATTTTGTCCAACGCAGCACCTCGTATTTTACGACCACTCGAGCTGTTTCTACTGAGCGGTAAAACACGAGGTGATGCAAAGGTGACGTGCAAATGCCGCGATTCCGGAAGTCAGGTATTTTTAAGTCACAGACTGGGTCACGCGCGATCGAGGGGGCTGTTGAGATTTTTTTTTTTTTTTTTCAAGGCTGCGACATACTAATGTGGTACTCTCGCGATTCGAGACAATATAAAATGAAATAACGCGGTGCTAAATCAAAGCAAATCAAAGTAAGTGATGAGGGTTTAGTAATGCAATAAGTTAGGCTGTTAATCACGCGAACAATACACGATGAATGCCACAATTCACATATAACGTAACGTATAGGGCCTATAATACGTACACTTGAAGCCAGTTGGTACAAACAAAGCATGATGCGAACACGGTCGCTGTATGTACACATTTTGTACACGTGTCGAAGGAGTGTGTGCGATGAACCGATTGAAAAGCGCGGGGAGAAATTCTAGACGTCCGATACACCATGAATTTTGCTACCCGGTGTGTTTCTACTGAGAATCGTCCTTCGCGTCACCACGCATCGACCACCTCAATAGGTGGTCGACGGAGCACCTCGCATCACCCGGCATCGGCCACTACCCGATCTGTTTCTACTGAGGAAAAAATTGAGGTGTCACCACGCATCGGCCGGTATCGGCCGGCATCGGCCGGTATCACCACACATCGGCTGGTATCACCTCGAATTTTCGTCGCTCAGTAGAAACACGCTCTAAGATGTGTCATTAAATAGCTGAATGAAATGTGAGGAAGGTCTTGAATTTGAGACTAAACCTGGAGAATAGTTTTTGCTATGATATGACTCCATCCACACACTGTGCACTCCATCTGACACACTGACAGTGACCAGATGAAAGTGATGGCAGCTAATTAATTGCTCACATCAGCACATTCATTATGAACTGCATCACTGTGCAAATGCAAAATGTCATTTATTTGGCTCCATTTTCTGCACAGAAGCCTAAAAAGATCTGCTCAAGTCTACGCAGGAGTCGTCAACTCTTTCGGTTCTAGTCATGTCAAATAATCAATTGCATACAGCACATGCTGGTTTCATAATGAGAAAAACACTCGCAGGATACACCTCCACTCCCTTCATACTCTCTCACTGCTTAAAGGGAACCTATCAGCAGACATTATGCTTCTTCAATTCTCAGTACTGCCAATGCGCAAAAAAACTTCTGCACACACCGCAGAGCCCTGTCACAGAGGCACTGTGGGATTCCTCTGGAGCATTGGCGCTTCAGGCTGGTTTGTGAGTGTCTCAGTTCCCATGCTATTCAGTGCAATTTTAGCTGCTTTACTTTCGTTGCTGCTTTTTTCTTCCATAGAATTAAAAAAAAAAAGTTTAAAACTTCTAAATTTTACTGATTTGCCGTCATTACAGTCCGGTTCACTATTGCAAGGCTTTGATGTGCTAGTCACATGATGGAAAGCAAAGAAATCTTCAGCAAAAAATACCTCTGGATAAAGAGGAAATGTGACCTGAGTGCATATGCAGCCAAAACTGGGTGAAGTTTGTCCCTTACGCTATCCCATAATGCATCTGAAGCGATGCTTGCCGCAAGACACCCAGGTTTTGGCGATACCGAGAACTGAACTGAACTTCTGCATTCATTGCCCACCGCAGTACATGTAAAAAACCACGACTAGCACAGACCTGGTAGAATGGAATTGCCCATCAGCAAATGCGTGTACCAAAGTGTATTACGATACAAATCCTTCGCGTAGACTCGGAGGTTGGCATAAAGGAGACCGCAACTGCCTGACAGTCTTCTCCGAATTGGGCCTCTTGCAAGAATCTGTTGTGTGAATGTTGTGTTCTGGGGATTCTCAAATTATATATTCAGAGTTAGGCCAACCTTTGCAATACATGTTCTTCCCATGAAACAGTCCCCTTTTTTAACTCCAATTAACCCCATCATTACCACTACTTACCTTTCTATATAAAACTGTAATGGCATATTGAGGTAGCGACTTTCCGAGGATTTAATACATGGAACTTGCATAATTGCCAACTTCCTTTTCATTTTCAAACATGCTAAACATGAGTGCTTATTGATTACTGAAGAACGTTGGTTTCTGTCTAGATGAGTACACTAGTTTTTATAGCATATCTCATATTAATATTGCCCCCCCCAAAAAAAAAAAAAAAAAAACCTGTAACATCACAAGGAATGCAGGGAAAAACGTCAGAGTTAAACAACTTCTCTCATTATTTCCTTAAATGTATGTACATATGAGTAAATGTATGTGCGTTTTATGAGTGTGTGTGTGTGTGTGTGTGTGTGTGTGTGTGTGTGTGTGTGTGTGTGTGTGTGTGTGTGTGTGTGTGTGTGTGTGAGTGTGTGCATGTGCGCATGTAAAGCACATGAATGAACGGGAAGAGGTGTGAATGAATTACATCAAATATGACTACTTGTGTTTAAACAGCTAACATACATTCTGAAGAGCTTCTGCTGCCATGCAGAAAACTTGGGTTCATGTAACCTGGGGGGGGGGGGGGACATTTACATAATCTTCAAATGCCAAAATCTATGTTCGACTCGAAATGAAGATAATTGCCCACTTAATGTACTTCAAGAACTCAAAGCTAGGCTTCTACTCAAGAAGCCCCCTAGTGTTCAAAATCCTATTCAACAAAAGGACCTACATTGATTTTCTGTAAATAGTAGGGAATGGCCTCAATAGAGGGTGCCAGCTGGATTCCATACAACATTCCAGTGGCAAATTCCTTTGTTGTATTGTAAGTAATGTTCGTGCAAACATGCAGAGTCATGCACACATACACTCACAAACAAACTAAGCATCCAATTTGAGGTACACATTTGTCTTGGTGGATTACATTGATTAATTGTACTCTTGAAATGAAGAACCAGTCCTCCTAACAGATCAATGAAGGGTGGGGAACTGGGGGGGTGGGGGCAGTGAACCTCAGTTTATCACAGCTGTGAAATGATTAAAAGACTTTGAAATGCATGATGGTTCTCTACTGTACAATGTAAAAATCACAAGACCATTTATTTCTCCTGTAATACTGAAAGTTTCCTCAGACACTCAGTTTATGACAGGGTAATTCAGTAGAACTTTCTTTGTTGTTGTTGTTGTTAGAAGGATCGTATAGTTTTGGTTGAGACCTACACCTGTATGTATAGGTTTCTAGCATTTTTGGTGAGATATTGAGAAACGTCATATAAAATAATTATGAAAGAGCATGTAATTCCAAGGAGGATTCAACATTATTTGATGAAAATTGGTTTTGAAATGGCCGAGATATCCAAAACAGAGCAATCCTCATAAAAAGGTGGGACCAAATTCTATATTAAATGATCACTTTGTTTTACTTTATTTTTGGATGTTTCAGCCATTCCAAAACAAAAATTTTCATGTAATAAACTTTGAATTCCTCTTAGAATGGTATGATCTGTATTATTTCCTAAGTGGTTTCTTGGTATCTCGCAAAAAATCATAAGCCCAATCCTCGTCTCCACTGATACTATACCATCCCTTTAATTACTCAAAGCCGACCTAGGAGAGGCAGTTTGCACCTGTGCCTTGCTGGGGTCACTAATCACAATTTTGATATAAGCACAATGATGAACACAGAACAACAAGCCATGGTGTTGAGATCAAATCTGAATGCTACCCTTCCAATGGATCATGCAAGTCAAACCTCCTTGTGCAAAGTACTACAAGCATAGTTCAGTGTATATCTGTAAACAAGCGAGGGTAAAAACACCAGCCTAAAAGCTACAAATTGTGGTAGAAATAGCTAGATGGGGAAGGGGGGGGGGAGGGGAAATCCCCCCCACAAAAGAAATATTGTGTAGACTTGACCTAATGCAGAGCTACCAAGTCTCACGCAGAATGCGTGAGACTCAAGCATTTAGGGTCCGTCTCACGATCTCACGCATGGCACCCATTTTTCTCACGCATTGGGTGAAATCTGCAACTTGGGCCTATTAATAATGAGCATAGCTCAAAGGATTAAAGTGATAGTTGCAATTGAAGGTATATTTCCCTTTTTTCTTTCAAAATAAGTAAAAAGTAGTCACTTAAGTATGCACTTGATCGCACCGTTAAGAGCTAGAAATTGAATAAGCTCCCTACTAACCCCTCCCACACCCTCGTTCGCACGCACATGCGCGCGCCGAGACGTTGAGTCATGAAAATCTCACTCATAAAAATGTTTTGAACTTGGCATCCCTGCTAATGCTCTGCAAGTCCACAGAGCAATTTACAAGAACTTGTTTCTTATCATGATAAGGTCCTGAAACATATTTCTAAAATTGTTCAGTGAGACTATTAAGGTTTCAAGACACTGAAATGACTGCTCACTAAAAACATTCCATACAACAGCTGTGTCACACACTCAATGACCTGTTAATCAAACATGCAACGCTCCACTTGCTTAGGCACATGTGTGCATGTACCATGGCTGAAGTAAATGCAAGGTCAGTTGTAAGGTCAATCTTGGTTCAGAGGTCAAACCATAAAGACTGCAAACACACAACAGAAACCGAGCAACTGCCTCAACTGGAAAACATGATTTGAATAATGTGTTCGGTACACAACATGGTTCACATTTCCCATCAGCCTTGCAAAGTTGCAGTTTTTTTTTTAAATTAGCATGAAACATACCATTACAAACATTAAATTGTTGTATAAACTGTGTTGTTGTGGTTGTTTTTATGTAGGTGAGCACCCTCTACAATACACAAATACGCACACACTTTTACTCGGTAATTTTTTTTATTTCAATTAAATAAGATTCATCTTGTATGCAACAAAATATCAATAAAATCATTACAATAAGGCATATATGGAATGTTACAATTAAGAAAAACAAGAAGAAAATACAAATACACAAAGGTACACTTTGAAGTAACATGCTATTTCACCCAACCAGTTATCATGTAGCCTTGTGGGGTTTACTAGGTAGAAGTTTATAGCATTGACTAAAATTCACCCTGGCTCCTACAACATGGATCCAGCAGAGGAGCACGATTAATCCTTAGATAACACAAATAGCGCCATCTTGCTACAAGACAGTCTATAAACTTTGAATGTGAAGGTGGAAAATGGACAATGCTCAACAATCACGAAACACCAATAAACTATTTAACTATCTATTGCATAAAAGTCGCAAAGACATTGTCGTGAGGTCGCTTCAAGTTCTTCGCTTTTGTGGAGAATGCCGCAATCTACCATACCATCCCTGATAGTTCATAACCTTAAAGGGCATGTTTACTTTAATATACATGTGGATTGAATGAATGCAGCATTATCAGTAGAACACATCTGTGAAAGTTTGAGGAAAATCTCACAATCCGTTCAAAAGTCATGGATGAGAAGTCTACTACAGTTTATGATGTCACATGTGTAGAACGATATATGGAAACTATAAAGAGAATTTAACATTTTTTTTTAAAGGTACACATTCCCTCGACTTCGTACTGACTTATTTTAAGGATAATACTATTCCCCCTGCCTTCTGAAGGAGGCAACTTAAGTGCTCTTTTATTACGCCAGAAAAGTGTATATATGTTGAATTTTCTTTATATTGTTCTACGCATGTGACATCACAAGCTGTGCTAGTCTTCTCATCCAGCAATGGTGGCACTAAAATTTGATGAAATCGCAACTTTTTGACGGATTGTCTGATTTTCCTCACACTTTCACGGATGTGTTCTGATATTGCTGCACTCTCTCAATTGACATATCGGTTAAACTTGTCCTTTAATATATATATGCATATATGATATACATGCTTACAATTTAATTCAATGCACAGCATGTCATGAGAGCTATTTACACAACAAGTGGAGATTGAAGAGAGGGTGTATTAGCAAGGGGAAAAAATTTGGAGAAAAATAAGAAGAGAAAGACAATCACATAAGAGAGACAGAATGAATTGAGCACAGGGACTGCAGCAAAATCGAGTGTTTTGCCATAGAAATTTGACAAGACATACATCACCAGCTTCAGACGCGAAGCAATCCCATCATCCATCAGGAAAGGCTGGTGCTCGCTAGCTGAATGCACAACAAATCTCTGCTGTTGCATACGCACATGCATGTGTACACACACACACACACACACACACACACACACACACACACACACACACACACACGCACGCAAACATATACATACCTGACATGAATATTCCCACCATCAGTAACTTTCTCTTTCTTCTTTCAGCTTTGACTGTAATCAAAGGATAATAGTCCTCCTAGTGGCTAATTCTGGCATGGGGAAAACACTCTGGTGACCCATACGACTACAACTTGTGCCTATTCAATTTCTAGCCACTGGGGACAGTAATACTACACACCGACTGACAATGTAACAAATTGCCTTTGAAAAATTTATAAAGTGTAGATTAGAATCTTCTTTCTCTTAAACAAAAATAACATCCTATTTATTTTTTTTTTTGCACATTTTGTGGAAGCAAATAATTTCCATCTTGATCAATGAAATCCGTTTCATTAGTCTAAATCATATAATTTCGAATGAAAAAAAAAAACGAATGAAAAGATTCCATGTTAATACAGTTTCCCGAATCCAAAATTTTATTGCTGAGAGAATTTGTCATCTTTTTCCTCAATGATATTCTGCATGCAAAGACCTCGAAGACATATAAAACATATTTTCTTAAATTGATGTACTGTCATATGCAATGTGCTCTAATGGTAAACTTTTGCTGACTTTTAAGTTCATGTATTTCTTTCTTTCACCCTCCCCAAAAAACACTACCATAAACATATGATACCACTGATCCTTTAGCAAATTATCCAGTTCTGAAATTTGAATACAAATCTGAATAATCTACATCTTGGAGAAGAAAAAAAAAAGCATCACACACCTGTGTGATTTCTTGATAAGACTGGGAACCATTGTTAATCTAAGGCTGCATCTATCAAGTTTTTCTTGTTTGAAATGCATTTCAATACCCACTCTCAAAATGTGTTTGCAAGCGCCTTTCAGAAACCGTTTCTCAAGTCGTTGCATTTATCAACTCTATCATGAGTAGAGAGGGAGGCATTGTTATTGTGCAGCTCCATTGCGCAGCTTGACGCCAGGAGCGGAGACGTGCAGTTGGCAGTGGTTGGTGTGGGCAGGTCCGAGCTATAAATGTATTTCAAACGTTTATCATCTTCAGAGAAACACGTTTCTAGCTCAAACATGTTTCCCATCGCACTTTTTTCCCCCATGTTTCAGAAAGTTGTTTCTATCCCCAAAATCAAAACAGCTTTGCATTCATCAACTGCCCAAAACTTGCTGAAAGTTTTTTGGAAACCTTACTTCCCGCCAGAAGTGAGTTGATAAAGACAGCCCAAAGGATGGCAGGAAATCTATTCAGCTCAATGAAGTTCTTCTAATAGATCTGCTTTCGAACTTGAAGATGTAAAAAAAATAAGTGCATCACTAATGCTTTCATCATAATACCTTCTCCTCTTTCTTACTTCACAAGGTACTAAAGAATCATTCCCCACTCTCCTAAAAAAAAAAAAAAAAAAAAAAAAAAATAGATAAACATTTGCAGAACGAATGATTTACCAATCCATAACGTTTTTATGTTTTGATTTAGTAGTTAGGCATTGATGAAAATTCAATATGACAGAAATATGATTTTATTTTTCACCATCTAATATCTTCTTTACATAAAAAAATATCATATGTGGATGCCAAGTAGAAATTTGCTCATTTAAGTGCACCATCCAAAAAAGAAAAAAATACTTTAAAAGAATATTCAACAAGTACTCTCACCACAAACAAACTAAAACATCATACAAATTTTCAAAGTATTAGGGAAAAGAAACTCAAATTCAAACTATCTGCTCAACTTCATACTTTCCCTGAGGTACAGGGGGGATTCAACCCACTTCAAAATGACCATGAGAATCACACCTTTATACCAGTATGTTCTTAATAGCATTATCACCATCCCTGTCCGGTAATCCGAAAATGCATTTCTGTCCAACCCACCTCCTAGAGGCTGTCTTAAATGCCATCATGTGGGTTGGCTGTAGGCAGACACTGACCTTGAGTGCGTTTACTTCTTTGTCATCAGCTGCAAGCATCAAGAAAGATCAAGTATTCATAGAACTCTTCCCTAAGTCTTCACCTGACCCCCACGCCAGGAACCTAGTGGATACTTTACTTCAGGACACAAACATCATTTTCTCATTTACACGCCAATCATCCTAAGTCACAAGAAAAACGGAAAAAATGCTGGCAATTTTTCTAATCTTCGTATTTTCCCAGTGCTCTGGGAAGATAACTGTATCAGGGTTTTTTCCCTCTTGTATGACAAATAACACACCATCTCTGATCTACTTTCAGTGCTATAAAAAGGCGTATTTCCTGACGAATGCGACAAATGCTCTGTCACACGGATGCGGTGGAGACCGCCTCGCAGTTTACCTTTCAGATGCAAACAAGTTAGAAAGGTTAGATGATGATGCCACCTTCTTAACACCCAATGAGTGTCCTCCTGAAATTTCAGGCAAATCACGCCCGCATATTTCAGACAAATTGCTTTGTGATATGAATTGGAGCAGATCACTCTCAGCTTGCATGTGATCCCTTACATCCTTGACGAAAGACTACCATTCTCGCCCAAATGATTGATCACTCCACTCAAAAAGCATTAAATTACTTGTATTTATATCAAAAGGTTTGGGTAGCATTTATATTCGCGCCTCATCCCTATTCTCCCTTGTATTGATATCAAAAGGTTAGAGTGGTAGCATTTGTTTTTGTGCCTCATCCCTATTGTCACTGTCAAAGGCCTTACATGATAAGTAAAAGAACTACATATTATCGAACCATACCATCTCTTTCAGACAGTGTTGCCCACCTTAGAACATAAGAAAACATTATTTTTGGTTTATCACTTGTTGCTTCTGGCATAGATTACATTCCTTTTGTTTAAAAATAACTGAGAATTTTTTAAATAATCATAAATTCAAAATAGTGTAAAAATATTGCAACTTCAAGTTTTACCACGGTTTACCAAATATCTGCAAATCTCATTTACAATAATTTTTATTCTACTTGAAATGGCAACATTCAGTTGGTCAAGAGAATGAAATCTGGCATGAACCCGTCGAGGATGAGTCCCGAGTATACTCGGGCAGGTGTCTATGGGAAATGCATGTTGCAGAAAAATCAAACCATCCTCAATGGGTTTATGTTCATATATTATGACAATCACAACTTTCAACAATTCTTTGTGATTGTTTCAAATTTGTCCTTTCCTATCCTTTCCCTATCCCCTCCCCCCCCCCCCCCCCAAGAAAAAGTCCAGGCAGTCTCAAAATCCATCAAATATCCTGTGTAGCAGGAGACAGATTTCTCAGTGCTGACCTAGAGTGGACACTGACGCACCATGAATGATGGATGCTAGGGAGTGGTGAATATTGCTCAGCTAAGCTTTGAATGTCAATAGATGACTATGAGTCTCGATGGAATCTGCTCTTCCTTCTATTTCTTCTATAATAGAAAGAACGTGTCCACACACAAAAAAAGGGCACTTCAAAACTGTGGGAAAACCAAATGGCAACTTTAAAGGGATCGTACAGTTCTGGTTGAGACGTAATTTCAGGTTTCTAACATTTTTAGGTGAGATAATGAGAAATCTCATATGAAATATGAAAGAGCATGCAATTTTATGAGGAATTCAATGTTTATTTGATAAAAATTGGTTTTGAAATGGCTGAGATATCCAAAAAAGAATGATTCTAGTAAAGTGTGGGACCCACACTTTGTAACGATCGCTTTGTTTTACTTTGTTTTTGGATGTTTCAGTTATTCCAAACCCGATTTTCATCAAATAAACTTTGAATTCCTCTTAAAACGGTAGGCTCTGTACTATATCATAAGTGTTTTCTTGGTATCTTGCAAAATTTTAAAAGCCTAATTCTCATCTCAACCAAAACTGTACTATCCCTTTAAAGGCATAATTTACCATTTGCAAATGAAACAAAAACCCAGCATTAGTGCTTCATAATAGTTCTAAAATGTGAGTTACGGATAGAAACAACCAATGTGAAAATTTAAAACAGTATAATTGAGTATTGTTTAACATACAAAATATTAACAATATTATAATAAAAATGTTTCCAGACTAAGCCGTCTACAGTTATGGTTTAATGAGAAAAATAGTACTATCTCCTTATATTCTAGGCTTTATTGCACAAAATTTTATATGGTAGGATGTTTTGTGATTCAACAGACCTACATATATGCATCAAAAGTGATATCTTGAACATTTTTAAATCAACGCTCCCAAAGGTAAACAGGACCTCAAAGACCATGTCTGTTTATGTGCATGCAGGTAAAGAAGATAAGTATATAAACTGCTTTTAATAAAAAGGAAAAAGTCCAGCCAATGACATGCTTCCTATTAAAATCTCTTTGTAATGGTGATAAAAAAAAACATATTCACAACTCTAAATCGTAAGTAAATTGTCATCTTTAATCATGTCATACCCAACATACCATTTTGGATATGGAACAGTGACATCAAGGCAGTTTAAACAAATTAATTTGATTTCAGCTACACATGGTATGGTTGCCTGGACAGGGAGAGTATGCACGAAAATAATAGTTCAACAAGACTTTTTTTATACTTTTGTCAAATCAAAATGAACCTTCCACTATTTCCATAAAGTTAGATTTAACCTTTTTTATATCAATATAAATGAAATGAATTTTCTTTTGAAATATAAATCTTCTCAAAATAACATTGTTTTCTATCTCTGCTGTTTATTCTAGTCATTCCATCTTTTTAGCTCTAATATACAATTCTATCAAAAATTGTCTCATGCATTAAACCACTCATACTACTTGAATCAAATTAATAATCACAGCTAATAAGAGGCATCCATACCCATCCTACGGTATTAAAATTCAGTCTGTTTAATATTTGCTACTGCTAGTTGAGCAGAGATTGCGAAGCCTGATATATAGAGACCTTGGCACAGATCTTTGTGGAATTCCATATAACTGGACCTCATAGTATTCATGATAATGATACACAAAATGGCCTATCAGTGAAATATGATTTGAATCACTTTCATGATAATGTTGAAAAGCTAATCTCTTAATCAATAATGTGTGGTCAACTCTGTACTTTGATGCTCATCAGCTAGTCTAAATTACTTTGATCACAATGTTCAATAGAGAATAAAAAAAATCTTGAAAAAAAATTGCATCTAACACTTCACATAAGGGAGGGGGAAAAAAGAGATGGCATGATTGTACACAATCTGTGCAATCCAAAGAGATTTTAGGGTGTTTTTAAGCAAAAGATATTCTACTCATTTATTTATTTTTTGGTTTGTTTATCAATAGCTGGAAGCACGCCACATTTAGAAATTCTAATCAAAAGCAAAGGAAGATGAGAATGATTAAAGGCATTTGCCCTTGTATGCCTGCTATTAAATACAATGCAAAAGTGAAATACAAAAGAACAACACCTGTACAATTAGGTAGTACTTTACACACTGCCACTGGGATTTTGGCAGGGTACAGTAAACCTCACAGGCTGAACATACCCTTGAATTTGCTCTCCACTGTAAAACTCCCATCAATCACAAGTGCTTGCAAAACCTGTTAGAACAGAGATAAAAGACAAGAGAAAGAATAGACACAAATGAAACAAAATTATTTGCATTCAATCTTCCATCCATCCCATTTATCCAGCCAATTTCACAGCTGTCATTCTTACAGCTTTTACAGTGCTTCTGCACCGACTACACAGGCAGCTTATTCTTTCAATGCAACATTGAAATTCATACTGAGCCCCAGGAGTCAGATACTATTAATTACTGATCTACTCACTACTCCAATGACAAGGTGAGAGTGGAGATATGTAATGTAGCTTGGCTACGATATAACAATGTGTAGTTGTATAATATCCTATTAACTGACAACAACAATTTTTTTTAATGTAGAAATATGGTGAATTACAATTGTCACATCAATACATGACAGAGTCTCATCTTGACATGTAAAAAGCCTCCAGCTAGAACAGGAGAGCTACAAACAAGACTTGTACATATTCTCACTTGAGGCTATTGCGGGGAGATTGTTCAACAAATACACTTTGAAGACTCCTTTAACTCGCCCCTGAAAATGTCACAGTTACAAATATTTTTCACATTAGCACGGCCGCTAAACACACATGGCATCGTCCTTCGGAATGTCAAAATGATTCACACATAATGGCCATCTTCGGGCAGCATTTTCAACTGACGACCTGCTTGGGGGCCCCCTCGCCAAGCACACAGTAAAATTGTAACTGTAACTATGACTATGGAGATGTGGAAGAAAGACTACACTTCTCTACAATCCCCTGGAGACCACAACATGATATCCGACTGTCATGAATCGAGGCTACCGGTGCAATTCTTTTTTTTTCTCCTGTTTGCTTCTTTCTTTTCCCCTTCTTTACGAAAAATGATAAATGATTATGAATGAAAACATTTCACAGATGAAATTAAACATCCAATTCATTTCTGCTGAAGACCTGGGGCGCTGAGAGAAAGGCAAAAAAGACACGATGCGAAAGCGTACTCACAAAATAGAATATGACACAAGACACAGAGTTTTTCGGCACATCTACGTCACTTTGTCTAAGATATCAAGGGAATCTAAAACATAAAAGAAAACACAGCTCACATCAGGTCACTGCACTCATTACTTTCCTCAACGAGCACATTTGTCACTCAGAGGATAAACAATTTGCTCAACTTTCAGATCTAATTGAATCCGAGCCAGCTAATTAGATGAGACAACATCTGATGCCCAGTTATAAACTCAGCTTCAAAAAGTCTAAAGTACTATACTGATATTAAAAGGTAATGTTATATTATCATCTACCTTTATACAAAAAGGTTTGATATTTAACTTCAGTTTAATATGCTGTCAAATGCTTCATGTCCCCCAAAATCTACTTTTTACCAGTCTTCAACATAACTTGCATCCAACTCTAAATCCCCAAACCTAACCTTAGCCACAACCTGTAACCTTTATCCTACACCCTTAATCCCAAATTTGAACCAATGAATCCGGGATGTGATGAAAGACAACACGGGGAAAAAAATCAAAGTTAGGGGTCAATGCAAGTCTACTAATAGAGACAGCGACATGTTTCAGAAAGAATCTCATTCGCCATGCGACGACAGGACAGGATGTCTTTTCCTCTGGAAAAAAAGAAACCAGAAGAGGCAAACTATCTTCAGAAAGACATCCACAGGAATACCAGTAACAAATTTATGTGTGTGCACAGTGCACCGTGACATTACTGTACGGGAAAAAAACTGCTCAGTATGCTGTCCTGCATCAAAAGCTCTCTCAAACTTGCATCAAGGTAATTGGTATCTGTCCACCTTGCTTCCAATGAGAGTGGATCAGGGTAGTAGGTAATATCAATAATGACACTGGATGCCACAATGTATGAATACTGAATTGCTTCACACGTCGGCCGCTGCAGTAAAAGAGCAGTGCGCAACATGTTGGGAATTTTCGTCACTAGAGACACAGAGCTCTACACTGTCCCCAAATTAATGTGATTATCATTAGCACAGTCAGCTTTTGTTGCATTGATACACACTGCAGCACAAATACAACTAACACAGAAATAGCATTAGTGGTATCACAGTGAAAATTATTGTACAAACAAGCCAAGATTTTTCCCATCTGAGTGTAATATATTTTGGCAGTTGAACAGAGTGTATGGACATAATGAGCAGTGTAGGAAGTGCACATCTTTGTGAACGTGGTTTTTCCAGTGCAAACGAAAAATGTGAAAATATATTCGTTCACTACAATGTTTGTTTTATACTTATTTCAGCAAAGGTGCCAACGGTCAGTGAACTTCACGGTTCTCTGTTATAGCATTATGTATCAGTAGCACCTCTAGAGCTTGTTGTATTATATATCAGCAATAAGGAATTCATAAATGCCACTTTTTGTTCCACACGATGGAAAATCAAGAAATACTATGGATTACATAGTGATTTGGGAACAATTCTTAAAAAGAACAGGATTGATTACATGTACTCCTCATGATGTCAACGGGGGTGGGGTGGGGGTACTGACATGTTCAAATTTCACGCATATATCTATAACAAAGGTTATAACAAAGGTTGTTTTTGACAACCGGAAAGCCTGCCTGCAGGCAACTTCAACATAGCAACCGTTTTTGCCAACTGGCCTTGAAGTATTGAAATGCATTGAGTATATATATAGGTGGTGGGTATTAGTTTGCCACTGGTTTCTCAGAAAAGAAAAGAAAAAAATTCTGCTTGAAATTAATTAGAGAGAACACTTTCAAAGCTTGAAGTTATCACACACATGGTATTGAAGAGTAGATGCTGCTATCATACACACAATGTCAAACCAACACATTTTCTTTTCAGAAATCGGAATGTGGGTAAAATAAAGGGCTTCCTACAATTTTAGATTTGTTCTTGTTGTTGGACATTAGTTATACCATGGAGCATATTAACACGAGAATACTTCGGGCTACGATAATACTCATAGGAGTTGCACCAAGCAGAAAGAGATGAAGAAAAGTGGCCAAAAAAAAAAAATACAATCAATCTACTTACAAATCCTCCTCAAAACAACAACAACAACAAATCAATGCCTTCTCACGTCTATATTTCTCAAATTGCAAGCAAATTCAGACCTCACTTCTCGGAAAACGATACACTGAACATCCACTCACACCATTTCCTTTCATAATCACGTCCCATATCTATGGCAAGGAAGAGAAAAATCAAACTGCCCAGGGTACTGCAGAATGCTCAAATAGCACTGTGATTATGTTGTTGTTGCTATTCTATCGTTCTCTCGTCCGCACAATGTCATAGATGAGGAAGCGTACAGGATGCCGGCTTAGCTTTCCGAAAGGTCATTGAATCGGGATGTGGCTTCCCAAGGAGCCGATGACGATCAAGCTGAAGGCTTCAGAGAAACGAAAACCCACATTTTCTTGTTTACGACTTGAAATCTGTCCTTGGGGAGGGAATGTTGAATTGTGACAGAGATAAATGCATATACATGACACCATTTCCTTTTTGGAATCATTATCACGTTCCAGTCGGAGGAAGGATGTTGTTCACATGAAAAATTTGTATCCTTGCTAGTTGGGAAACACAGAGGTACAGTAAAATCACAATTTTATTTTTTTTCAAACTGTCTTTGTTTTGAGAAATGGCCGACATTGTAGATTCTCCATAAAACATCAACAAGGTTGGAATAAACACATCTCTCAGGAAACGACAAAATACATCAATGTGACTGTCTGTAAAGTATGAGACTTGGAAAGTTGTGCATTGGTGGCATCAGGGTCATATGCCCCAACGGAGACATGCAAAGTGACTAGCCCAAATCAAAACTATAAAGGTCATACCTTTCTTGATATATTTTATATCACACCAGGGACGCCAACCTTGTAAATAGCAATGCAGTATTCTTAGGACTGAAAAGGCATGTTTTAGGCGGGAAAACAGCATTTTTACCTTTCCTGCAATATTATGTGAAATAATACACTTTGGAAAAAACAGTATTTTGCATGAAACCTACACTGTCTTGTGACAAAAAAAAACACACATACAAAATACCACAAAAAAACAAACAAATAAATAACAGTTGGCATTTCTGTCATACCAATTTGAACCTTGTTTTGGTTCTGTTTCATGGCATTTGCACCATTTAAACTTCTGACTAGGGCGATCCCCCAACTCCCACTCAGTACGCTTACTTTATGATCACTTTAAACAGCATCATTTTAAGGCATTCTCGGTTTACACAAATTACACTTGCTCTCAGCAAATGGAAAGAATCATTTTTCCAAAAACAAAAAACGCATTTTCTGGTCTGCTCATGCGAGTTTCCTTTCAAAAGGATTTTGAAGACAACCTTGAACTTAATCCACAGGTTCATTCCTCAGCTCATTCACTCCACCAAATCATGAGGGAGCTTGCCTGGCACATAGGCAAGAAAGATAGATCAAATTGCAGTCTATCAATAGAAAAGCTAGTACTCGATACAGGTTCATCGGATTGCCTGCGCGTTACTGCGTCATCAACAGCGGAAGTCTCGCATCGACCTGCACATAAATCTTTACCGCGCTTCCTTTAAATTGTGAAATGGCATAGCGAAGTACAAGTATTGTACGCTGGCGAGTACACTGCACATCCAATTACAGTGGATTGGTAAATGACTTTTCAAGGAGTTTTGAATAATATACACCATACAAGGGGGTTGCGAGGTGATTAACTCATTATCTCGTCTAATACACACATAGATTTGCAGCAGATTAAAAAAAAATGAAACAGTTAATGTGGAAGAGCCCCTTAACTTCACAGTTTCATGTCTGTCAGATTTTTATTAAAATTCTTACACAACTTCAATGTGGAGCAGCAGTTTTACCTTTGCACACATTGTACAGAACAACTTTAAAGGCATTATTATCTTTTTCTATAAACAGGTAAATACTGGGAAAGTGGCATTTAGCAAATGTTTTATGCTTATACCAAGATTTTTCCAACAGGCATTCTCACTATGCAAGGCATGATTTGTAACTGTAAGGCTGGTGCCACTAGGGCAGATGCAGAGAGTTACAGTAGATCCTTGATATGGTATAATCCCATTCTGGGTACACATCATTCCAAGGAAAGCTAACTGTCAAATCTTGCAGCCAGCCCTAGCTTCCATCTCCGCATCCTAAACAACCCAGAGTGATGCTGGCTGGCGTCCGTGCGGGGCCTGTGGCTTTCTCTCGGGGGGATAGATGAAGCAATTTCTCCTGAATGTGGGGCTAAAAATGTCAATCCCATCACATATCTTGCATGCGAAACACTTCGCCTGCATATCAAATCGCCATGGCGCTACCGCAACGACGACGCTGTGCCAGCCACAGGGTAACTGTGCATCTGTAGAGGTATGCATTTTCTATCTCGGGGGGGGGCTCCTGGTTGTGCTACTCACCTTTCACATCCAATTTCCATGGATAGTTTTCAATATGGACTTGGTAAAGCAATTGTCCTCGGATGTACTGCTTATACATATATGCATGAAGATGCTACCAAACTCCTTCAAGACATCAACCAATCCGTCAATTACTTCTTTGAGATATTCAAAAGGAATTGTTTCTCAAACAAATAATTGTTTTCAATACAGGCAGTGATTCCAAGAAGACATGTTTGATTACTCCCCAAGTAGCCACGAACAATAAACCAAATCACAATTTCTGAGCATAATGCTGTTTGTAGCTTTAACAGGGTTTTCATGGTCACATAAAATACAAGCACAAGGGACAGTGTTAACCTCATTGTACAAATGCAGACTAAGCGATTGTCACATCCAAGCCAGAGTACGCAGAGAACATTCATGATTTTTGTAACATCTACATCTTGCTGGAAATCTCATTCATATTCATCTCTTTTGCACACACACACACATACACACACACACAAAAACACACACACACTGAGGGATGACAGCTCCTTCTGGACACCACATTAGCAACCGATTTTCCACCTCGAGAAACAGAAAGAAGCCTGCCATTACTCTCGCTTCTTGTTCAGCGATATTGCCATCACTTTCAAGAGGTCTTCTGAACCCTGGCGGGCCAATCAAATCGTGGCAGGAGGGTTTTTTTTTTTTTTTGGGGGGGGGGGGTGGGCAGATCATCAGCTCTAACGGCAAAGTGTGAAGACTCCCAAGTGAGTGCAAACTGGTATAACATGCGAGCGATTGCCATGATGCAGCTGTCTCGTGGAAGTCATGAATGTGGTGGCTTTGTTTCAGTTTTATCTTTTTCTTCAATACCTGAATTTACAGATTGCCCTCCATTGAAGTATCCCTTAATTTCCTCCCTGGGTGGATGATACTTTTGGGAAGACTACAACATGTTGCATATTTCGCATGCACCTGCTTCCTGAATGAAAGCAATTTGGTACTTGATCTCCATCTTCCAATTTTTGCCTTGCTTATTTTCCTCCCAAGACATTCTCGGTCATCAAGACAGAAGAAACACTTAGTGGATCATGGGAATGTTAAATGTTGTCATTTTCAGCTATTACCTATCATTTACGAAATAAACACTACATGTAAACTTAGCACCCTTCTCATGAAAGAGGCTTATCCAAATGGAAGAGCAGCTCTGCAGAAAGGTTGTGACAGAACTGAAAGACACCCAAGAATATTTTTTTTTAAATATCAAATGAAAGCATTTTGTTTTAATTTCAGCATGGTCAACTCATACATCACAGTGTCACATACGGTGGGTGCCATGACACTTGCTCCTGCGACAATTGCACCCATTGAATATCTGCTCACTGAGCCAAACATGAATTCTATCCTCAAACATAATCCTAACCCTAATATAAAACTAAACCTAAAACCCTATCACAACCCTAACCCCAACATCAAGTCTTTGAAAAAATAAGACCGGAGCAATTGTCAGGGGAGCAAATGCTGTGTCATCATCACACACACATAATCAATAGCTCTTCTCAATTTTTTTTCCTCTATGAGCTCCTCAAGTGTTTCATTCTGAATCATGTGTGAGAGCACACATCTTTTGGGGCATCCTTGTGCAGAATCCGAGAGACAATATCTCTGGAAAATGTCAAACTGCCAATGTTTCGAAATATCCTGATAAAAGAGGCAAAAAAAAAATAACTCAAACAAGACTTTTAATGAAAGTCATGCTAGTCTCTAATGAAATAAACATCCCCTTCAGTGATCTCAAGAGGGCTTATATGTTTGATGATTCACAACTTTCAAAAGGCCATGTCTGACATTACTAAGAATTTCATCAGATTCATTCCACACGAACGCTTTAAATTACCATCAATAAACAAACTTGGAACATCTCCCATGAGTAAATGTTTCCATGAATAAAAAGTTATGACTGCTCAAATGTCACCTGGTATTCACATCACATGGCAAGCATCATTTTTTTTTTTTAGGCATCTTGTAAGAGCTATCTCTGAAAATTGAGAGCATTCGTTTTCATAGTCGTGCAATAAATTTTTAATTTCCTTTTTTCTTAAATACTGATAAGTGCTATTCTTGTGACAATTATTGACATATCTATCCATGCACAGGGATTGAATATCACCAATTCTTTCAGCAATATTTGTTCCGTCATTATACAAATGATGCACAGGATAGAGTGCGTTAGTGTAGGCGTAGTGCACTCGAGGGTATTTACAATTGTGAAACATGCACGAGGCGAAGCCGAGTGCATGTTGCACTACATTGTAAATACCCGAGAGTGAGCTACGCCTACACTAACGCCACGAAATAATCCTGTGCATCATTTGTTTTATAAAATGGGTCGAAAATTCGAAAACTAACAGCATTTTTCAGCGTTTTTCACGTACCTTTGTGGGTCAAGACGTCCGAAGATGTTCGTCCCAAACTTTTACGCACGTCGCACTCGCGGAAGTCCCGCACATACAGTATAAGTATAATGGGGGGTTGGGTTTCCGGACACCCGCATGAAAACTTACTTATTTTACATAGAATATGCACCCTTTACCTTAAAGACTTGATATAGACTCCTCATATAGGCCTACTAGACAACATACTCTGAAAACGGCGTGAGAATTAACCTGCTAAATCGTTGGATTTGCTCTTCAAAGTGACTCCATGTACGCGTCCGGTCCCATAACGCTTGGTCTACTGTACTGTACAAAGTGTACGTATAGTATACAGTATACGTACGTACGCCACATATGTTATGCACAAGGGAAGACAGGCCGGCCGGCCGGCAGCCCGAACTAGAAGTTGTTTACAGGATTGACAGCGCGTACGCGTATGCATGCAATTCATCAAAGGAGCCGCCGCGCGCACAGACGATCGGCAATCTACCATAGGATTACAGGCAGTGCAATTGTACTGAAGTAAAGGAAGGAGGTGTGTCTCATTTCAGCGCTTCCTATTGGCTACATTCTTGAACCCATTTTATAACATCTAATAAACACCAAGCAAATATTAAATGCACATATCTTTTTTTTTTAATGATCCCAATGTGACAATTTCATGATAACTAGTGAAGAGTTGTACACAGAGTCATATTTTCTTCAGCTGAAATATTACTGCAATACGTTCCTAGGACAATGTGTTTCACAATTTCTTACTGCCCTACTGGCAAACAAAGTTTTTACAGCTAGGATATTTATCTTCAAAGCAGGAAAACTTTTTACATGCCTGAGCCATTCTGAAAGCAGGTGACTTCAACTCCTGATACACTAATTTTTTTCCTTCTTCTCATTATGCACTGAAAAATGAGAAGACAACTGGCAAATCCTGTAAAACATTCATAGCTTAATTTTGTGCATATGGACCCTACCACTTGATGATTTGCTGAGATTACCATTTCTCTTGGTTTTCCAATCTCCATTTACGTTTCCCTTATGCACAAATTCCTTTGTGCCAAATTTCTTGTGGGATATTTTTTTTCCCCTCCAAAAGAGGTGGCAGGCTCAGCCCATCCTTTCCTTGGCCATGTCAGCTCTTCACCACGGAAACCGCCACCATGGAAACCACCAGCACCGTATCCTGTCATCTCATAAATCATTACCATCATCTCTCCCTCCTCCTCATCATCATCATCATCATCATCATCATCATCATCATCATCATCATCATCATCATCATCCCTCACTGGCGACCCTCATTTCCCAAATGTCTTTGGGTTTTGGGGGCAGACAAAGGCTTCATGCATCCTCATACAAAAACAGATTCGAACTACATATGCATGACCATGACAATGACAAGACATTGAAGTCAGGGTCATAGGGTAAATGAAAAAAAAAAAATGTCCCTTCAATACTACCCAGTATGCATTGCTGCGGAATGACTTCAGTCATAGCACGCAGGCTTCAAAAAGAATACTGATGCATGATTTTTTTTTTTTTCTCCTTACTTCTGAAACTGTGTAGAAAATATCAATAGATTGAAATATTAGCTTATTGTACTTATTGTAACTAAGAGCATCAGGAATTAACACACTATTCTTGTGCAGTTGGATAATGCATTAGCATGCATTCTGTTTAATACAGCAGGGCAGATTCCCTCCCATACGTGGAATGCAAGAGCGTGCTCAGTTGAGTATATAACACATTGATGTCGCCGGCATGTTCCAATTTGGGCTGTCCGCTCCATCAAAAACAAACAGGGCACATCATTACCATTTGGGTGCTTGGATTTTAATCAGCTTGCAGTGGCAGCAGTAAAGCATCTGTGTGTGTCACAGATGGTGAGCAGTCACCTTACAAAATGGTTTTTCATTCCCAGGTCCCTGGCAGTAGACACAGAGACATTTAAAACACATAATTGATATGTTCATGTGTAATGAGGTCATAAAATTTGAATAAACAAGATTATATGATATGATATAATGATTTATGATATGATCAATTCAATCTATCCTCTTTGTGCCTTTAAATTATGTACCCTTTCAATCCAACCTGTCACACACATACTTGTCAAAATGTAAGATATGTGGCCATGCTGATCTCTGGGGGAACCACAACGATACATATTCTATTTTTGTTCACTTCCAGAGTTCATCCATTCAATTCAAGAAAGCATGCCTGCGGAGAGAGTAGGGGGCCCTCTGGAGGTCCGCTGCTTTCTTTGCCACTGCAGGTGTGAAATGATGGCATCACCCAGCTAGCACCAGCTGGCCACACACACTTCCAAACTCATGGATGCAACCAACACGCTCATGTATGGGGTATTGTTTTTTTTAGAATGGCTCACTGCCTTGAGCATTATGCTTTGACATGCATGTATGCCATTATAATCAACCTTTAGCATGTGACCTTTGTATTTGATATCTGTATGTATGTGTGTGTGTTGGGGGGGGGGGGGGTGGAAGGGGGTGTAGAAACAGTGTCAGCAAACCATCTCATGTATGCAGTCACATGTCCTAGGCATGATGCTGCTCACAGGACGCGAGATGTTCCAAAGAGCGGTCTGGATTTCAAAAAAGTTAACGACTCTCATTGATACCCTGGGAACTGCGAGCTACGACAAGCCCTTTTCAGTTCTTTATCATTAGCTATTTCATTCAGATCTATTACCACTACTGGCAAATTCTTCAAATGACACATTTCTTGGCCCTTGGGCACGAAAACTTATTGTAATTTCAAATATTTCTTTCATTCTTTCTTCTTTTTTTTTTTTTGGGGGGGGGGGGTGTATTCATGACATTCCTTCTACACCAAATGAGACTTGCTCATCTCATAAATAAAAGCAAATATTTTGTTCCTTAATGGGAGAATGTACCTTTAGATGGAAGACTGTTTCATACATTAAAATTTAAAAAAAGCTCTGTAGAATCAGTGTAAATTCAAAAACTTGTTTATTACAGAAAAATCACACAATTCCAAGTTGGAAAAACATTGCATTCCAGAAATTAGCCATTACCACGCAAACCCTATCATTCTTTGTGCGGTCCAATGTGTGTATGTCTGTGTGTAGAGCAAGCCTGGCGTGGAAGTGTCAATATATTTAATGATGCAAATAGTGCCATATAACAGTCATAGAACTGCTTCTCTCAACGACATCATTGCAATCAGATGGCGCATAATCACCAGCATTACACGACCGGAGCCCAACAAAGATATATGTGCATGGCAGCTGTCATCATACAATGTGCCGTTATTGTACAGTTTGGGCTCAACAGGGCAATGGGTGGATCGTGAATGGGTCAAAAGAAAAAAGAAGCAATCATTACTGCTACCCTTTGTCATCTGTGTGTCCGAGGTTTCTCATGAACCAACCAACCAACCAAATTCATCTCTACCATCATTCAAAATGAAGGACCTCCTCACAGAGTAGGAGAAATTCTTTGCCATGGCTGCATGTTACTCATAATCTTTATGTGCATGAATATCATCCATTGCTACTCTGGTAAAGATAAAGTCTCACAGAGTTTTCAAAACCACCACAAAAATAGATACATTTTAGAAGAAAAAAAATTCCTACAGAACTTTCCAAAAAATGAAAAAAATCAGAGATAAGGAAGCTACAACAATTTGAAATTTCACCTCTTTCATTTTTTGGAAAACATTTCTTGACAAGTCCTCATGAATATTCAAATGAGGGAGTTGATGATGTCATGCCCTCACAATTTTTCATGTATGTTGTACATGAAATTCATAAAATTTAGCTGTAGCTCATACACATAAAAGCATATTCCCAAACCATAATATATCAGAGCTAATATTTGTTCCATCTTATTTTGGGTAGTTTTCAGGCAAGTTTTGTATCTATATAGCTGAAATATGAGATTTTTGTAACTTCTGTACATAAAATAAATTTAAGAAATTGTGAGAGCATGACATTATCAACTTCCTGACTTGAATATTCATAACAACTGGTCAAGAAGTGTTTTCCGCAAATTTTTGAAATTTCAGAATGTCATGACTTCCTAATTTCTTATCCAATTTGGATCACTTTTTGCACTGTTCTGCAGGGAATTTTTTCTCTTTCTTCTGAAATTGATAAAATTCTGAAGTAGGTTTCCTTTTGAACACTTTTATTTGGTAACAAACAATAGTCCTGAAAGACTTGTCCTCATAGATCCAAGCCATCATTTATCCCCATCTTTCACTCTAAAAGCTATGAATGTATAACAAAACCTACAGTACACAGACCCGTCATTTTCTGGAAGTGTTCTTACCAGCAGTGAAGGAATCACTCACTAGAGCGTGATCACTGTGCTCGCATGCACGCCACATCGAAAGCAGATCTGTCTTTTTACATGCATGACAACGGTATACAGTCTGTATTCTCTGCACTGGCAAATTCATCAACTGAATCATGCCCCCAGAGACTAGCAATAACATGTACAAATGAGTACACACACATACAGATATGTGTGATAGTCCTTTGTTCCCTGTCATTACACAAGAGAGTGAAAAATTAACAGCATATCTAGTAGTTCATGTACACACCTAGGCTAGCTTCAAGGCTATGAATTGATTTTTTTTCACTATTGGGCATAATGTTTGTCTCAATTTGTTTTTACCTATCATAATAACCCTTACAAATCGAGCTTACTACACTGCTTAAAGATTCACTGGGGACTGTGAGATATCAAAGGGATCTTCATGGGGGGCTGCTTCTCTGGTTAGACTAATGGTCGAATATTTGAATGGTGGTAGAGGAACAAGTTATAATCTTGCTTGTCTTCAATGCTATTAAGTGGCTGATGTATGACATCAAAGTAATTTTCCCTTTCACTGAGATTGTATATCCCAACACAGTCTACACAAGGAAAAGAATAGAATGCATAAAATAAGACTGGAGATGATTTGCGTTTCCAACAGCACCATGATCATACGGCATAGTGTGGTTGTGGTTGAGCCCAAATGAAAAAGTACAGTAGCATGCTGTATTATATCTCATCACAGTGTGGAAGAAGCATCTGCGATGTATTGCAATCTGCTTGATGTGATCAACATCTGGTGATGCAACCATTTCCATTTTTACCAACACATGGAGCTGGGGCTGTTCCTAGCGTACCAACCATACATACATGTAGATCCCATACTCTATCCTATTGATGGAACTGGTTATTTTGGGGTGTTTTTTGTTTGTTTGTTTGTTTTTTGCTGTTTTTTTTTTTACAAGTGACCAAATAGTCGAAGTGGAGGCAAAAAACAAGCAAACAAACAATTTTAATATAGCAAATGTTTTGTATATATGCCATCCCACAGCATCATATTTCATTTATCATTTAACATTTGGCATGCACTCGCATTCCTATGGTAGTTTATGACGATTGTATTTGCTGTCCACAGTTATACAATATGCAAGGCAATGCTAAAAGTACTTCCATTTTTTACTGCTGGTCATACATGTATCCATTCATTTCCTTTTTAGAAATACTGCTTTTGTTAGTTTAAAGGATGATTTTAAATGTCTGTCATATCGCTGTAAGAAGTGTCATACAAAGCATGGGAGGTGAGACACCAAACTGGAAGTAATAGCAGTTACAGTATTTCCTCGATTTTGATTTTGATGTTTCACTTTGCATGTTTAGGCTGCGTTTATCTAACTTGAGAGAGAAGAATCACGTTTCAAAATGTGTTTGAAATGGTGTTTGCCAACGTGGTTTGAAACGCGATTCTCGGGGTGCGGGGTTTATCTAACCATCATACAATCACGATTTGAGTGTTGTCACTGCGCAGCTGCTTTGCGCAGTTCGACCCAGGAAGTAAAGGTCAATTGCGTACCACCAAACATGCTTCATCATTTTTACACACAAATAGTGGACAGAGAACACAACCAAAAACAGCTGGGATTTGACCTTCAGATATAAACGCGTTTCAAAACGGCATTGAGTTTTCTGATATCTACTTGCAGCGAGGCAATCGTGGTCTGAAACGCATTTCAAAACGCCCTTTGAATGGTGTTCCACATTGACATTTCTTAACGCCTTTGAAAGCATGGTTGCGATTATTTAACCCCGAGAATGCCTCAAATGCGTTTAGGATCATGATTCTGCCTCAGAATTTTGTTAGATAAACCCACCTTTAGAGAGTTGATTTCAGGTTCCGGTGGGGGGGGGGGGGGGGGGGGGGGGGGGGGAGGGGGGTAGGGGGAGGGGGGTAGGGGGAGGGGAGGGGGAGGGGGAGGGGAGGGGGGGAGGGGGAGGGGAGGAGGAGGGGAGGGGGAGGGGGAGGGGAGGAGGAGGGGAGGGGGAGAGGGAGGGGGAGGGGGAGGGGGAGGGGGAGGGGGAGGGGGGAGGGGGGTAATTGCCCTTTTACAGGAATGTTCATTACTTAAAAAGCACAGTCAAGCAGCACGCAATTTTCTCATCATGGGAAACTGGCTGAATGAAGCACTCCTGAACATTTACAATAAAATTCTTTTGATATTCTGAGTCCATATGTTATTTGAGGGGAATCTAATCTGAACACGATACATATTGATTTGAAATAAGTGCACAAATTGGTTTCTTTCTGTATGCTGGAGGTTCACATCTCACAAAAATAGATCATTTTTACTACATTAATATACGTGTGAACTACAAGAAAGATACAGTAATCATTGACGCTTTGACACAATTTCATCTATACTATTTTTTCCACAAATATGAAATATTTTGTAGGAAAAAAAAAGATTCACAATGAAGCAGTATTTGAGACAATGGAAATATGACATTTTCGATCTCTCCAGTATTGTAATAAGCCCACACATGTAATATTCCTGTTGAAAAAATGCAAATGCTTACCTATCCGGGAGTTGAACAGCAGTGCAGTGGATGTAACGTCTCTCCACCAAAGACAGTTAACCTCACTGAGATAGTTCCCAGTGCACAAAAGAGCGGGATTCATTTCCCGTGAACCTGGTAAAACTCTTGTGAAGGGTTTGGAGAACGATGACATAATGGAAGACGAATATATTATATTCAATCCAATATTGATCATTCCCGATGTTGGAGCAGAAAATTGTAGGTGATTGCAGCAGTTGCAGTAAAGAAACTTGTCTGGATTAGCGTCTTGCTGTCGTGCTCGTCTAGTTTGATGATTATGGAGTTACAACTTTGACTCCCTGTGCTCAGTCATGTCAGAGTTACATTATTTGTAGGCTTGGGGATATGTTTTGGAACTTATCTTTCTTTCCTTCTTTGCATTTCAGACTTCAACTGTCTGCTTTACTCATCTCTTTTTCATACATATGGTGCGTTATTTTTCTGTTTAATCATCTGGTGAAGTGTCATATTTCTTCATAAATCTGTAATCCTTTGAAGTTGACGGCAATGTGAGAGCATGTCGTATTTCTCAGATACCAAATGCATTTTTTTTTTCATAATTGATTATTCACCGTTCCCTCGGAGTCTGCCTCTATTATTACTTAATTCCTCCCTCCAGTGAGCCATTTTATTTAACTTCCTGATGATTCCACTATTTTGCTTTTATATACTTTGCTTTGATACCAGTGAAATGGACTAAAGTGTAAATTAAAAACTCATGAAAGAACAATTTTTGTTCAGTTTTTATTCTGGTCCTTGTCAGACAAACACTGAAAAAACTACTGTAAAACAGGAAATTTCTGTGCATTTTGCGCAACCAGAAACTAGCGTGACAATAAAAGCATGCAAATATTTTTTTTTGTCATATGTTCCAGTCATTGATGTCTTGGTTTTGCTGAATTAAAAACATGCGTAACTCATCTTACCCGGCCAAACGTGAAAAATCACTTGTGCGAAAATATCCATTTTTACAGTAATTCAATTTTGTTAAAGTAGTAAAAACTACTGAAAACAGTAGGGAAGGCTTTTTGATTGTATCTAGATGTCACAAGATACTCAGTATTGGAGGTTTGACTACAACTACTTCTGGGTATTTCCATATATGCACAGAGGAAAAACATAAAGAAAATGAACAACATACTGATGATAACAGCATATTATGGAACATCAAAATAACTTTTTCTGAGTTTTCAATTTTGAAATATGTTTAATGAAAACTAGTTTCAACCTATCCCAGTATTCTAACCTATCCCAGTATTCTTTTGCAACCTTGTCATAAGACACTACACATGAATGATTTTATTACCTTAATGGAAATTGAATTGCATTTGAAAACCAAAGTTTGACATCATGACACAATGCTCTCACGACCAAACACACAACAGATTTATAGAGCAAATACTGCAGCAACTTCAGGTGCATACATTGTAGCAGATTTTTATGATGGTTTCGATGTTGGGAGTCATCAAACATGGCATTCAATGGGTACCATAAAGCAGTTGCTATGGCAAAGATTACAGTCCAGGACGTCAGTCATGTTCATTCACACAGACTAAATAGCAGGGTGTCAATTGCGATCCGAATACTGAGATTTTTTGTGCCCGTTCAGACGGACAGAAATATCTGACTAATTGCCAATCGTGTTTATATGCAGACCAAACTGCCCATGCTCAAAATCTACCGAAATGGTGACCCGTGCATTTGTGTTTTTGCGCACTATTGTGATGTGTCTTTTGAATGACAGGATTTTAAAAGAAAAAAAAAGAAAAATCGAGACTTTTTGCTCCAGTACAAATTATCACTCTACTATTTCTCAAATTATTGCAATAATTCTGAAGCAATCAAAAGGTTTCTCAAGATTTAGATCCTGATGCTAATCGCGCTTTTAGATTTTCACGTCTACACAGGCAAAAATCTTAAGATTTGGATTGCGATGCAAATCCGAGATTTGCATCTCGCTAATTCACATCAGTGTGAATCCCACTTTTATGGTTAATTGATAAAGGCTAATATTCCCTTAAAGGGCAACATATTGAAAACTTTCAGTCATCTGCGAAACCGCGCTTCCGCGTGAACGCTATAACATGTAAAACGGGTCAAAAATCGACGCATCTTTCCACAAAATCTGCCATAACTTTTAAACTATTAAAGTAGCAAACTTGGGGTGCCCGGCTTCTGAAAGTGGACACTTCAGGGATTATCTATGTGTATGTATCATTATTGTAACATTTGTAGCAGTGACACACTTTTGATCAGAAAAGTACCTTATGAGTAGATTTGTCTATGGCGAACAGTCCAAATTTGACGAATTTGAGCATATTTTGCCGTCTTGCAATTCTTCCACACGGGATACATCAGGAACGGAAGGTCGCACGAACTTGGGGTGGATGGTTTCAGAAAGTACAGATTCTGCCTATTTTTGTGATATAAGAATCTTGTTCGTTGGTTGAGCAGTCCTGACGCACTTTTGCAGTAAAGTTAGACTACACAGTAACAATTGCTGTCATAGGGAACATGTACAAGCTATACAGAACTATCACGTGACGAGACTACCAACGAAAATTTGAGCCGTTGACCTTCACTGTCTGCCGTCGTCAGCAGTGTAAATTCCTGTGATTTCAAGCTTTCATTTCTCGCCAAATATCATTTTCAATCTAATATCTAGATACTTTTGTATGTGAGACATTATCTAGATACGTAGCAGCCTTATGAACAACATAACTGTTAAGTTTGGAAGCAGAAAGAACCAAATATATTCCACATTCCATCTCATTTTTCGATGATGGCTCTACAATGTAGTCTAACTGGTGCATTTCCTTGGAGGTGGTAATAATGTAAGTAGTTGCAACGGTCGCTTGCCACCTGCTGTCTGCAATCGGGCGCTTGTATACACGTGTTGTACACAGGTACTCAACTGAAATAATGTTGTAAAGGAATGATAAGGTCCTAGACTATATCTCAACTGTAGATTTAACCCGATTTCTGTCGTCTACACACACAACACACTACGCGGGAAATTATGTGAACATGATGTCCCTCCACGCACGGTGCTGCCACCCCCATTGTAAAGTGTTGACTAGCCACACGCCACACGCCACACATGCACTCACTTTCGCGAGCGTTTGCTACCTCGGATTTTCTGCGTGAATTAGGACAAAAGTTTTTGATATGTTTCGTGAGGGAGACTTTGTTTTAAAAAATCCATTACATCAAACCATTAGTTAGTCAAAGTGAAATTCACACAGAGGACTCCCGTTATAACGAAGTCGTTATATCGAAATTTCGTTATAACTGAACAAATAAACAATCAAAAACATAGAAAGGATAATGTTGCGACCTTAATTTTTATTTCGTTGTCCCCGGAATTTCATTATAACTGTGTTCGTTATAACGGGAGTGCACTGTATTCATGAAAGGTATGAAACAGCCTGTCACAAGGAGTGATGGTTGTCGAGGTCACCTGCTCGAGAATTCTTTGGTCATATCTATTTAATATCATCCTGTAGTGTAGTAATCTACATCATGTCCTTGATGTAGCCCATGTAATAGCTACATTATATCTGCTGGCCTGCCTGTCTTACACATTGCTGATGCAGAGCTCCTAGTTTGACCTGAGCAACCAATTTGTAAATTCAATTTTCAATTTCTTGGAGAAATCAAACAGTTCTGAAGAGGAGGAACATACGAAAATAGAATCTTGCACACAAGTCAGAGTCAAGTTAATGATAGTTCCATCACAAATCAGAAAATAATCGTGTAAATAACATCTCAACCAAGCAAACATGATAGTTATTTTAAAATACATAATCTTTGCATTATGTTTTGACTTACTGGCTTTCTCAAGATCATCATTTTCTACTGATTTTAACAGTAAATTTTGCTCAACTGTTTTTTTCTATCAGTTCCTTGTAATGTCACTACACGCGTGTGACATAGATTTCTCCTGCGAGGGCATTCTCCGCCTCTCATGGACATGTCAGTAACCTAGTAACCGGAATACATCATACCAGCCCCCTGCCATGACGACAGCCTCGCACAGATAGGAAGCGTCACATATTGGCCTCATTAAATCCCTGTCAAAATTTCCTTACGTCACTACTCTGCCCTCTGCCCTTGCTCATCAATGCTACATCAATCATCTTCCAGTTCTTGCCCTTCCCCCCATCCCCTGCCTCCTCTGCCCAATCGCCCTCCCCCCCCCCCATCCACGCCAACCACCTCTGATCTGCCTAGCAACATTCATCAGAACTTCTCAGCTGTATGTAGCATAGAGAGGGCATAATTATAAAGATGGCTGAATCATCCAACAGTATCACACATTATTTTACGTCATCCTCACTGTAAGATTGGATACGAGAGTGGTTCCCCATATTGATGGAAAACTGCACGCATCTCACACTAGCAGCTGAAATATCTCTGAGGAAGAATTGTTCCGAGTACTGTAAAAGGAGTGATGTTCCGTGCATTCTAATTTCGCGTATTTTGGCTTTCGTGAAAGTTCTTGTCTACACTATATGCGTTGAATGTTAGAGGCAATTCGCAAAAATTTCATGCTGCAAAAATGTCTTGTTTTACAAGTAAATGCATCGAGAAATGATTGATGGAGCCATGAGTATTTCAACACATTTGAACAAATTGTAAGATGATATGCGCACTTGCATGACAGTTCAATCATCTAACGTAATGTATGTGCCAGAACTCAAATAAATAAAAGTAGACTGTAAAAATATCATCTGCACAAAAAAAGAAGGAAGGACTCAATGTACAGCAACCTGTTAACTACAAAGAAAGAGGAAATTACTGTTAAATTATTACTGTTTAATAACTTTTTGAAATACTGTTCATATTTATATCATATTTGAATCTTGTCTACTTTTCCAGGTAAACATGAAATTTTATTTTCCATCCAAAATAAATTGGTGAAATAATGTAATTTCACATAAAACTTGACAGACAGAATTACTCTATTTGCAACCATCATGATAATTATTCGCTGTCCCTCATAATTCTAATCTATATGCTTGTACACAGCATCATAGGACCGACTTGCACCTTCAATGGCATCATCAAAAATCAATATGGCTGACCACTGAAGTGCTTGGTACATCATACATGCTGACCAGATGTTATTGAGACCTCTCTGTCAATCAGTAGCTTTAAAATCTGTTCACAGAAAGCCCGTTTGTTGTTTGTTTGTTTTTATTTTTTTGTAAAACTTTGTGAACTAAAAATTTGCCCTCATCCGCCTCCGAGTACCCTGTTAGTGGCCACTCAGATTGTATATATTTCATGGAATACTTCTGAATGACCTTGCACACAGTCTGCGTGAGGACTTTAGCCACAGTGAAATACTGATCTTCTTTCTACCCTTGGCAATCCTTTTATGATGGGCTCAAAATTCTATCTCTTGAGACCTCATGATAGCTATTTTTTTTTACCATGAGGCCCTATGATGCTGATTAACCCATGATGGTTGTTGTATGGTATTCTGTCTCTTGAGAGCTCATTATAGCTTTTTACCATGAAGTCCTGTGCTGATTAACCAGTGATGCTTGCGCGGCGCTTCTGCAGCATTCGTTTCTGCGGCGTACGGAAAGGCAGTTGCGGCTCACTTGAACGCGTTCCAACATAACACAAGCTAATGCAACATGAGCAATGTGTGCTGGGGTTGTACAAGTTCTGTCCTTGACTCTGTAAACCATTTTAACTCAGTTGTAAATGGTTGGCTATAGGGTTCTGTTTCTTTCTCTTTTTTTTTTTTTTTTTTTTTTTGGGGGGGGGGGGTCTGTTTTCAACTTTACAATCACAACTATAATGTTGCCTATTTTTTTTTCTTTAGCTCTGTGATCATACCGTGCAATCTTTCAGTGACAGAGATTTACCTGCATTTACAGTTTATGCCATACATTTATGAATCTGATTCTTTGCATATTACACAGGATCTGTAATACACTTAGCAATTAGCTAAATTGAGCTTAAACTTAAACTAGTATAAAGTAAATGATCATCAACCTCAGCAACTGTCTTGAGTACCAAAGCTGGTAACTATCAAATGTATATTTTGAGAGCAATTATTTCCTTTCCATATTGCATTTACATTATGGAATGATACTGTGGCTTGTTGTTATTTTGGCAAATAAATCACTTTGTAGAATGTGAGAAAATAAAAACATCCTCTAAAAAGTATTGCAGAGATAATCTTTACCTTTATATACTCCTTTTTTTTCTAGGTTTATACTGTTGTTTTTTCCAGTCAGTAGTAGCATTATGTTACACTGGATTACTTGTTTGAATGATATTTTTATCATTATTGCATCATTAAATCATTATGCGGGAGGGGATTCCTTTGCGGGTTACTGTACTCAGATTAGATTTGAAATTATTTCAACCAGTACAAAAGTATCAATTATATACATGTCACACCACATAGTCAAAGTGTGCACATATAATTTCCAAACTTACTAAAGATACTGAGATAACAGCAAATTTGTGTGACCCTGTATGTTATGTACAGCACAGTCTGTTGCATGGATTTGTACATTTCCTTGTTCTACATTACAGAGCCTAGAATGCATCCAACAAGTGTATTCTGCACCAACACTCCATAGCGACAAGGTGAACGGCTACGCCTCCACTGTCGCCACCTCGGTGTAACCCAACCTCTCGGCATGGGACATAAAACCAGGCAAGACAACATGCAGGGCATGACAGTGGGTACCCACACAAATTTCATGAGGGCATCATGTTAGCTCCCGAGGAAAAAAAAAAGATAAGGGAGAGAAAAAGATGAATCAGGCAATGGCAGGCACTTATCATTCAGCTGTGGTCATTCTTTATTATTCGCGGAAGAAACATAAATTACTGACAATCCATAACTTGACTTTGATGAGCAAAATCACAACTTGCTGGTAATGAGCAAAGTAAACACCACCATATAAAAGGCTTGATATCAATGGGTATGAAATGAATAAGAAATTTTGATTAAAAAAATGATGGGCAGGAAGTTTTTACGAAACCAAAAGGCGCCGACACTTCTGAGAAATATTTACATTTCCATGACATTTGTGTTACAAAACATAGCAACTTCATACTTTTATGGCTATTCACACCCTTTTTACGCTCATTATTTTAGATGAATTTCAAAATTTCTTGCTGGTCATGATGTGATTGAAAGCAGGTGCATTGTCATTAGCTTGCAAATTATCAATGACTAACAGCTATCTTCTCTGAAATGGGGAAACTGGCAGAGCTTGTGCCCATATTAGTTCTACCTTGGGGCACAAATTACAACAGTTGCCCGCAGATGATAGATTACACACATTATGCAAGCACATTGGTGAACCAATTTTTAAAAACAAATCTGCTTTTCTTATCTGTACCTTCGCCAGTAGGTTTCAGTTCCATATGTTTGTTTGTCTGTCTGCCTAGTTGTATACCAGATAACTTGAGAATGGACGAACAAATTTTCATTAAACTTGCAGGTTGTGTTCATAATGAGGTAGAAAATTGGGGGGCTACAAGGTCAATGTCAAAGAGGTAGTACCAAACATAAAATAAGCTTAATCTCCCGATAACTCTCCAATGGATGAGCTGATTTGCAGCAAACATGCAGCGTGTATTCATAAATGAAGAGAGAAACTATCAAATATGGGGTCATGAGGTCAAAGGTCATAGTGTCACAAAGAAACAAAAAATAAGCTAAACCTCCCAATAATTCAGGAACGAATGGCTGGATATTCATGAACTTACAGGGTGTGTTTATAATGAAGTGAGGAAGAAACAATTTATTTGGGGGTCGTGAGGTCAAAGGTTACAGGGTCTTTTAAGGACATAAAATATTGCAATTTAAAGGGATAGTACAGTTTTGGTTGAGATGAAAAGTAGGCTTTCAAATTTTTGCAAGATACCAAGAAAACACTTATGATATAGCACAGAGCATACCATTTTAAGAGGAATTCAAAGTTTATTTGATGAAAATCGGGTTTGGAATAACTGAAACATCCAAAAACAAAGTAAAACAAAGCGATCGTTACAAAGTGTGGGTCCCACACTTTATTAGAATCATTCTTTTTTGGATATCTCAGCCATTTCAAAACCAATTTTTATCAAATAAACGTTGAATTCCTCATAAAATGGCATGCTCTTTCATATTTCATATGAGATTTCTCATTATCTCACCTAAAAATGTTAGAAACCTGAAATTAGGTCTCAACCAGAACTGTACGATCCCTTTAAACTCAAAAACAGATGATCAGATTTTAACCAAACTTGCTGTCTGTCTGTCTGCAGGATGTGTTCATAATAAAGAAAGAAATGAGTCAATTTGGGGTCACAAGGTCAATGGTCAATGGTCATGGGATCATAAAGGACATAAGATAACCTGAATCTCCCAGAAACTTAACAAGGGATGATTAGTTGCTCAGGAGTAAGCCATCCTAGGATACTGCACATGTATGTACATATATCTAGCCTATAAGCTAGGCGGAGGATGCAGCTACTGTCTTTGCTGTTATGCTAAACGTCTGATGCAGCAAGAGTATTGCCTTTTAAAGCGATACGTCTGACGTGGCGAGACTACAAACAGTGGAAGCATCCACCAGCTATATCCACTTGTCTTGCTTTAGTCATTGTTTTCTTATTGGCTATGAATCGGCAGCAGTTTTTCATATGAAAACTGCCACCAATTCAGAGTCGACAATAAGAAAACTAAAAGCAAGACGAACGGATAGGCAGTGGATGCTTCACACGTGCACATCCACTGTTCGTAGTCTCGCCGCATCAGATGTATACTGTACCAGCTGAAATTTTCGCTGTCGTTTTTATTTTCGCGAATTTCGCGAATTGCCTTTGAACCGCGAAAATAACAACACATGAAAATAACAACGCGCGAATAACTAAGTTTAGTTAGACCCTCGTAACCGTGAAAGTAACAACACGCGAAAATGTCCTCGTACAGTAGCTTAGCAAAGACATTAGTCCTGCCACATCAATTGTTTGGTGTAGCAGTAAAGAGCATAGATGCATCCTCCACCAAGATTATAGGCTAGTACATATCATACACACACAAGCCATTATATGTTACTCCCATGTAGAAATAATACACATGAACTAATGCATAAATCAGGAGAAATGTTACTGTCTACATGATTGCACACTTCTATGACTACCTAAAATGTAGTTCTAATATAAACAGCTCTTTTACATAAAGACAGGAGAGAAAATCTGTATCTATCCACTTTACACATTGTAATCAGTGAAATACTGTAAGTTCTTTTCTATGTTCAGAGAATTGTACCATCATTCACTGGATTTATATTTATTCATCATACCATACATGGCATGGTAACAACAGCTCCTGGTAACAAACGGGCCAATCCAATGTGACCTAGCTATCACATACAGTCTACACTAATGAACCTGTGCATTGATGGTTGTTTCATTTTCATTGCCTCATAATTGGCATTTGCCATTTGAGCCACCTGTGCGCAAAAGTCATCTGTTTTTCCGCATACAGGCGATTCTATTCTCCCGCTGCTTTCCCAGATCGGTCTTTGAAACTGGGAGATATTTCCACGGAATAAGATCTATTTGACGTTAATCATGGCTTTGTGTTGCCCATCTGATCCCAAAATTATGACCAAGGAGAGAAGCAAGGAATCCACAGCAATGTGATGACCACAGGCCTGTCCAAGAGTTATGGCTCTGAACATTTAGCCTCTTTCAAGGCTGTTGCTTTTTGTCTTCTCATTTCGAAAAGTGCAAAGTAAATTTTGAGCCTCTTCGCATAAATTATCCCAGTCCCACACTGAATACTCTTATTCACTTTATTGTTCGCAGGCACCCTGCATGGTCTGCATCATTATTTTAATAAGATTAAATTTTACTACAAAACATAATCAATAAAAAACATAATTTTGCCCCATGTAAGCCATTTCAACCAAACTGACCCCGCTTTTTGAAATGCAGTGATAAACAGAGAGTCATGCTATCTACTCATTTTTAAGATAACACTTGGTAATTTATTTTTACATTGGCATGTGCTTTGGATAATACATGTTTCTATCATTCCTCTCAGTATTTATAGGCATACCCCTGACTAGGAAACAAAATGGGGGTGTGTACAATGGGGGCATAAAATGGTCTATTAAGTATTTGCATATAAATCAAAGAAGTCAACTCTTCTTGACAAAAAACACTGAAATAATGAGAAAGTAAATAATTGTATGGAAGATTTACTGAATACACTGAATATTTCACAAAGTTTTTGAATTTCGCGACTCGGGTATTATCAGCAAATTTAAAAACACACGAAAATGTAAAGTGTTCTGGCAATTCTTAAAAGAGAACTAGAGATTGTAATTTGTCATCACTGACAAATTAAGGTGATCCGATTTTTTTTTTAATCAATGATTCGAGTCCTGATCGTAATAGGCATGACAATACAAGTTTCATCTGTGTTTAGAGACATTGGCCGTGTGAGGTTTGGATTCTCATTTAGAAAAGGGAGTCATATCTGCCATCTTTGGTACCAATTCTGTATACACTGAATAACGAAGATACAGCAACGAATACATATGACCTTTGACCCACCTTTACACTCCCAAGATGGCATCTGAGGAAAAAGTGGTTATTTTGTGAAATGATTCTTGCGACATCGTCTATATTCGTGTGCAAAATATGGCAAAGATAGGACAGGTATTCACCAAGATGCAAAATGCAAAGTCTTAGGTACAACATAAAATCTGGGAGAAATTCACCGAAGGGTAAGTGAGAGCTAGTGCTCGATAAAGAAAAGCATGTCGATTTTCACATTAAAAAAAAATCCCTCCCATAGAGATAACACGTCATAACGAAAATACAGAAAGAAGTACATATGACCTTTGACCTCACTTTGCACACCCAAGATGGCGTCTGAGCAAAAAGTGGTTATTTTGTGAAATTATCCTTGTTACATGGTCTTTGTGTGTGCAAAATATGGGAAAGATAGGACATGTATTCACCAAGATACAGGATGAAACATTTATGACCTTTGACCCTAATTTACATACCCAAGATGGTGTCTGATCAAGTAGTTGTTATTTTATGAAATAATGTACGTGACATGAACTAAACATGTGCAAAATATGGGATTGATAGCCATTGTTGTTGTTCATCTATTGCACAGAAAGTAGTAGAAAGAAAGAAAAATAAAGAAAAAAATGTTATTTTATAGAAATTTGAAGGAGAAGCATAAAATAATCAGAAAAAGATAAAGTTAGGAAGGGAGATTAAGACTAACTAAAGAAAAAGAAGAAAAAAAGTGTTTAAAAAAATGAAAAAAAAAATATTGGCAGGGGTGAGCCTCGAACCAGGGACCTTAGGATTACGAGTCGGATGCGCTATGCAATGACCTATATCATGCTCCATAGGCCTTGCGTATTAAGCAAAATGACGCTGCATCGAAGCCACGTGCCATTTTCAACCAAGTTTTTCGACGTGATGCCAACGTCGTATGAAAAAATGAAGGGCACACTTACGATAGCCCAAAGTCTCAGCTACAACATACTAAAATCTGGGAAAAATTCACCGAAGCAAAAGTGAGCTAGTGCTCGAAAAAGAGAGTCATGTCAATTTTCACTGCCAGAAAAACTGCTCTCCCATAGAGATAACACGTAAACTGGTCAAATTCTACAAGGATACATTCAATCCATTTTTACGAGGCGATGACGTCATCCAATCAAAATGTTGTTTTTACATTAATGAAAGAACATTTCATAAGCTACAACATACTGAAATATGGGAGAAAATTGGCAGAGGATAAGTGAGATACGCTCGAGTAAACTTGTAATTTGATGACGTCATTTTGAAAATTTACTTTTTTTACTTTATTAAGAAATTTGATATCTTTTAATCATTTTGTCAGCATTGCCTACCCATGAAATGACATGTACAACTCATCAGCTTTCAATATATGTAAAGAAAATGGGGGGTCACCGTCCATCCTGACGAGTAAAATCGGATTTAAAATTGGCAGTTTTTTGGCATAGTTGCACTGTATATCGCCATTGACGCGCGCGCGGAATTTCAACTTTGACGGCCCCGTATGACGTCATATTGAGTCGGATTGACTTGAAACGTGGTATAAATATTCCTTGACATTTCAGACATGCGATCAAAGTGAAAAAACTGGAAATTTCAATTGCATATGAGCTGTGCGTGCGTATATGCGCGCGCGCGTACGCGTCCGTCCGATTTTTTCAATTTTTCAAAAAATGCTCCAAATGGTCTGAAACGTGTGCAAAAAAATTTTGAGCTCGATTGGAGCATACAAATATTTCAACGCGCGCGTACGCGCACGTTTTAAGAGAAAATATGAATTTTGAGAACATGAGTAGAATGCGCATAACTTTAAATATATGTGACGTAAATTTCACTGAAAAATTCCATTTCATTAATGAGATATGATTGAGAATGTGTTTTCATATAATGACGTCATAGTGACGTCACGGTCGACTGATCACAATGATACATTAGATTTGCCGTCTTTGGGACATGATGCATACATGATATAATTTTGAAATTGACAGGCAGCGGACTTTCTGAGCTAACCTCTGCACAACTTTTGAGGAGAAATAAAGAAGAAGAAGAAGAAAAACAAAGAATCCGTACAGATACAGAAGGTGATCCGAGAGGATACTCGGATCACCTAATAAAAGAATGATAATAAAGAATATATGCTTTGACCCTATAACCCCAAAGTCATTTTTAATATGTACTCCTCCCCTAGTATGGTTCATGAGCTGATCATAGGTGTGATATTAAATGTTAGACATGGATGTCACAATTGACTCTTGAATGTATGTGCTTGTCTGTATGAAATGTAATATTCAAAACAAACAATGAATGCTGTCCACACAACATCAAGGTCAGTGATCAACATGGAAGTTGAGGTGCCTTTGAGACATTAGGTTGGCGTCATAAACAAACAGCCACAATTCGTAAGACATCATGTCGTGTCAGATGCAGCCCTTTCACCGATCTGCTGCTCTAGTCTCATCAAGATAATTAAAAAAGAAAAATTGAGTGTGAAGAGTCCTCACAAAGTACTAAAAGCACTCTTCTCTGAATCCGATGGATACATCAAAACTCACCGTAAATTTCCTCAATACAATCATACACCACTCATAAGTGTACCTGAACTATGCACGCACACACACACACACACACACACACACACACCCCCACACACTATAAAAAATGGACAAAACATAAACATGTCCACCCGCTTCACGGCAGAAATTTCCCAAGGGGGACAGTGCTGACATCACCTGTCCTTCTCCTCTTCATTTCTGGGTCCCATTTACGACGTCCCGATTCTGGCATGTTGTCCAGGCTCACATGCTGAGCGGAGAAGCTATGTATATAAATTCTGTTGCCCCACTGAACTTGACTGAATTATATATGTACCTTGCCCCTCCCCCCTCATCCTCTCTGTAATATATGTCAATCTGTCACTTTGGGCACCTCCGATTAAATGTCTCCCATACCCGAGAGCACAGCTGTCTAAATTGTCTATGTCACTGGCAGGCATTTTGTAACTCCCTTCAATGGTCTTGGTGACACTGCATAAAAAATGAGAACAGACATACAAAAATTTCACACTTCTCTAACCTCCCATAGCCTATCTGATATCTAAGTATGTCTTCGAATAATAGCAATGATGAATCTGTTCTCACAACTTCAAGATATCCCATACCTGATGCTTTTATTTAAAATTTTGTGACATAAAACAATCTCTATCAATGTACTCCCTTCCTGTACATGATGTACTTACATATCTCTATGCACTTTTTGTGCAAATCAAATTTCATTGTTTGATAAGCATTATATGTTGGGTTTTTTTTTTTTTATTCTTTTCTTGTAGGTGTGAAAATATTAGTATTTGGCTGACCAGCGTTCCACCTTTGAGTGAGAATGAATTTAAAAAAAAAATGCATGCACACAGTCAAAGTTTTCAAATTAATGAAAAAATATATGCTTGGTTTGGCTTTTACTTCATCATCATTGATCTTTAAAGCCAGACATCACAAAAAGTAAGACTTTAGTTACAGCTGAGGCAAAAAAGCAAAGCAGTAACCTAGATTTGTTGAAGAAGATTTCTTCTTCTTCAAAGGATCCAGTTTCATTTTTGGTGTTGTTTGGCAAACATGGTTTTCAGGTGACTAGGCCTATTGTATGTTCTTCTATCCAGAATCTATGTAGCTTTGTGAGATTGTGGTTTAACTAGTTCAAATCAACCTCTGGGCAACTACTCTTAAAATATAATTGTACTATTTCACTACTATCAGAACTTCGCAACAAAGGAAACATACATTGTATCTCTTCTTTGGGAGTTTAAGGGACTTCTATATCAGTGGAATTTTTCAATTATATCTCTCATATTGTAAACATCACACAAAACACACATACACACACACACACACACACACACAAACTCAAATGTACTCTAGAAAGTTGTCTTAATATGCACTTACTTATATCATTTTCAAAGGCAATTATTTACTACGCTACGAAGAGCACATTTAACACAGGACAGCTTCTGAAGTTTCTTTATCTTGTTTGATTTTTCTCTCTCTCTAAATAGCCTGCGAATGCCTGTCTTGACAAAGACAAGAGGGTCTTACAAAAAAAACATTACAAGAGCATATGTAATAAGCAAAGTACGAATACCCTGTCCTTCTGCATTACTTCCTATACATGCACAGATAACCGCAGTCTATACCCTACATTCTGCTGCAGGAATACTTTATAGTACAGTACAGTGTACATCTTAGTAGATGTGTGCATGTGTGTGTGCACCTTTGAGGTTTTGCTCATGTTGCCAGAGGTATCATGCATTTATACAGGCCAATGGGTTGGATAGATAAAAAGAGTACTGGTAGTTTTGTGGTGTTTCATGAAGTTTTCTGCTTGCCATTTGGCTCACATAGCAACTTTCATTACAACTGTGGGGTATGAATAGAGTGGAGGTTAATCCCTTTCTTTGACAAGAACAATTTAATATGAACTACGACACAGCATTTGAAATAGAATGAAATATCTAATTTAACTCCCTGCCATCCTATGATATCAAAATGTATGTTACATCACTCTTTTAGACAACCATCAGACATGTATTTTTTTTTCCCAAAAAGAAAATTCCAGCATCACTCTGATTGATTTTGATTGCCATTTTGGGAAACTTTCCTAAGAGAGTTGCACAACTTTTAAATATCTCGAAAGTACCACATCCTATTGGAATTGGACACAATTGCATCAAGTTGCATATATCTCCAAAAGTGCATTCTGTTTTTACACTACTGAACCTGCCCCCCACCAACATCCCCCCCCCCCCACCAACCCTCAAATTCTCGTTTCCTGCCATTAAATTCATTTACATAGAGAGTGACATAAGAACTTCCTCTCTTATGCTGTTGCTTTGCTTAGTGCCTGCTTGGTTCCTGGCCAGTATCACAAATGCAACTGGCATTGCAATTGAACAATCCCCCCTACCCCCTTACAAACAACAAACACACACATACACACACAATTACCATAGGCAAACAGGCAAGAGTATTAAAATCATGATGAGTGCTTTCATGAATGCGTATTGACTTTTTACTTTCATAAAAATTTGTTCATAAAAATCAATGCAACACTTTCAATAGCAGAACCTGGCAAACATTGATACAATCGTGCTTTTTCCATCCACCCCTCCCAGACAAGGACTTTGTGTTTGCTATATGATAGATACACCACTCATAAAACATAACAACATCACAACTGTTTTCATCACAAATATTCCTAATGAATCCATAAAAGGACCATAGTTGTTCCAATTCTTTTGCCTCGTTGATACTCTGTCACGATCCATTGCTTGATGCAATCATGCGATGTTTACTGTAGACCTGTCTATGGTAAGCCCCCTCCCTGCATTCATGGTCAAAACCACATGCAAGATAACAGGTACAGATGTACTATCATATGCAATATCTAGGGAGTCTAATTTTTCACGAATTGGGACTTCTTGACAGTTTCTGGAGTGGTTAAATTTGTGATTATGGAGTATCCACAGTAATATTCTCAATCTTCTCTCAAAATTTGGTGGCTTAAAACAAAACCAAAATCAAGATATACAGTTTTTGGGGACCATTTTTGTCAGACAGGCCCTGCTTTCATTGTCAAATAAAACATGTTTGGATTAAAGGTCCTGTTTACCTTTGGGAACAGTGATTAAAAAACTTTTCAAGATATGACATTTAATGCATATATGTGTACGTCTGTTGTACCAAAGAACATCCTATCATATACAATTTACCTGATAAAGCCTAAAATATAAGGAGATATCTGTATTTTTCTCAATAAACCGTAACTGCTGACAGTTTAGTCTGGAAACATTTTTATTATAACTATTGTTCACATTTTGTATATTCAACAATGCTTAACATCGATTTTACCAATTCAAATTTTTACAGTGGTTGTTTCTATCCGTAACTCACATTTTAGAACTACTCTAAAGCACTAATGCTGGGTTTTTGTTTCATCTGCAAATAGTAAATTATGCCTTTAATACACTCTGTACTTCTGCACAGCATGCCTGAGTAACTCTAATCTTCATAGATCTTCTTTTCTCCCTTTCCTGTGAAACTGCACCTCCTAGCTCTCTGTTATTTCAATCATTTTTGAATAGGTTAGGCTGGACCAAATTTGACAAGATATATGTATCATCTAAAAAAAAATCTGTAAGGGTTTACTCTTTTAAACAACATCGAAAAGTGGAAATTTATTTTGGCCTACTTTTTGTAAGTTTTGAGCTGGGTGGTCACATACGGACATTTTAAACATCTCCTTTCTCATGATGTCACATCTATATTTCAAGGGTGCACTTGCTTTGGAAGATGTATTGTAGACAGGAATATGCCTACATTACAACATCCAGTAACAAACTTGCTCAGATATTTGCCTCTCGAGAAGCTACAGAAGGAAGCACATTTAGATAAATAGCAAACTCAAAATCAAAATGTCATTTAAAAATGTAATGACCACATTGACATTAGTCAAAATGGTAAATAATAGTATTATTTAAAGGATAAATGAGATCACACCATGAGTTTCTTCCAGGAGTTAAATCCACCAACTCATTCTCTCTCTTTCATCAAATTAGACTGAGCAGAAAATGTTTGCTCTCTGAATCCACTTTGTGAACTTGTTATAAACATGCATAAAACTTGTTTATGTAAGCATGCTTGGACAAATGGAATAAATGCATAGAAAACCTCCACGTTGAACCTCACAGATTTATCTGCCATGATATTCTTTGTTTACTACGAATGATAAAGCAGAAATTATTCCATCTGTATAAAGAACATGTGCTATCTAATGTGGACGGAATAGTAAAGGGACGGCTAAGCAGAGGTTTTAAAAGTAGATTACTACACAAGCTTTCAAATCAATATTGATAACAGCATATATATCACTATTTCTGAATCAAAAATCAATAATGGAGCAGCTGAAATCAATCAAGATGGTTAAAAAAAAAGAGAATCCCAATAATTGGTATACAGCCAAATTCTGTTTGGATTGCCTTCAACCATTAGCAAATTTAATACTACCAGTCCTTCATGGACTTGTAACATCTCCCCCCCCCCCCTCCCCAACTCAAGAATCTTTGCAAATTCAAGTAAGTCACAGAGTACTGTCTTTTTCATTCTCTAGAGTCTAGGAGGCAGGTTAAAGGCATACTCTCTAAAATTTTGTAATTTGCCATGAAAACAAGCTCTTCTATAAAACTCCAAGGATACAACTCAAAAGTAATCCCTACAGTTGTATGATCCCATTAACCCATATTCCATTACTGGGATTTTTTACACTTACTTGGTATTAGGTTACCTGTGGCTATTATGAGTGAAACAGATGGAAATCTATGCATCTTACTGATACATATAGTCCAGTTGACGTAGCTTGTGCTGGACACTTAATAAGCACGATTAAATTCCTTTCAGACAAAACAGGAAGAACAGTCTCTTATGCATCATTTGCATCATGTACGACAGCAGCCAAAGGGCTATGCAATGGAAAGTGTTGTATCAAAGCATTCTTGATGTTAACCCTGTGAATAGCACCCAACTGTTTCTACAGTAGATAGAAATGCCTGGAAAAGCAAAATTTTCAAGTTTGCAGTTTAACTAAATCAGCGTAGACACTGTTTCAACATTCGTATAAAACTTCGATTATACTCCATTCAGAATGGCAACAATTGATTATAAAATGCTTTCTATGACATTAACACTTGTGGTCACACTTTCTACAGACTTTTCAGGCACTGGAAAAAAAAAGAATTTCCCCAGATATTTTCCATAATTGTACATGTTGCAGGAAGTTTACCACACAGCAAAACTGTTTTGAATGATGTACATAGAATATGACAGCAGTTCATTCAAAGGTTGGTCAAAAAAAAAAAAAAAAAACAGCGGAGAAGTAGCAACACAAGATCCCATAAGGGTCTCAAAATAACTGACCAGGTCACATGACTGTCACATGACCTTGATGTCACAAGAAAACCTCTCTTGCAAAAGGTTCAATGTAATCAACTTGCACTGTCTTGGAGGTTAATGAATTCTTAAAATTTTGACTAAATGATGCAATTCTGTCTTCCAGGAAAAGGTTAAGTGATGACATTTCAGGTTTTTAAAAAAAAATTAGGAAAAAGAGGAACACATTACAAGCAGAGAAGTACCCCTGAAACATGGATTACCAACACTGAAATGACATAGCTTTTCTATGATTTGTTTCATCATTTGTACATTAGATATTATGCCCTTTATTTCCAGTGTGCTTATGAAACATCAGAGTGTGTTAAAGGGATGGTACAGTATTGGTGGGGATGAAAAGTAGGGTTTTAACTTTTTTTTTTGCGAAATACCAAGAAAACACTAATGAAATAGTACAGAGCACACCATTTCAAGAGGAATTCAAAGTTTATTTGATGAAAATCAGAATTGGAATAGCTGAAACATCCAAAAACAAAGTAAAAGAAAAAATCATAGTAAAAGGTGGATCCCACATTTTATTAGGATCACTCTGTTTTGGATATCTCAGCCATATCGAAACCAATTTTTATCAAATAAACGTTGGATTCCTCATGGAATTACACGATGCTCTTTCATATTTCATAAGAGGTTTCTCACTATCCCACCAAAAAATGTTAAAAACCTGAAGTTAAGTCTCAACCAAAACTATAAGATCCCTTTAAATCCCAAAGCATTCTTATAACCAGACCTAAATTAGGTGAAAGTTGTGGAAATTGCTAAATTGAGTGGGGAGGATGCTTGCGGACATAAAACAAACCATATTTGTTTTGTTTTGTTTTGTTTTTTACTGTGGAAAAACAACACGGACAATAACATTTGCATCATTATACATGCAAGCAGTTAGGCATGAGGATCACCATGGCAATATGTCAATCCAAATGCAAAATGAGAGGGTTTCATGTAAACTTAAAACAGGTGCACTTTCTGACTGCTAACTTTGAGCTCCTTTTTCCCCAATGCCTCTAAACAGTAGGGCTACAACAGCACAAAACTAAAAATATCTTCTGGAGGGCCATGATGCATGCAGAGCCGAAGCCTCTATCACTGCAAGGCATGCGACCTTGAATTTGCCTGTTGTATGAATTCACCTAGAAAATGAGTACACTTTAAATGTAACACGGGTGTACAAAGTATTCCCAGCAAGATCAATCATGGTAGATGGCTTACCATTATAATGGCCATGTTTATGAGCACTTAGAAGAAATAAAGAGTCATTTTATGATCGGAGATGGTGAGGTCACTCACATTGATTGCTTTCTATGTTTGTTCAATGGTGGACACTACTGAGTTTTGTATCTAGTTTCATTTTCTGAATGGACAAGAACTGAATGTCAGATAGTTACTGTATTGACAACTTGTATAGTAGAATGTGTGTGTGCATTTAAAGGACAATTTTGGACAAGAAACAAAATGATTTGCAAAAAAAGAGAGATATGTAGACAATGTAGAAGCCCATCCATGAAAATTTAGAATGATCAAAATTTAAAGATTAAAAATAAAGAAGTTATTAAATACTGAAGAGGGCAGAGGGTGAGGGGAGGGGATGGGGAAGGGAGGGGGAAGGGAGGGGGACGGAAGGGGGAGGGGAGGGGAAGGGAGGACTATGGTAGTGGAGTCTCCTGGAGAGTTTTCTTGAACTTGGTGAATGACTCAGAATTTGACAACACAACATGTCATCAATGCAGCTTGCCTGAACAGTACACCTCATGCTTGATTTCATGTCGCTTAAACAAATGAGCCACAAAACTTTTTGGAGACCCCCCCCCCCCCCCCTCCCAATAAGGCTGATATAACCACTCCCTTCTCTTGCTTAATTGTCTTGAATGATTTTCACATCATAATCAATACTGATAAGGCAGGTACCATGGGCAATGGACATTGTTGGTACTGATTAAAAGGTGCACTCGCATTACTCTCATGTACCAGGGAGGTGAGAAGAGACATCCCACCTCCCTGCATGTACATTGTAAGTTGTAGAAACAATGCCAAGAATCACGAAGATGACAATGAAGTAAAGACATTTCAGGAATTCAACCTGACGTACAATGTAGGCCTACATGTATGTGTACCTGTTAACCTAGTGGCATTAATGAGTCAGTCAGATCCATGCAACGCTCATTCAGTTTAAAAAGTGTATGTTACTGCGAGGCAGTGCCCACATAATTGGTGTGCACGGACGACATGCTGTGACGTCACTGTGGGACTTGGTCTGCAACAATAGAGATGCAAACAGTGCGTGGATGCAATCTTCTACCCAAGTTCATGACAAACAAACATCAAATCGCCATGAATTCAGAATGATATGGGCGTGTGACCCCAGCAGCAGCAGCAGCAGTGTATGCACAATGAACTGCCACTAGCACTGTGTAGACCAACATACATGTATGCCTTCCTGACAGTATACATGTAGGTCCATGCTGACAGGCATTCTCCCTAGATGGTCCTGTTAGCAGATACTTACATACAAAGTCAATATAATTTTAGGTCAGCATTCTTGGCGTGATTAAAGGACTCAACTATGCAAAATATATTTCAAATTCAGAGCCACAAAGAACATTGTATACACTCAAGCACTATCAAAGTAAGGTATCTGCAGGCCTAAAAGATTTGCCAAACACAAAACGCAGATATTTTTTTTTTTACTCACTATTGGTTCTCAAATTTTCTTGGCCTCAATTCTCTCTTCTGATATGCGAGGAGCACTCATATGCATTCATTTTCTAATAAAGTTTACTGAATTAAGCCTACCACCTTCCCACAGAGCAGCATAAACATAAAAAGAAGAACAATCCAGCATTCAGGGGCAAGGTCCCTTTCTCATCAGATTTATCATTTCCCATCATTTACAGTATTTTGCCAACTTAATCAGAACTTGATGATATCAAACCAGAGATAATAAAAACATATAAAATGATTTTAAAATGCCCCAGAACTTGTTAGCTGAACTTGTCAAACCTAGATAGTTCTAGGTCAAGTCACATTTGATTTCATCACACAATATTAAATGCAACTATAGGTCCAGAATTCTGAATAAAGATATTTCATGTACTGCATTCAAAATCCAGTGGCATTTGAAGAGTAGAAGAGATATGAAGTTGCTTCATTTGAGCAGACAATCAAGAACTAAATACATTCCAGCATGCATTTTCCAAGGAAATCATTCTCTAAATCCTGCTACTTCAGCAATTCAAATTTCAAGAATACGCAACAAACATGCACATAATGAAAAGCACAGTAATAAAGGCACTGACCTAAAAGTGGACACATCAACTTCAATTGAGATTACTAAAATGGAATTCTTACATCCTATGCCATGGCCCACATATTTCACATGTACTCTCAAATTGATGCAACTTATTGCTTGCATTCAGTGACATACCACAAAATCCACCGCCTAAAAAAAAACATTGAGGCCTAGCTAGGGGAATATGAGACATTGATGGATGTTGAGAGGATATTCTTTTAGGGTTTGGGTATTTTTGTGTGCTTTTGTTTTTTGTTGGATTCGGGTGTTTGTTTTTGTTTTTGTTTTGTCTTGTCATGGGAAGAAGACCAAAGGGAAGCATCTTAGCTCATTTTTACTCACTCAGTATAACCCTAAATGCAGCAACCTAAAAACAATCTCATTAGTAATTCGCCATGCTAAACACGGCATCCAATAGAGGATATAGAAATTAAGTCACCGTATGATGGCAAGATAGTTTAAACCCACAGAGAGCCGTTTCATGTAATGAGTATTAATTTTTTTTTTCTCTCATCTCATACTTTCTCTCTCTCTTTCCATTTCTGATTTCTGCAGACTCAGCTCATGGGAAATGTCTGTAATTCTGTGGAAAAAGACAGACTTTTAAGATGTGCTCGTTATGGCTTTCAATTATTGAATGAAAGAAGACAGCATAAGTGGAAGACATCCCCTGAAGGTAAGGTTGAGACGAACCAATGTAGCAAGACTTACATTTGAAAAATAGAACAAGAAAAAAGGGGAGAAAGAGGAAACTAATAAAAAGAAGGAAAAAACTATTCTTCTTTATGGTCATGTTGCCCTCTCCATTATAATCATATATATGCAGAAATCATAGAAAATGTGTGGAAGGAAATAAACCATTTCCATTCATATCCATTCATAGAAAAATTGATTGTTTCCATTGAAATACATGTACCTGCATATCATCACAATCAACAAAATATCCAGGGACATGATGTACTTGAATCTATAGCATGAAATACTAAGTCAATCAAGTTCATTTCCTTGAACCTGTTATAGGGGAGCATTTATACTCGATGTCAATGGCTAACAAAGATCAGATTTCAACTTCTTTATTGATACTCTGTATACCATTGAAGTTCATTGTGTTTATCTTTTTTTAACCCGTTCAGGATGGACTGATTTTGCTACAACACACATTTCCCATAGACCCCTGCCCGAGTATACTCGGGACTCGTCCTTAACCGGTTAAAGAAAGAAAGAAAATAAGCTTTCATAGTTCCATCTAAGCTACGTTAAGTACTTCTCATAATGTTACTACTTATAACGAATCTCATATCATATTTCTACTTGTGTTATTAATAATCACTGGTTCTAAACACAGCAATGCTGTTCAAGTTCTCACCTTTCCCTAATTAGCTATGCTTGATTTGGGTATTTGACTCAACATTCTCTTTTAAGATGATATCCGATATTTTGTCTGCAATGTGGTACTTTGCTATGAATAATGAATATGTGCAGAGATCTAATTTTGACACAACATCAACTAAAATAGCTGTGTATAATCAAAATGATTGAAGATTTTGAGAATGATTTTACTATACCTGGTGAGCTCATATAACTTGCTTTAAAAAGATTAATACCAAAAAAAATGCATGTAATGGACTGCACAATGAAGAGAGAACATGCTGAGGGAAGGAATATACTTGAGAAAGATCTAAAATATTGATAACCTCCACTCAGATGATTGGAGTCAAGGATAACATCCTTACTTTTGACATAAAACACAATCATTACCTCATATAGGTCAATGAAAATAGAGTAACTTCAAATCTGACCGCTCACAAAGATTTAAATTTTTCTTGTTTGTTGTTGTTTGTTTCTTTCTTTCTCTCTGTCTTTCAACTCAAGCCAGTCAAGATTTACACAACTGACATGTATTGGCAGTTGCTGAAATGCAGCTGAATCTTATCAGGGCATGTAATTAGAAAGCCCATCTACTCCCTTTTAAATGGACTCACTCACTCATTACAGTCCATCCTGTGGCCCAGGAGTAGGTGGGTAGGCCCTAGCACAATGTGGATCCCCTGTTACATAACACAAATTCACATCCCCTATCAACAGTTAACAGTTATCCTATACCCATGTTCCTACACCATTGTCAATTTCAATGGGGTCCTACAGGGGGAGGCCGCTCTCGCTAAGTCCAAAGGGATTAGGGAGACAAACAAGCCACATTTCTCTGATGGGAACCCAGAGGTAGGAAGGAGAGGAGATTAACTTTATTCAACATTCCAAGCCTTTTGGTTCCTATGGGGCGAAGCTGCATTCACAGAATTACTGGCTAGTTCTATGGCCATGGAGTTGCAAGGGAAACTTACGGACAATAACTACCCTTAAACATAAAGAGGCTGGGGGTAAAATCAATGCTCGGAGTAAAACTTTCAAGGAGCACGGAAAAACTTAGACTTAAGCTACCAAGCTAAAAATACAAGCTATATACACTATGCCTATGCCTGGTCAATTATGGAAAGTTCTCTACTTTAAATTCACTTACTTCCATTTTTTTATCATTAATGTAAATGAAATAATTTGTAAACAAAGATGAAGATCCTTACTCGCCATGCATTGCTAAAATTATTTGGAGAAAATTATGTACATGAACAGATCATGGTGAAACTAAATGTGAAAAGCCTGTGCATGATATTCACTTTACAACCACAACCAGCTCCAGTTGAAATTTAGCAGTGTCAAGGGAGTGACATATAAATCCCTTCTTGTGAAAAAAACAACATAAAAAAGGACATTTTGTTATGTCAAAGGTACTATTTGTAGAGGTTAAATTCACTCCTCTGCAACAAACACACCTGCATACATACATGCATGTGCGTACACACACACACACACACACACACACACACACACACACACACACACACACAAAGCAGCCAAAAAGAGCCTAGTCACCACTCACCAACTATCAAAGCATCTCTCTCCTTCACATAGAATATACCCAGTTCTCTTTATCAAATGAGGATATGACAATAGTAAAACATTAAATAATATTTTCTCCTTTGCCAAAAAGCCATTAGTCATGATGGAAAGGAATGGAAATCAAAAATGTAGCATAAATGGCATCAATATTTCATAGATCAGCTTGTACAGAATAAAACATGTGGGGTTTAAGTAAGAGGTCTAACTCAAAACATGACAATATTGCTACAATTGTAAGTTTAGTGATCCATCCATCTGCCATCAGAGAAGTCAACCACAAACACTATCCAATCTTGTGCATCCTCAAAAGAATGATTCTAAACCATTGTCGAAGGATTGCTTTATATGACTGTGTGTGTGTTTTTTTTCTTTCACAACTCTTCATTTGCCTGCATATTATACATTGATGACAAACATATCCTCTTCAACTGAATTTGTATCAAGCAATGAAATATATTCCAATGATATCACTGCACTGGCTCACTAGCTTTTAACATGCAATTTAATTTTATCTGACCTTTAGTACCTAGGATGTTAAATGTATGTTTACTTTCAAAAGAAAAAAAATGTTAGAACAGGAAAATATCACATCAACAAGGAAAAGTAGAAATTACGCGGTGCGTAACATATGTCCCCGCCGGAAGTAGCATTTCGTAACAAAATGTGCAATATAGGTAAAAAATCAAGGTCAAAGGTCAAAGAAGTCAAAGGTCAAAATTCTGTGTAGAAGTTTTGAAGCCCTCACCTAGTGCCATCACATAAAGCAAATGGAATCGAAATTGGGTTAGAAATGGCGAAGGAGTAGCATTTTGTAGCCAATGTACAATATAGGTCAAAAATCAAGGTCAAAGGTCAAAGAAGACAAAGGTCAAAATTCTGTGTTGAAGTTTTGAAGCCCTCACCTAGTGCTATCTCATAAAGCAAACGGAATCGAAATCAGGTTAGAAATGGCGAAGGAGTAGCATTCTGTAGCAAAATGCACAATATAGGTCAAAAATCAAGGTCAAAGGTCAAAGAAGTCAAAGGTCAAAATTCTGTGTATAAGTTTTGAAGCCCTCACCTAGTGCCATCACATAAAGCAAATGGAATCGAAATTGGGTTAGAAATGGCGAAGGAGTAGCATTTTGTAGCCAATGTACAATATAGGTCAAAAATCAAGGTCAAAGGTCAAAGAAGACAAAGGTCAAAATTCTGTGTTGAAGTTTTGAAGCCCTCACCTAGTGCTATCACATAAAGCAAACGGAATCGAAATCGGGTTAGAAATGGCGAAGGAGTAGCATTCTGTAGCAAAATGCACAATATAGGTCAAAAATCAAGGTCAAAGGTCAAAGAAGTCAAAGGTCAAAATTCTGTGTAGAAGTTTTGAAGCCCTCAACTAGTGCCATCATATAAAGCAAACGGAATCGAAATCGGGTTAAAAATGGCGAAGGAGTAGCATTTCGTAGCAAAATGTACAATATAGGTCAAAAATCAAGGTCAAAGGTCAAAGAAGTCAAAGGTCAAAATTCTGTGTAGAAGTTTTGAAGCCCTCACCTAGTGCCATCACATAAAGCAAACGGAATCGAAATCGGGTTAGAAATGGCGAAGGAGTAGCATTTTGTAGCAAAATGTACAATATAGGTCAAAAAATCAAGGTCAAAGGTCAAAGAAGTCAAAGGTCAAAATTCTGTGTAGAAGTTTTGAAGCCCTCACCTAGTGCCATCACATAAAGCAAACGGAATCGAAATCGGGTTAGAAATGGCGAAGGAGTAGCATTTTGTAGCAAAATGTACAATACAGGTCAAAAATCAAGGTCAAAGGTCAAAGAAGTCAAAGGTCAAAATTCTGTGTAGAAGTTTTGAAGCCCTCACCTAGTGCCATCACATAAAGCAAACGGAATCGAAATCGGGTTAGAAATGGCGAAGGAGTAGCATTTTGCACAAAATGTACAATATAGGTCAAAGGTCAAGGTCAAAGGTCACGACTGAAATTCTGTGTAGAAGTTTCAAAGCTCCCATGTAGTGCTATCATATAAAGCAAACAGAATCAAAATTGGCTCATAAATGACAGAGAAGTAGCAAATTGAAGATTTTGATCACACACGGACGCACACACGGACACACAGACGGACGGACGGACGGACACACGGACAGACACACGGACACACACACGTACGGAGCCCGTTTCATAGTCCCCTGCTCGAACTCGTTCGGCGGGGACAATTACTGGAAAACATAACATATTCCTTGAAAGAATTATGTTAGTATCACAAAATATTTTTAGAAACAATGAGATAAGAAACACCTTTGAATAAAAAATAAAAATGAAATAAAAAAATAACACATTATGAAAACATAAACATGTACTAACGTGGATAAGGATATAAAGTGAGACCACTGTACTTATTTGTCACTTATCATGGATCAGTAAAAGCAGAAATCTGAAAAGCCCAGAGTCTCTCACAAAGCAGTACCCGTATTTCCACCTCAACGTGATTTGAAAACATTTGTCCTAAGACATACATTGCATTCTTTTATACATAAATGAAGGAGAGACAAACAAGGAACTGTATTTCATTGACCATACATGACAAGAAACTCAGAGACAAAATGCGCATTAGTAACGCTTTGAACGATTTGTTTCATGATAATTTCAACCTTGGAAGGCAGTTTGGGTGATTTGCAATCTTTCCACTGAAAAAGAATGTGCATGCTGTAAACAGAGACATGTATAGGATCATGCTCTTTCTTGGAAACTCAGGTTGACCAAGGAGGTAAGCCTGGGGTTGACCAATGTCTAGCCTCAAACGTACATGTATCTCATGGTGTCTGCAAAAACCTTGCTGTTTGTCATGGAATATACAATTCAGAATACAAAGGTTTGACGAGGCAAAATAGCTGGCTATTATGAATGTAATGCACATACAACAAATTTTAATCTGCTGCAATGTGAAGTAAAATTTATATAGTAAAATATGGTTATGAGATGAAAATGCAATAATTTGCAATAAAAATGTACATGGCCTCTGGAATTATTTGTCCTTTTATTAAAGTAACACAGGTAATCAAAGTCTACCTTAAGTTGACAATCAATTACCCAAGAAAACCAATTTCTGATATGACCTGACACAAATGGTATCGTGATTTGTTGAAGCTCCATATTTCACTGATCTACTTCACTTTTGAAAATCAAATAGAGAAAGAAATTTAATAATTGCATAGAGACCTAACCAAAGGTATAATGCACTAGATACAAGAACATGTGCATCATTACCATTGCTATCTCCCTAAAAGGGAGAGTGGCTTTATGCAATTGAACTAAAGACTAGGAAAAATATATTAGTGGAAGTTAACATTATTGCCTGAAGATGTGAAAATTCCTACAAAGATATCCTCAGCAAGATTCTGCGATGGGATTTCTAAGCCTTTTATTTCTATTTTTCCGGAGCTAGTACGACAATATCTATTTCTTCCTTCTAACAAGAGGGCAGATCTAAGAAAAATCATAGAAATTAAGTTTCTTAAAGTGAATAGGTAATATTTTATATGGCGGAAAATTCCTAGAAGTCTCTGCAAGTAAGACAGTCATTTTCAGAAGCCCAATGCTTTCTTATGTTAAAATCTAAATAAAATACTTAGTTAGGCTTTTATGACCATGACTTTAGAGAATTCCTTTTCATCACTTTTTTTTTTTGGGGGGGGATGTTCTGATTTGTAGCTCTTATTTTTCACTGCTTTCAAATCTGGGGGCTGTATTTTTGGTATACATCACTCCTTACTGAACAATATCTCATACACTTGTACCTCACTTCTATTTTTAATTTTGATAGTAATCATGTATCTCACTGTTTTGTCCTTGGAAAACTGTTTGAACTGTTAACAATAAAGCGATGGAGTAAACAACAGAAAATGTTGTTTGCGGCCTTCACTTGAACCACATAATTCCAGTTGGAAACGTTCCAGGTGGTATGTGCTATAGACACCATATAGACTACATGATGTATTGATTTGGACTTGACCCTGTACTGCTGCAGTGACGAAGAGGATGTCAGTGTATCTGACAGCAGGAAATGAGAAAGACAGGGCTGCTCAACCACCCAACCCTAAATATATGATAGAACTTTCCAGGAGACTTTGTCCCCCCAAAACACACGCAAGTCAGCCCAATTGTGCACCTTTCACTAGGGTGCTACACTACATACCCCACTTGCCCTCTTATTGGGGGCCACTACAACCTACTGACAGGCCAGTAAAGTGAATGGGCACTTGTCAGTTTAAAGTAGAAGGTCACTGCCAAAATACCCATTTGGGAGAATGGTAAACATATAAATAGCTGTTGTAAAGCCCTGTTTACATGTATTACAGTAGTCGAATGTATGACTGTAACCTGAATTATTAATCCAATGCATCAGATTACAAATGTAATCAATGACCACCTATCAATCCTCTTTACCCACTATGGTACTAAATTATTCAGAAAATGAATGTTTACACACAAAACCACACACATACAAATCGTCCTGACACTGCTTAGACTATTTCCAGATATATCTTGGGATACAAAACCCTGCTGACATTCTACAAATTTGCTAATTAAGACTACTAGGTGATGCATAATGAACCATCACAATCAGAAGACAGTCTGTACAACCTTTTTTCCTCTCCTATTCATGCTGGTTAGGTCAAGCAATTAACACTAAGAAAGACACCAACCTTGACCTATTGTACCAAATGCATTTTAAATTATAGATTTGTAGGGGTAAAGGCAACTCACACATGATGATTTCGCTATTAATAATCACAAGCATTCTTTGTGTCTTTGTTATCTTTCCAGAGTTTACATCTCTAAATAGTTACCGGTACCAACAAAATAATTATGATACTAAATGACAAGATACAGTTGTACTTAACAAAAAATAATTCACCTTTTTATCCAATATCAAACATGATCAACAAACAGCTCAAGTTTGGAAGTTATATGGTGTTAAGTGATGCCACCTGTCCAGGCTACATATTTATCTAATTTTTAGCTGATGACATCATTCCTGTCCACATTTATAAGGCTTCCCTAAGCTGATATCATCTTCAAATAAAAGTCAGATCAAATGTAAATCGGCCATGTCTGAACATTATCCTCCCCCTGCTATTTTATCACAAGCAAGGCAATAGTTCTAACCTTGTCTAAATAATCATCTGGGCCCCGTTGCTAGAAACTTTGCGTTTAAACGCAACTTGCAACTGATTGTCACTGGCCAATCAAAATCATTGTTGCATACATGTCTTCTTAATAGGGCAGACCCTGAGCCAATCAGAATGGTTGTTTCAAAATTAGCAATTATTTGCAATTGATTGCAACTTTCTTGCAACGGGGCCCTGGACACTTAGCTGGTTGTAGTAGGGCATTACAGGAAACCACTGTTCTTGCAACAAGTGGTAAATGTCCAATATACATAAGCTAGCTTTAAATTTTTACAGGAGATATATCCCACACTCCGAGAGAAAGAGAGGGGAAAAATTGGCATTACATATTTCTCACAGAATACGGATCTCAATAGTGCTAATTTGTATTCACTAGCATATATGGGGATGGCTATAGACTTACAATTGTAATAACCAAGCAATGTAGACATGATGAATTCTAACTATCAAACATTTAATGGCTGATTGATTAAAATTTATGACAATTTCTACAAGTGAAATGTGTAATATTGTGAAGGTCTACTGTGATATCATGCCGATAGTTTCACTGATATTTACAGAACATGATCTACTCGAGATCAGTAACACAGCTACAGCCAGCAAATTGATCTGACCTTAATCTGTTAGAAGGATGAAATAAGTTCTTAATATTCTTGCACAGTGGTGCAGTCACCATTTTGTAGTTGTATTTATTATAGGGCCTACGTACCGGGTACGTGATTAATTTATCAATTCGACAATTACATTTCCACATTTGTATGTTTATGTGATTTCACACACGACATTGATTGATCTCATTCTCCAATAAAAGGTTCATTCCATTTCGGAAGGATAATCTTTATGATTACAATTTACTATATCGGAATAGATGGTTTTATAGGAAGGAAACTATCATTATAAATAGCAACGGGATATCAAATCAGCCATCATTCATAGTTTACTTCTCTGCTACTGGTGAATCAATATCTGGCATTCCCATGTATATTATGGTAAAGACCAACACTGAACATAGAACAGAAAGTTCTTGAGGCGCATAAGTTTTAATATAGATCTAGTCAAATTAAAATGAGATGAGTGCACATGGTCATGAAAATGACCATGCCTAGTCAAGGACCTTATTAGGAGCGTCGAATGAAGAATTGACCTCTGTAACTTAACTGTAAAATCGCAGCAAGGACGAGTGCTGGCCATGGCCATTGTGCGAACACCGGCCTACGAACCGAAAAGGAACGGGGAGAACATGGCTGGGTATACATGCTGTTTTCACGTTACTGAATACTGTAGTACGGGTACGGGATCGGGACCTGCCTACACATACATACACACCATCACACACGGCACACTACCCCGACATTCAAGCCGTGCGCATTCTGATTAATACCGAATGTCCACTTCCTCGCATGCTTTATTGTTCGACCATGACCTCACCCATGTTTCAGCTTCGAAAATCTTCGACAAAACAACATTAACTTCCATGAAAATCTTCGCCAGGCATTAAAGTAATCACACATCTACGGAAAATCGCATGAATACTTACGTATCATGGACGTTAACGTGTCGCTTTTTCGATTTTATGTCCAGGGTCCTTTGAAGTCCAACTCCAATCGCCCGCCATGATGCAAGGACCGCTGACCTCGAGAGTTGACCTTTAATGAAACGCCCTAGCTGGTCAGAAAATGTGCGCCTTTTCTCACTGTGCACTTCGTTCAACAGTTCCGAAGCCAATGAATGATGCGGACGATGACCGCCAAAGCTTAGTCTAAAAATTTCAGACTCAGGATGAATTACTGCACCGTAGAGTCAGATGTCTTCAAAAAATAATGGACACCAGCCCGATACGAAGTCAACACAGTCGCCGGAGCATTTCTTAGTGATGTACATTTTCGAGCTTATACAGAAATGCCTTGTATTGTACTAATTTTGGTATCCATAATTGGTGATAAACTTTATCAAAATAAATTAGTGGTACGATAGGCCTACTTGCGTTGGTTTTGTGTTTTGGGTAGGGCCTATTTTGCCCATAAGAGATACAAATGTGCTTCAGGAGAAAAGAGAGAGAGAAAAAAAAAATAAAACCAAGAATTAACAAAAACATTTGACAATATTTATTGATCTTGTGTGTATGTCCTTCTTGACAGGCGTCAAGGCTACTCAGTTACTGTGCACGCTTATTTTTTTTTTTCGTTTGTTTTTAACTGATAATAGTTCTGTTTAAAAAAAGTACTCGACTAAGTGAGCAGCCATGAAGGCATTCAGTGAAAATGGAGCTATTGAGATAAACAGACTCGGAGATCGTTATGTGTGTAACGGTTACCTAACTCCTTAGGCCTATAGTATACAGTCACTTGACTCTTATTCAAATGAACTATCATCGTGATAATATGTCGTTATTCTGAGGCGAAACTATATGATTCTACATTAGTCACACTCCTTTTTGATTTTCATAACATTGGTAAGCATCATTACAATGAAACGCGTTGACCACAGAGTTCGCGGAGAGTGTTGTGGAACAAAAAATGTTAAAGTCGCATTTTATGATCAATATCATGGGAAAATGCAATAAGAATTGAATCTGTATTTATATCTTTAATTTCTCGTCAGTATTTCAGGGCTGATTCTAAACCTGATTTAGCGAAATTCTGGTTTGAGGTAAGAGGTCAAGAGGTCGAATGTGCAGGCCTAAAAGTTATTCGTAAAATACATCGCATCATACATGACCTTATACAAGCATGAAAAAAAATTATTTCCGCATATATATATATATCCCATATGCAATCTGAACAACTGTCAACGACATCCACACTCACTTTTTAAAAGTACATTCCAATTCTATGATTTCTGTACTCGAATAACTCTGAGGCATTACATGATTATTTCGTATTTTGTAATTTCTTGTACAATGAAAGTTTTCCCCTTGAGTCAGACATAATATAATATCCACGATATTGCTCAAAGCTTCATTTTAATGTTTGGGTTTGTTGAGGGGGGAGGTAACCTTTGTAATGAGTAATGAGTGATGATAATTATTTATGCTGAACAATACGCTATAGGATCTGCTCTAACATGCACGGTGTTGTTGTTGTTGGTTTTTTTTTTCATTTTAAGTTTGAAACGTCTATACACATCACAACATTTTTAGGAAGAATTGTGTGGGGGCTTGAACCGCGATTCGACTTCACTTTGGGATAGTGTTTTACTGTAAATCTCCTATAGTGGTACATTATTATACTCTGAACATTTTGTGCTCAATGCCCACTGTGAGAGTTTGGCAAAAGGCAAACGCTTCGAGTATGAGCGAGATTTAACTCAATTGTTGTATTACGTCACATTCTAACAACCCCGCTGCCGCTGAATGGGTATGTATCGCAATATAGTGATGACCGGAGGTAGCCCCTATAAGATCGAAAGGAAATTGAACTGATTTACAGGGAAAAACATTCACTGCGGAATGGGTATAGAGTGAGACGATGCATACAAGTGTTTTGTTCGCTAAGACTAATCCTCGGAAACCTACTTAGAATGCCATGGATTCGTTCCGTGTTTGCACAGTGCACATTGAGAACCGCGGGCTCTGAGCATTACTCCAAATACGATGTTTGATTTGAATGACTCACGGATGGTATAAACGGGTGGGGGTGGAGTTTTTCTGCAGTATATGTCACTTTCCCGGCTGGCTGCTATATCAAATGGACGCTTGAAAATTGCTTACTATAAACTCCCACACTCACTGTTAGTCATCCGCTCGTTCAAATAGTTCCTGAAAATAAACGTCATCAGATTATTCTAGGAAAAGAGGTATATTTCTACTTTGTTATTATTGTGCAAGAACAAAATGTTTTCAAATACTGAAAACAAATGTTATCCACAATGACTTCAGCTGTATACACCTGTCATTGTAATTCCACTGATATCTCAGTTTTATTTTCTGGTGCTCGGCGAAAATTCTCGTATTATAGTAAATTGTCTTCACTACACGTATTTTGAGATTTTTAAGCTATACCCATGATGGAAAATGACATTATCTTATTTTAAGGGGTGTGACAGAGTACACTGGTTTGCGACACCGTGCTGACAGGAAATCAAACTTTCTCGTTTCTTTCCCAATCAAACACCCTTGAGACAATAAGTCATACAACATCTCCGCATGTTTCATTCCTAAAATACATATTGGAAATCTATTGAATACATATACCAAATCGTTAGTTTACTGTTCCAGGTGATTGAGAAAACTGTTGTGGAGTTCAAAGTTCAAAACATCCTTGAAAACTATACCTATTTAAAAAGTAGCATAAATGATGGTTAGGCCATGACCTATATGCAGCACTCTATATTGTCTCTGTAATTATTTTTTCCTGTTTTTTTTTTATTTTCCTCTAAAGTGTATGGAGACCTTGCCAAAGGTATTACGCGTCATAAGAACGGTAATAACGATCGTAGACTCAGTTATCAGCAATTCAGATCCAACGTGGAAAAAAGAAAAAAAAACTTTACGAAAAAAAAGAGAGGAGGAAGAAGAATGATGATGAGCACGAAAAAGAAAAGAAAAAAAATGACAAAACGACAGGTATACGAACTTTTGATGTGTTTGCCATTTTTATATCCAAAAGAAAGATACTCGGTGATCAATAAACATTTGAATATTAACGATTAAAATTTTGTATATTGTTTTTTTTTTTAATATCTGCTCTGCGTTGTTCCAGCTTGTTGCCTGATCCTATCGTATGCGATGACACTCGTCTTATACAATATTGTCATAATCTTAATTTTGAAATGATATTCCATGTGTTAAAACACCTTGTTTGTTTGTTTGTTTGTTTGTTTTTTAATATATGACGCTGAATGGCAGGAACTTGGTAAGAATGAAATAATGATATATTGTTTTCGTCAGTAAAGTTCTATATAGCTCTTGTATATTTCCAGTCCCCATATCCTACTAAATCAAAGTTTTTATTGCATACTTTAAAAAATGACAGCGTAATAAGGTGTATAATATGAATTTATAGCAGACCTTCAATATTCATCCAACATCACAGAGAGGCCTTTCACTCCGGTCGCCCTTATTCAAGTGTTTAACGATGTCTGCACTGTTTTTGCGTTTGCGTCAAGGGACAATGCCCCCCCCCCCCCCCCCCTTGATGGGAATAATTCCTGGGAGGAATCCTCTAAAGTCATGTGTTTCTTTTGTCCTTGTGTGTGTGTGTGTGTGTGCGTGTGTCCATCTGTCTGTCTGTCTGTGTGTTTGTTGTGTGTGTGCGAGCAAAAAAAAATATTCATGGTCTCGCAAAATTGAAATTCAGTTATTTATTTTACTTGTATAACATTTTATCAAAATTCATGGATATAGCTGCTGTATAAGAGTTGAATTAGTCATTAATTCGCGAGTAAAATGATATTCATTATGGATTCAGATATTATGACATAACTCAACTACATGTATACATCACATTCACCGATAGTCACGTACAACTGATGTTGCAAAAGTATTCTTTGATCAGTCCACCGCGTGTATATTGATAGTGTCAAGTCTTTAATGTAATAATAAATGCAACTTATACGTCGTCAAAGCTGGTACTATACATATGTATTCACTTCTTGTCAAACATATTATGTGCAATATATACTCTTCTGAAATCTTATACCACACTTCAGTAAACCGACTTTCCTGTTTTAGAACTTCTTCTTATGACGTATGATTCTAAATCCAAGATGTACTGTGATATCGTTGTTTACTTTGAAAAAGTAATATCAGTTACAAGCTATTTTCAAAATGGGTTCTTCCGCTCTCATATTGACTCAAAGCATGCTTTGAATTATTGATCATTTTCTTTTAAGAGCTTCTTCATGTTTTGCAGTTTGTATCGTTTTCATAATGACAGTGCATCGTATTGATCAAAAAGAAATCGATACTGATTTTTTCAATTCTTAAAATAATTATAAAATGTCATATCTCCATCTTTTGGGCCTGCTTTTAATTGGTTTTCTTTCTTTCTTTCTTTTTCTTCAGATGATAATGTCTGATGAAATAGAATATACATGTATCAGCTATAAATGTAATGTTCATTTTATAGCCTTCTAGTATGGTTTCTATGCAGGCCCTATTATAACATTGACTAATATGAGATGATAAACATGAGGAGTTAAATTTAGCACACTATTTTCTAACACATCTAATATTGTGCTCCGTCCTCATAGATTTTCAACGTCAACATTTTAACAAATGACATGGTATATTAATTTTTATGTTTCTTTTGATATCATTGACCGCAGACATTTCAACAACAATGTTATGACGTTTTACATCCGGAACTCGACATCCCCCCCCCCCCCCCCCCCCCCGAGTAATGCCCATTTTAACTTTTGTATATGATACTTTGGTTTTCTGGTATTTTATGCTGTCTGAATCCCTTCCTTAGTATGCTGTTATGTGAAATGGGCATGCGCCATTCTTCCTTTTGCCTTATGGAATTACAATTGTATTGACATTTGAACCTCCTTTCGCTATGTACACGTTTCTGGGGATGTAGGCAATGTTTAGCCTTAGCCATGACTATATGCTCTGAGCTCTTCCAGTATACAACATAACCATTTCCACCACAATGCGCATGTGCAATTTCGGTCTTAGGCATAATTTACCATTTAGTGTGAAACAAAAACCTAGCATTAGTGTTTCAAAATAGTTCTAAAATGTGAGTTAGGGATAGAAACAACAAAATTAATGTAAAAAAATTTGAACAAGTAATCCATCTTAAATAGTATCAAATATACAAAATGTAAACAATTATAGCTATAATAAAAATATTTTCAGACTAAATCGTCAACAGTTATGGTTTAATGAGAAAAACAGTGATATCTCCTTATATACTTTAGGCTTTATTGCAAAATTTCTGGTATTAGGATGTTTTGTGATACAACTGACCTATATGCATCGAAAGTGATATCTTGATTTATTTTTTTAAATCACTGCTCCCGGAGGTAAACATGACCTTTAACATTGCACTATATTCTCTTTTAATTACTTTGATAGCATTGTGGCCACTAAGTGTTTCCATGGGATTTTCCACCTGAGATATTTTCACCACTGTCCTGCTTCGAGCATCGCTTACCTTTTATATTTCTGAGTTTACGCCTATCTGGTCCTACCTTATTCATTATTTTCCCTGCTTGTGCGAAAAACTTCTCTCATGTAACGTATAATCTTACACAGAGCAGGCTTTGATCTTTTACATATCTCGCGGGGAATCTGTTTCAGAACAGGTTGATCGTATCAAATCACACACCAGCAGTAAAATATTGAAAAAAAAAAACAACAATAAAAGGAACCGTGCGTATACTAAATACTGTCATGTATAGAGAAAGATGGAACACGCTCCACACTACTTGTACGTGTTTGGAAAGCAGTTGAAGCAAAGCGGTCATGGTTATTTTTGAAGGAGCCTCATCGCAGCGTTTCCTCCCTCATGACCATTGTTTACTGTATCAAACCCGTCATGTGTATAGTTGTACGTGCAGAATCCTTGACCGCGATCCAATTTCAACATGACCAGTTGCATAACACATATATCCGCCAGCCTCTGTCCCCCACCCCTCCCGCTCTTCCTCAGGAAGTACTCAAAAGTGCAATACATGCATCACACTATTACGGTATGAGGACGAAATGGAAAGTCATATTATCGTACAACACTTTTACATTAATTCATTATTCTCCAATAAAATACCTACTCTCTAAAAAAAATCGAGTGACAATATTCACTCTTTAAAGAGTGAATACAAAAAAAGAGTGAATTTAGAGTGAAATTGGAGTGAATTTTGAGTGAAAATGTTAATTTTCACTCATTTTGGAGTGACCTCAGGGATCACTCGAAGATTTTGGAGTGATCCCTTTGAGGTCACTCTAAAACGAGTGAAAATGAACATTTTCACTCAAAATTCACTCCAATTTCACTCTAGATTCACTCTTTTTTTTCATTCACTCTTCAAGGAGTGAATATTTTCACTCGATTTTTTTTTAGAGAGTATACGTGTTTGTTTGTTTGTTCTATAATCATTCAGTATATTTAGCTTCCATTCACAGAGTGCTTATAGCAAGGAATATTTTGGATGGTCAACCTTCAATTATGGCTTTACCAAGGTCTACATACGTACACATAAAATATATAGGCCTACAGTATACGTAGCATAGTGCCCTAACCCGCATAAAGAACGTTTGGTATATATTGACATCAGCTGAGCATTGCGCATTTTGTTTCGGCTGCTTTTCCGCTGTTTCGAACTCCAAGATCATGGTCTCACATGCACTGACCACTGGTCAGGGATGGTGATCTATATATGATGTCATGGTGATCGGATGTTGGGCGGAGATTGGTTTGATGAGTGTAACATGTGAGGGGACAGTCCCCGGAGACAACTGAGGATGTCTGCGCGCCGGCAAACATGGCCGTGACAAAGATGAGTTCGTTCAAATTCAAACCATGATTTTCTCTGTCTCGTTCTCCATGTTGTATCCAGTCTCTCCACATTATACTCATCCCTCTTTCCTCATTCAAAATAGCTGTCTTTCATCGCCTTCTTAAAGGCAATATACTTTTTCTCTTGAAGTAAAAAACAAGAAAGCAAGCAAGCAAGCAAACAAACAAACAACAAATTATGTTAACAAGACCAATAAAAATATTGATCATTCATATTCTTATTCACCCATACCTATATGAGTATTCATTTTTGTCCATGACTGTGTATTATTTGATTCTACCAATATTTATTATCTATATAGTCATCTCTTCATAAATAATGTGCTGTATTTTACTAGCAGTTTAGTATATTTCATTTGTGATTCTACCTATAGATCATTCTATATCAATTTGTATACTCCCCCCCCCCCCCCATGTCAATAAGTATATCTCTCATAGTGTCTGTAAGAAAGTGAAATCGTGAACAGGTACATCGCTTCCGGATATATATTTCAGCTATACAGATACTAATAAACACTTTAAAAGATTGAAGAGTGCATATAAATGCATAATAAGACGTATGTCCATCTTGTACGTGGGAGGGACATTACTATCCATAGTGGTCAATATCTGGCATGCTTTGAATACGGAGTAGGGCCCTACATATCCCTTATAACATGATTCAAGTCGTGTATATAGTTCTGCTCTGCCCTCTCCAGTCGTTCATAACGGGATAAGTGACTCCGGTTGACTTTATATCCTATAGTCACGGCACCTGGCAACAGCCAAGTTTGGGATGAGAGATTTGAATTCTGTTCCGTCCAGTGGAGTTTGTATAATACCATGTCAGAGGTATGTTTGTTTTAGCGTTATGACGTGGTCCAAAGTGCACACTGAAGATCATGTTTTATTGATAATAGTGAGCGCAAGAAGTATACTTATCTGGGTGAAATGTCTTTGGGCATAGATGATTATATAAAATACAAACATGGTCGTATCTGTCCATTAAGATACATATTATTATTTATACAAGTTCAACGACACGGAGGTGGCTGTTGTTGTTGTTATCATTTCTTGTTGTCTATCATAAAAGGGAGGTTTAATGAGGGTGACTGATAGAGATTTCTGTGCCAAATCGAGAGATTAATGTATATCCACAACTTCGATAAACCCTCCCCTAAAAATTAAAAAAAAAAATCATTGCCCCCAATATGCGCAATCTGTCAGGCTTACGTCACTGCCATTACCCCTTATCCTCAATTACGAACAGAAATCAGAAAATCGAAGTCTGTGTTTCGTGTAATGTCATTGTTTTACACCAAAGCCGAATCCTCCGAATAAATTTGGACCGATTCTGTCCGAATATGGCCTGAAACGGGTGAATTCGGTGGATTCGGTGGATTCGAAACCTATTCGTCTCTGATTCGGGGAGCTCCCCGAATCAGAGACGAATAGGTTCCGAATAGGTCCCGAATCAGAGCAGAATCGCTAATCTGGCTATATTCGTGAGGCTATATACTTAGGTCATCCTGACCGCTCATTCGACCTATTCGGCTGCTATTCGGTCGTATTCTGGCCTATATTCACTCGCCTGTATATTCTGCTCTGCGTTTGGATTCGGGTAACGATTCGGATGGATTCGGGTATAGGTATATTCGGGGCATTCTGGGCAGACTCGGCTCTATTCGTGATATTCGGGTCTATTTGGCTAGATGATTCGGGCTGTTACTCCCTATACGAATAGGCCCGAATCTGCCCAGAATGCCCCGAATCCAACCGAATTCTATCTGAATATGGCCCGAATGAAATTTGTTGGGGCCACATTCGGGAGTAGTTTTGAGGGTATTCGGATGGTTTTGAACATTTCAAAACCAGCCGAATCCCTCCACGAATGTTCCAGAATCCCTCCCGAATTTTCGCCCATTCGGGGAAGGAGAACAGGATGCTCCAGAATCCACCCGAATACGTGTATTCGGGTGGATTCGCAGCTGATTCGGCTCCGGTGTAACCGAGGCTTTAATGAAAGTATTCCCACCAAATATATAATTCTTTTAAAGTCATGGCATTTATTCACATGTTTATGTATCTTTCTTCGAAAAGAGAGAAGATGTATTTTTCAAAAAAAACAAGTTGTGAAAATGTGCCCAATTGCCTTGAGTAAACTAATTGTGTCACCATTTTTGAGCACTTTGCGAGAATATAAATTATTTGTGTTAAAAAGGAACGGATTTCGTTTTTGATCAAAAAGTCATAATGTCAGATTTGTGAGACTGACATATCTTCATACGACGTTTGTGTGTATATATATATTTTTTTTGTCTTTGTACAAGTTGAATCTTGTGACACTGAACGAAATTCGAATAAAGTATCATAAAAATGTGTATGCGTGTGTGTGTTTTGATGAGTCAAAATTATACAACTAAATATCAAATACATGACTTTAAAAAGAAGTGTTGCGCACCACTAATGATACTAAGCTGTATGCAAATGGATTGCAGCCTGATTTCATACGTGCGAAATAGAGACATAGCGTGTAATTCAGTATTCTGTCGATATTCTGGTTATATGGCCGATGTTGGCTGTAATAACTGTTTGAACTGCCATATGGAATGAGCTTGTTCGAGTATATTTTCATTAAAACATGTAAAAAGCGGTCGCGACGACAGTGTGAAACATTTACAGGACGGCCCATTCATCGCAATTTAGGGGGAAGTATCACATTTGCGTGGGCTAATCGAAGAATATTACATAACTTTCCAAGAAGGGTTTCTCATTTCATCAACAAGCGAACTACAATACAAACCGATATGTGCGTCACATTATACTGTATATAGTATAAACCTATCCACTCACACCCCGCATTCACAGTCTCAGCGCAGTGTATTCATTTTCAGCAGCCTAGGCGGTCGCAAATGTAGTGGTGCTGGTACAGTACTCTGCGTAGGTCACTGAAATGCAAGGCCAACACATACTCAAGGCACACGTAGGTTACGTAATCACACTAATGTGAATAATAGCTCATGGTTCAAAGCACTGCAGGAATCAATAGATGTTATTCAAGATGTCCAGCACATGGGTGAGGCTCATAAAGGAAACCACTCAAGTGGCAGGCCAACTGTGTATTATGCGCACTCGCTACGTTCTTTGCACGGTCAGATTGTCAAAGTCGTCGAAAGATATGCCAAATGAGAAAGTTTAAATCAAGATGAGATTAGGAAGATCGGGAGGATTTCATACTCAAGAGAAGATGAGAGTGTAAATCTGAAGTACTGACTTGCATGGATGATCCAAAGAAGGAAAGAGTAAACGACAGTAATCAGTCATTTCGGCAGCAATCTTATCTAACAGCCCTTCTTTTCTTGGCTTTGCCATTGTTTGATTGCGGAGAATATAATGTTACGTAATGATTCGCGCTGCGTTTCTCGTTTGATGGACGAGAACGCCTGAGAGCGAACGCTGTAATGTAACACAGGGAGGTTTGGATACTATGCACTCAAGAAAACTCACAAAAGGCCACATTCAAAGCCATCAGTCCGCGGAACGCGCGGGAATGGGTAACCATTGAAGATACTGTCCACTGCTCTCCTATCGAGTGAAAATGAGACAAAGGGATGATAGGGGTTCCAAACAGGGGGCTCCAACATCGTTAAGGGGGATGAAATGCCAGCTAGCATGATATTTCGTTAGATGATATCGTGTTATGGTTAATGAAAGGGGAAAAAATCGTAAAGATCCTTAATCAGAAATTTAAACTAGATATTTTAAGATGTAGGTCTATATGTTATAATCATGAAGCATGATGTTATGTTAATAAACGTTGTATGGCAACAGATTACTGGGGTGTATGATTTTGCGCTAGGTCCTATAGACTGTGTGTACAGTAGGCCTATATGCATGTATGTATGTGCGTATGCATTTATACTTAAGTACACGTATGCATCATGTACGTATTTAATTGATAAGTGCATACGATAAGTGAATGTATGCATGTGTGTGTCTGTAAATAGGCCTATATGTGCGTATATTGTATTGTAAATATGATTGTATGACTGATTGTGTATACACATGACTATCCTACCAGACTGCCAAGAAGTATTAGAGAACCAAATTTGTAATCATCTCTGTAACTACAATGTAAGGCCTATATGAAATTAGATCGATTGAAGAAAACGTGATATTGCAGCGATTCATCTTCGATTTGTGTTTTTATTGTTGGTAAAGGCTAATGAACCTCCAAACGGTAAATTTTCGAGGGAATTAATAGTTGTTTACATGGATGCATCTTCTTTTCCTGGATCACAACAAATTTGATAGACGACTATAATCGATATTTGTTGTGACTTCGTAAACTAAATCCATCTATAGGCCTATCGCCTTCGCTGATGATTACACCTCCTGCGGCTCATGTAAAGCCAGGTGCGCACTTCCGACATGGACCATTAATTTGTAAAGCATTTTCCTGTAAACTTCAATTCACAATATTGAACTTTTTCCTGTAAGAAATAGGCTGAATATGCACATTGTTTCATTTTTTTCCTGGGTAAACGTGTGTTACAAGAAGTGAAATAATAATAGTAATAAAAATGGACGGTGAAGGTACAATTTCTTTTATTCCAAAAAGAGATTGCACAAGAAAAAAAAATCTACTGAGGTAAAAGTGGCAGTTTTGATGTTAATAGATCAAAATATAGAAAGGCGTCATGATTATTTCAAACAATAAAGAGCAAAAGAGAGACTATGCAGAAGTCGTTCATTCGCACCTTTGGCTGCAACATGCATGCATTTGAGTAAAAATAATGTAAATCGTATAAATTCGTATACAAGAAATTGTCTTGGAACCTATTAGGGGTACAGCAATGTTAAGTAGTCCCTGAAACTGTTTTAAGAGCTTTAGATAAATACTACACGAAAAACAGGCAAAGTTATAATTGATTAAGCTTGTTGGCCCTACATAAGATAGTGCAATCATATCTATAGTAACTGCCACTAGGTTTCATAAGATTATTTTTAAAATCATAATTTGATTCGTCTAGCCACTGCAGATTAAAGATATCGCAGTGCATGGTTATGACCTTATATATGAAATCTAGAAAGCCGTCTAGTAGTTTAACCAATCATCTTTCATCCAATCAATTCTCATTTTGCATATAGATTTGTAAATGTTTTATTCATACTTTCTAATTCGTTGACTTTGTATCTGATCTTCTTGTAACTGTAACGAACTCGCCATTATCAGTCTATTCCCCATTACTGCCAAAATAATGAAAAAGGGCAATGTGATTGCGCTATATTATGCATAACAACCAGTAGGCCTTATGTTAGTGAATGTTTTGGGATGATATATTGCTGCAATCCCACCTTCTCATTATGCAATGAAATCAATATTACTTTGTCAATTTTGTTCAAGTAGGCTAATAGCCTACAAGAACGAAAAGGTAATGGTTTTGGCAGCCATTTTGTTTATGCAAATTAATAATGGTCTTGTATACTAAGAATTTGCGGTAATCGATATTTACTTATTTTCCCGAAAATCCTACGAGACTATAATAACGATGACTGAACGCAGATCTATTTATTTATGTATTTATTTCTGTTTTTTTTTTTTAGGGGGGGGGGGGCAAGAGCACCTAAAAAGGTCGAAAAATTAACACGCAAGAGAGGGTGCATGCATTTGCATTTGGGGAATTGAAATGGAAAGATCTGTGCACACTTTTAATGATTTTTGTTAATTTTCACACACACACACACACACACACACACACACACACACACACACACACACACACACACACACACACAAATGTCTTGAAAATAATTCTGGGCCGGGGAGGGGGGTTGGAAGCTGGGGGAGGGCAATTTCCGTTGCGTGCTGCTACAGTAGCATCATAACGCCTGTTATAAAACTCCCCTCTCCCATCACTTCCTTTTTATGCCAATATTGGGACACCCTGCCGTACAACTGTTACTGTAGAACTACGCACTTTTCATTGGATTATATAGGCCTATACTATAGATGGCGCTGTTCATGCTGTCGAACTCATGGGGGCCCTATCTGCTTAGTTTGTGTCCGTCTTGTGAGCCTTTTTGGCCTAGTGTCCACTCATGGGCCATGTTCGAATAGATTTCATAAGTCTTATTTGCCTCGTGTCGTTCTTGTGGGCCTAATCTGCCAGATGTGGAACTGGTGGACCGTATATCTCGTGACGGGCCTAGCAGTTACCTGATGTCGGACTCGTGGGCCTTGTTCACACATCGCCGGTTTGGATCGCGGTTCATGGTTCTCAAACCGCCGTGAACCGTGTCCCAACGATGGCGGAAAGCACTTAAACGCGATGTGACTACGTACGTTCTCAACACGTTTTGAACACGTCACTAACGCGGATTGGCGCGGTAGTAACACGGATCTCCCCGGAGGAGTCCATACCAAGCCCTTGTAGTTGGATGCAATCAGAGCCCTTTCACTCGTCTTCAATGGGTTACAAGGAGGTATTGCTTTGTTAGGTACAAAAGAGAATTTCAAAAGAAATTGCGAAACGTTGTAACACCCTGTGTATTTACAGATTGACATAAGTGATGCAAACTTGAAGCAATTGTCTTCAAGTTTCAACATGCTTTTTTTTCTCTCTCTCTCTTTTAACTTTTAAAATATCTGTATTAACTGTTATTAAAAGACATACAGGTCAAAGCAGAATCCAACATAGTTTACAAATTTCCTGTTCATTTACAGGTTTCAGTGATGCAGAAGTACTTGCTTGTTTCAACATCTATTTTTCCCCTTTTAAAATTAACTTTTCACATAATATATCTAACAACAGTCAATAAAAAGACATACATATCAAAGAATAATATAGTATCTACATAGTTTTCTGTTTATTTACAGGTTCACGTAACTGACATAATAATGGTGGGGTGTTTTTTTTTTCAAGTTTCAACATCGCTTTTCCCTCTACTCTCTTAAACTTTTAACATGTCTGTATCAACTCTTACATAATCACGAAAGCAGAACCCAACATATTTACATAGGTCTTCTGTTAAGTTCTACATTTTGTTTTTACATGAAAAGTTATGGAGGTGTTGACACGGTATTATCACGGATCTTGCGATGCAAACACGGAGGAGCCGTTCTTTACACGGTGGATGGCGTTTTGAACACGGTCCATTTCAAACCGCCAAGACCGCCACGAAAAATTAAACATGTTTAATTTTTCTGGCGGTTCTCCGCGGTTCTCCGCGGTTCTCGGGGGTTTATGGCGGATGAGTGACGGATGACCAGGGTTTGTGTACGGTGTGAACACGGTCTTTGGCGGACCACGGCGATTTGCCGAACCGCCATGAACCGCCATCTAACCGGCGATGTGTGATTGGGCAGTATAACTAGTGGGCAGTATGACTCGTGAACTGTATGACTCATGGGCTGTATAACTCGTGGGATGTATGACTCGTGGATGTCAAACTCATGACCATGTGCACCGATAAGGATCTGTTGTTCTCGAGTTATATGGAGACGAGCTACTCGACAGGCCCTACGTATTGCCAAAGAAAATTTTCAGACTTACGTGATCCCGATAGCTAATGAAAAAAAAAAGGAGAAAAACAAACAAACAAAACCGGGGCACATTACAATGGCACAAAGTGTCAGCTAAATATTTCAAAATCTGAAGGAAATGATTGTATACACGTGAGCTACTCCTCAATGAACACAGTTATGTCAATTGGCATTTCAAGAAAGAAAAAGACAGCCATTATTGAATTAAGACGATAAATGATCAAATTTACAAGATTAACTTCAATCAATATTCTTTCGCAGTGATGACTTCATCAAAATTAAAAATCATTAAATAACTTGTCTAGAAAAATTAGTTATCTATAACACACTGAGATCTGGATGAGAATATAACAAGGATAAGTGAGATGATACGCTGAAATAAATTTGAAATAAACATCGATTACGTAAATTGGAAACTTCACATTTTTATTTCATACAGGGATTTTGTTCCATCACTTTGCACTCGCTGTGAAATGTAACAAAGCAATTGTGACATCACAAAGCAAACGTGACATTGAAGAGGTGGATCCAGGAATTCCGCAAAGAGGGGGCACGTTTACAAAATTAAAGGGGGGCGCACGCACCCCTCCCCCATTTTTTCTTTTTATTTCTTTTGTTCAATAAAAATAAAAAAAAAGGGGGGGGGGGAGGTGTGCACCCGGTGCGGTCCTCCCTGGATACACCACTGCATTGTGCCCTGCTTTGGTCACTAACATTAGAATCTCGCCACAACGCATCCACCACAGTAACGACTTCTCTCCTCATAATTTCCCCTTTCTTTTGTTTGCATGTTTGATCGAAAGAATGTTAAATTGAAATAATCTGCCTAAATAATTCGAGTTTCCGATGCTCACAAAAGTACCATAATAGTTTTTAGTTGTTGTTTTTTGCCTTTGTTTTTTGCTTGTTTTTTGTGTTTTGTTTGTTTGTTTGTTTGTTTGTTTGTTTGCTTGTTTTTTCCCCACTGGGATATTTATTATTCTTCATCAAACATAATACATCATATTATTTCAAATAACATTATAATGTTTCAAAAAAATACTTTGAAAAACGACCAATAAATTACCGTGACTCAGACCACTATAATACATATCAAGAAAACAGGTGTCTAAACAGACGCCATTTTTTTTTTTCTGAAACACTTGCAACTTATGATTATTTCTTGCAATAAATTTTTCTTTATCATGATATTCCCCTTATACTATCTTTACATAAATCAAAACGAGGTATTATTCTTTTTATTTTACAATCATAAATTTCATATCTCACAAGCATAGTAATGTTATTCAATGCCGAATTGCTAATACCCCAAAACCCAATAAAATATTTTCCGTCGTGTGTTATTTTTAACCCCGCGTGTTTTGTTTTGTTTTTGTTTTGTTTTTGTTTTTGTTTTTTGTTTTTTGTTTCAGTTTTTTTTGTTTTTTTTTGTTTGTTTGTTTGTTTGTTTGTTTTTTTTTTTTTTTGGCGTATTACCAGTGCTTCCTTCAGAATCGTGGTCTACTTTCAACTGATCAGCCGCTGTGGCCCCTGAAGGCTCTGCCGGCCGCTGGCAGAGCCTTCTGGCCGCTGCTGCTGCTGGTAGAATCTCGCGCGCCCACTACGATGGACTGCATGTATTCCCATGAAGATGGCGGCCTCCACGAGACATTTGTGGTTCCAAATTCATCGACGTCGTTTACCGTTTCTGTCTCGGCTTGGGGCTTCGTATTTTTCCTCAAGTAGCACGGAGGTAGGTTCATACGAATTTCTTGTACTTATGAAGTCAAACATAGGAAATATGTCACTGTACAGAAGTATTTCAAATGATCGGTAGATTCAAGGACCTTGGAGTTGGACTTACACAGTGAGGGTATTTATTAGGTCTTTAATTTAGAAAATTGACTGAAACCAGAAAGAGAAAGATCGGTCTGTATCTGGTACAGTAGTCGCGTTGGGGATATGTTCCGCGGAGACTACAGCTAGCTTCACGGAATCCCTTCGGAGGAGAGCCGTAAGTGTGGAAAAAAAAATCCTCCAGCTGTCTAGATGGATTTTCTTTTTAGTTCTAGCTAACCTAGGCCTGTTAGGCTGTATAGAAAACTTTCGATGCAACAATGAAGAAACGATACGCAAAAATGAATATATGGGACTACGGATATTAAGCACTGGCAGGGGCGTTTAGCGTTTCTTATTTGGCAGTGTACAACCACGAGTGTGTGTCTTTACCATCCAGCCACACGAGTGTGGTTGTACTTGTAGCCATGACCCGAGTGCCTGGATACAGCCATACTCGTGTGTAATGACTAATGTACATAACCACGTGCCACACACACGGAGAACTCACGAGAAGCTTCTTTTTTTGCATAGCGGGGAACACGCTGTGTGTGGCCACATCAACACGCCAATGTGCGATGAACCTACCTCCTCTAATTTCATTTAGGACAGTAGAGTCTAGGTGCTAATATTCCGACAAATTTACTTCTTTTTTTTTTTTCATTTTAAACTTTATTCTCATTTTCTTTATTTGATAAGATGAATTTAAAATCAGTAGCAAAGTTACAATTGATTTTGCACTTTGATTTGTGATTGATCATTTTATTCATAATTATACATTGCATCGTTATTGAGACTTCACCTTCATTCCGTTCGTTCAGGTACTTGCAAATTGTGCACCTAGCGTACACAGGCAGCCGGCGTGCGGCTCCCTGCTGGGGCGGGCGACGGCACAACTGCACTGGGTAGGCTGCAGCTGGGCTGAGCGATCGCTAGCACCTGAAGTCACAATGTAGGGTCTATCCTACCACCAGCAGTCTAGCGATGTCAATCCGAAGTCCCCCAATTTAGCAGCAGTTGTAACTTTGCTATTAATTGTAAACTCACCGTATCAAGCAAACACAATTTAGCTAGAACGGAGTGAAAAAACAGTATATTTGTATTAACCCGTTGAGGACGAGTCCCGAGTATACTCGGGCAGGTGTCTATGGAAAATGCGTGTTGTAGCAAAATCAAACCGTCCTCAACGGGTTAAGAAACAATATTAAGAAGGTATGAAAATTAGGTTACTTTCATTGCTTTGCGAGCAAGCTGGTACCTGGTTGTGTGGTGTTTGTGCTTGACACGCACGCACGGTGTTCAGCTTCTTCTCCGTGTCTGTGGTTATGTACATTACACACGAGTGCGGCTGTATCCAGCGACTAGGGCCATGGCTACAACCACACTCGTGTGTGGCTGGATGGTAAAGACACATGCGTGTGGTTGTATACACTGCCTTCTTTTTAATGACTTAAAAAAAAGGAAGAAAGAAAGGAAATACAAACATTGTTGTGTCAGGAAGCTCGGTAGTTCTTTAAACTTTTACTCATTGTCTTTCCACACGGTCCTGGTACCTGTGTGGCTGTAACATGTAACTTGTAACTGTAAGCCTAGTTAGACTCCCTAAAATACTGCTGACTACCACGACTACTGCCATGCCATCTCATCTGTCAAAGTCTTTGCAAACAGCAGATTCTATGCAGATGTGTTGTATTTAGTCTGGGTCATGTTTACTCAAGAGTGAGAGAGAAAAGAAACAACAAACCTATAGATCTGTCTTGATCTTAAAGGACTAGTTCACCTTCGTATACATGTGAATTGAGAGAATGCAATAATATTATTAAAAGTAGTACACACCACTAAAGCTTGAAAGGAATGAGGAAAAGCAAGCAATCCATTCAACACGAAAATAGTTATAAATGTTTGTAGCTTCAGCAATTTGCAAGTTTTCGTTTCAGAGTGGAAAAAACTCTTAAATGCAGCCGCAAACCGGGACACTTACTCTGTGTCAGTGACAAATGGGGGGAATGGTTGCTTTTTTCAAAAATCAAATTTTGTGAAAGTCTCTGTAGATTTTTCTTTGTATTGTTCTTTATCCATCTTCCATCATATAGTCTAGCCATTCCATATTCATTATGCCATCCTTGTCACATCATACTACATTGCAAACAAATACAGAAGTTGAAACATAACATGTAAATTTTGTAGTCTTTTTTAATTTTGCCTGTGTCTAGTGCAGTCTATGTCTCTAATGGTGTGCTATAAATGTGCAAAACTGCTGGTGCAAAAGAGGTAATTTAATCTTGTAATAACCATGCGAATACACTTCACCATAGGTCCTTAGAGATTTCTCCACCACAAATTGATGGTCAGATGTGCTCAGTCTAAAAGACAAAGGTTGCGTTTATCATCTTTCCCACATATGAAACAAGTTTCAGTACCCAATATCAAAACGCATTTGTAAAGGCCTTTCTAATCGCTCTTCTTGAGTTATTGCATTTATCATCTCTGTCCCAAGTTGAGATAAAGGCAGCTCCACTGTGTTGTCTAACCAAGGGGCAGAGGTCGTGTAGTTGGCATGGGCAAGTCTGAGCTATTAACTCATTTCAAAATGACTTAGAGTTTGTCATCACCATCGAAATTTGTTTCTGGTTCAAAGGCATTTCAGATAGCAGTTTTTACAGCATTCCAGAAAGTGTTTCTAACCCCATAAGGAAAACAGCTTTGCATTTATCATAATTGGTAAAAATCTCCCTGAAAGTTGTTTGAAAACCTTCATTTTATGCTAAAAGTGAGTTGATAAACGCACCCAAAGACTGATTGATCTAAGACCCATTTTGCACAAATGTTTGTTGTTGTTCTACATTGTTGCATTAATTTCAGTCATTGAGGCAACAGCTGAACAGACTCAAGGCTGATTGTAGGTAACTGTCTCATGGCTTCTGCTTTGGCAACAAGTTTACAATAACTGCAAAATCTCTTTATGGAACAGGCTGTAGTTCACGAAGCTTTTTGCAAAATATCCATGGCAATCTTATGCTCAAGTGACCAAGATCTGAGCATATCATTCCCTATTCCAGCAGACTGGAGTTGTAGTTGGCATCTATGAACGTGAAGATGAGTCAACAGAGGGCGCTGTCTTCACACCTGAGGCAACTAAAATAAATGAGAGGACAAGTGGGAAACTGAATGACTTGGTCACCAGGTAAGTGCCTAAGGTAGTCAGCAATCGGTGGGCCAAAACTTTTGCCGGACAAGACGTTACCATCCATAATTGAATCTATAAGACCTACCCTTTAGGTAGGTGACAAGGTAGGAAAGTGACATATAGATTTCTTTTGAGCCAATAGACCTAGCCCATGTTACAGGTTACCACTATGTTAACATCTACTGAAAGCAAACCACTAGTTCTGTTTTAAAAAAAAAAAAGAAGAAAAAGATAGATAAACATGATAAAGGAGGTCTTAAAAACAAATTGAATGAAATAAGTTTGATAAACTAAAAAAATAGAAGACTAGATGCTGCAGATTCATTGTCTTGCCTTGTGAAAAAGGATGCAAAAAATCTGTCATGTCACATTTTTAACTTCAGTCCTGTATCTTGCACAAAGGTAACAAAGAAAGGTGCAGATGAAGGGAAGAAGAAGATGTTGATAAAGAAGAAAGAAAGCATAAAGAAGAGAATCTTTTCTCTTTGAAACTTAGAGGGTACTTCATGTCTGTATTCCTCATGAATGAGCAGATGAAAAGGAGAGCATTTTGATATTGATGTACCAGTATACATGTAATGTCTACGCTCTCAGCATGCCTTTTATACTAATGAAAAACAATCACAACAACAACAACCAAAGCAGAAAAGGAAACTGTCAGGATCTTATTTTGTAGTCTCACAAAGTGATAACAGATTTGTGACTGTTAGACATATGTTTCTAGGGCAAATATCTGTGTACACATGCTTTTTACTCAAGTAGGTATATATATACTGTAAAAGTGGATATTTTCTCGCGACTAATTTTTTGCGCTTGGCTAGGTAAGAAGAGTTTCGTATGTTTTTAATTCCGCGGAATCAAGACATCCGCTACTGGAACATATGGCATGGATAAACAGGGGTCGCACTTAACTTTTTTTTTTAACTAGCCAGGCGGACTACTTAGAATCAATTTTGACACTGAAGTGATATTTTGGCTAGCCAGACGGACTAGTAACTTCAGAATTTTATGATTTTTAGCTAGTCCGACGTGATTTTGGGTGGCCAATGGCCAGCGGACCATCGCCAATTTCGAACCCTGAAAAATATTCACGTGCTTTTATTTTCGCACTAGCATCTGGTTGCGCGAAATGCGCGAAAATTTCAACTTTTACAGTATGTCAGTGTACTACAAGGTATGTACAGTTATCAAATTGGCAACTCTGTGTGATCTAGGTGTCAAGTAGCTCTTCGTTCAGCTGTACACAAAATTTTCTTAATTTTTTTTCTTTTTTTACCTGAGAAAATTTTTCTTCTGATGATCTGTCCTTGGTATGCAATTGGAGTTATATCATGTTATTGTATGTCCTCTTCAGCTGATAAGTAGGAAAAAATAAGAAAATAAGAGAATAAGTGAATTTTTAGCTGCTTAACACCTAGACCTTACAAAGTTGCTTTTTTTTGTGTGTCTTACAGCACTCTCTAAATTTTAACAATTAATAAATTTAATATTTGTCCTTTTTTCCCCAAACTTTTGTCAGTGATTGACTTCTCTGATTTTTATGTTTTTGTTAAAAGCAACATGATATCAGGATAGAATTTCTGATTGATTTCTGATTAAATCTGATTGAAGCCTATAGATTCCTTCATAAGTGGCCAATTTACAGAGATGTCTCCTTGGAAATGATTTCTGCATCATGTCCTTGTTCAACTTGTACAACTTTTCCCTCTTGCTTCTTCAGATTCTGTCCAAACTTGAAGAAAGGAAAAGGCAGAGTGTTCTACGATATAGACCAGGTGAGAATTAGAGCGTCATAAGGGATTTGCCGACATTGCTGTTCCTTAATTTGGACTATTATGTAAATGACCAAGAGACTATTGAATATGAAAATGAATATATACCTTCTTGGTAGTCAGTACACTGTAATTGTCCCCGCCGAACGAATTCGAGCAGGGGACTATGAAACGGGCTCCGTACGTGTGTGTGTCCGTGTGTCCGTCCGTCCGTCCGTGTGTCCGTCTGTGTGTGCGTCCGTGTGTGCGTCCGTGTGTGATCAAAATCTTCAATTTGCTACTTCTCTGTCATTTATGAGCCAATTTTGATTCTGTTTGCTTTATATTATAGCACTACATGGGAGCTTTGAAACTTCTATACAGAATTTCAGTCGTGACCTTTGACCTTGACCTTTGACCTATATTGTACATTTTGCTACAAAATGCTACTCCTTCGCCATTTCTAACCCGATTTCGATTCTGTTTGCTTTATGTGATGGCACTAGGTGAGGGCTTCAAAACTTCTACACAGAATTTTGACCTTTGACTTCTTTGACCTTTGACCTTGATTTTTTACCTCTATTGTACATTTTGCTACAAAATGCTACTCCTTCACCATTTCTTACCCGATTTCGATTCTGTTTGCTTTATGTGATGGCACTAGGTGAGGGCTTCAAAACTTCTACACAGAATTTTGACCTTTGACCTTAATTTCTGACCTACATTTTCTTGTACATTTTGCTACAAAATGCTACCTTTGCCATTTCTAACCCGATTTCGATTCCGTTTGCTTTATGTGATGGCACTAGGTGAGCGCTTCAAAACTTCTACACAGAATTTTGACCTTTGACTTCTTTGACCTTTGACCTTGATTTTTGACCTATATTGTACATTTTGCTACAAAATGCTATTTCCGGCGGGGACATATATTACGCACAACATAACCGTCAAAATTATCCCCAAGGGTTCAAGACTCAAAAACTTTGAACTTGCAAGTTGAATAGCTGACAATGTTCCATTCTTTATGCCATGACGTTCCCAGCTATTAAGACAATCAAGCAGTTGGGTTTATGTCTGATTACACTTCACACGTAACCAGGAAACTCAAATTCAAGCTCACAGAGATTGCAGTGTATTATCGAAGCCACCTGCGACAAAGAACTGTACAATGTATTTGTACAGCAGCAAAGTTTCTTTGACTAAAGTAGTTTCCTTTTTATGGCCTTGGACAATTTTTCTCATTCATTGAACCATCAATAAAAAAAAAATGGAGCGTAGTAAAATATTGCTGAGACTTCCATTCCATATCATACAAAAATGCCAAGATGTTGTCTCTCTTTATTCAAGGTCAGAACATTCATAGCACAAGGCCACACATCATTCATGATCCTCTCACAAATTTTTACTGTCTGCCCGTCAACAAATGTCTTCTGTAAATGTCACAGTAGGAATGATGTTATAGAGACTCCAACTCTCCCGTTTTCGACGAGATCTCCCGCCGAAAACCCATTTTTGCAAAATCTCCCGTTCTCCCGTTTGAGATTTAATTTCTCCCGCCCTGGCTCAGTGTCTCCCGTTGGAAAGCATTTTTTACTTATTGCTATCGTATGTTGCAAAAATAAGCCTTAGATAGCACCAGAGAGCATCTATAACCCTAGGAACTTCGCACACATAAACTTGGGTCTCCCGTTTGCTAGGAGTTTCAGGCGGGAGAATCTCCAGATCAGAAGGTGCTTGGGGTTGGAGTCTCTGATGTTAGCTTCTTTTTTTTCTGTAATCTTTGAATAGCAAGTTGCATACAGTACCAGAAAAATTATGCCATTCAGGTTATGATGATCAAATGAATGGTGTAATAGTTCGGTTTGTATGTTATGCTGGGTTCTCACTGTCATGCAATCCGGTACTCACTCCATAATTGGCTATCAGTAGCTAATCATGGAATTGTTCTTTATGTCTGTATCACAATTTGTGCCATGATTGAAATCATGGAGTAATGTAAGTGATCTTATCAGATCTTATCGGATCTTGAGGTCAGTTGTTGCAATCGTGTTGCTCATAGACTGTTGATCCATTTAAAATTTTCCTATGATCAATGTGACTGCCATGTCTGACCTCAAGATCAGTATGATTACTCTGTGATTCAGACCATGGTTTCAATGATGGCACAAATTGTGATAGACATAAATAAAATAAAAAAACTACTGAATGGGCAATAGTGGTGTGCGTAGCGGATCGCATAGTGGTGGGAACCCAGCATTTTGGAAATTGCATTCGTGTGTGGTCAGTTATAAGTGAGACACTGGAAATGATTGAACATGCAGGAGTTCAGCAGTGTAGCAGTGGTGGGTCTGGGCAAGAAATCTGCCGGCCACAATGAGCTGGAGGTGTTGGACGAAGGCAGGGAGAATGTACGTGCCGCCGTGGCAACGGGAGTGAAGCAGCTGAGGGAAGTGGGCTGCAAGACTGTAGCTGTTGATCCGTGCAATGATGCTGAAGGTGAAGAAGATGGACATTTTATAGAGAAACATTTAATAATAAATCCAGTGCTATGATCATAATTATGAATTACTGACAGTAGCAGTTGTGGATTGTATATCATATGATGGTGACAATGGAAGAGATAGAGGAGAATGAGAAACTAAAGGAGAATTCCATGGCAGGGTTTTAAAAGCCCAACAGTGAATATATGATCAAAATCAGATAAAATCAGGAAAGTTTAATATGAAATTGTGAGGTGATGACATCAATGGTTCACTCATTGGCGCATATTCATATCACCTGCTCGAGGAATTGTTTTGCAGAAAAAAAAAAATGCTCATCTTTATCACGTAACTTCCTTATATTTCATCTGATTGTGATAAAAATTGTCATGGTTGTGATGGAAAATTGCCTGCCTTTGTTTTTTTTTCATCAAAATATCGTTGGTTTAAAATTGTCCTTTAAGATATGAGCAGCTACAAGCAGTCCCCATGTCATTATCCTCGTGGCAATAATGAAAATAGACTGAGCGACAGCATCAACAAATGTTAAAGTTCAAACTGTAGCGAAAGTTACAGTAATTGCGGTCTTACTGTCCTCTTTCTAGTACCTGGCAGATCTCGGTACCATTTTATTACAGTATGCAATAAGAAAGTACTATTTCTACTCTTCACTTTAATAGTTTCACCTCAATTCCATTAAATCCAAATTACTTCAGTTCGTTGATTGTATGAATTGCAGCTGCCGCTGAGGGATGTCTTCTCTCCCTCTTTGAATATGACGACCTGAAGGCCGAAGCCAGCAGGAAACCCAAGCTCAAAGTTTTACCTCTGAACCAAGCAAACAGGTATTACAGAAAATTAAGTCCCCTTTGCATATCGCTGCATTTCACCCTAACTCTCATTCTGAACCTTTCTCTCCCAAACACATTTGTTGTTGAATTGATAAATGTTGAATCAATTTCAGTTAATGTCATTGTGATAGGACTAGATTAAAGTGATCTATCATGACTAAAATTGATTGAGACATGTTCTTTGTGGTTTTCTGTTCAATCATGCACTTTTAGAAAGTCAGTGTGTTAAAACTTTAGAGTGATGAATGATTCAAGTGAATATTGTCTCATGGGTGACAAGACCTTGTATCTCTAATTGTGGTTAAAATGACTTTCTTGGATTAATGGTCAGATAATCAGTTAAGTGATATCCTGTCCAAATCCTAGCTTTCTTACCCCCCCCCCCCCCCCCCCCAAAAAAAAAAAAAAAAAAAAAAAAAAAATGAAGACATCACAGTGTGTCAAATGAAAGGCTCTCCCATTTGATATAGTTCTTTGGCTAGCATGTTTTTTTGCTGCCTTGAACATTTGACATTTTGTATATACAAGGATATGTATTGTTGAAAAATCTGTGTTTAATTGGTCATAAAGTGAACATCTGTGCATGTCTGCATTCAGTCAATATGGCAGTTCATGTGGTTTGTATCTATCCTTAAGGACAAAATGGTTTAATTGAAGATCAAGAGAAGATTCTTATTTAACTTTCTCCCCTTCGGACAATATGCAGTACATCTTGGTCAAGATGGTTGTGTGTCATTGATTAGTGGTATATGATACAGTATGTAATGATGTAAGACCAATATGATATATCGTCGCTGGGGTGACAAGACCTTGTATCTGCAATTTTGGTGAAAATTACTTTTTTGCATTTATGGTCAAATAATCGGTTAAGTGATGTCCTGTCCAAATTGTAGTTATCTTACCCCTAAAATAAAGCCACCATGGGACGCCAAAGGAACGGCTGTCCTATTCGATATAGTCCTTTGGCCGCCATGTTTTTTGGCTCTCCTGAACATTTGACATTTTGTAGACACGAGGTCTTGTTGCCCCAGCGACGATATGTAAATCTAAATATGTATTGGACATTCAGTACATATGAAATATGTAATGTAAGTCAAATTTCATACATCCACTTGAAGGGATGGTATAATATTGGTGGAGATGAGGATTGGGCTTTAAACTTTTTTGCCAGATACCAAGAATCCACTTATGAAATACTACAGAGCATATCACTCTAAGAGGAATTCAAAAATTGTTTGATGAAAATCGGTTTTGGAATGGCTGAGACATCCAAAAACAAAGTAAAACAAAGCGATCTTAATAAAAGGTGGGTCCCATCGTTTACTAGGCTTTCTCTGTTTTGGGTATCTCGGCCATTTCAAAACCAATTTTCATCAAATTAACTTTGAATTCCTCTTGAAACTACATGCTCTTTCATATTTTATAATGGTTTCTCATCATCTCACCCAAAAGTGTTAGAAACTCGAGGTTAGGTCTCTACCAAGACTATACGATCCCTTGAAATGCTGACCATGTGCAATGTGTATATGTTCTGTGTGCTGTGCAGGGCTCAACATTAGCAGTGGCTCGGTTGGTGGGGGCCACAATGATGTAGAATTTGATCTTGGGAGACCAAATTTAGAAATCTTCTATCTTTTGGTGGCCAGAGTGGGTCATTAGCATATAAAGTAAATTGTTAATTTTGTTTTTATTTTGTGCCATTAACAGAATATTTCATTTGGTAAAAGATGAAATTATTGATCCTCATTGAATGGATCATGTCACCCTGTCCTTTGCACTCATAAACAATTATTATTTATATATTGTTCGCAGTTCGGATTGCCAAAATCAGTGGAAGAGGGGAGAAGTTCTTGCCAGCGCTCAAAACTTTGCTCGCACCTTGATGGAGATGCCAGCGAACAAGCTGACCCCGACGACCTTCTCGGAGATCGCGCACAACAAGAGACAGCACACAGAATTGCAGCTGACAATCAAGGCCCAGTACGTTTGATGAGGGAACAATATTGAGTTCATATTGCATGTCATCTTTTGTGTGTGTGGGGGGGGGGGGGGGGGAGGAGGATGGAGGGACTGCCAAATGTATTCTCAAAATCACTGACAACAAAGCAGACTTTGAGCTTGGTGTGAGAAAAGAGTAACCACATAAAAGTTGTAACATAGATTCACTGTTTATGATGTTGTTATAGAAGGAAACTTAGAAAATATGTGTATAAAGAGAAGTCATTAAAGAGAAATGCTTTTTTGATGTAAAGAATGCCACATTTAGTTGGTAGAAGTTTATTTCTAACAGCAAATATACAGTCGACATCTGTCTGCATGGTGTCTGTAGCAAATACATACTGATAGTGAAGTCTTTCTGTCCCATGGGCCACATGTTTACACACAATGTCAGTAGGATTTTAGGTTTGTGGTCTTTAGAGGATTGATAGGACTCCTTGTACATTTTGCAGTCAACTACATGAAGCACACTGTACTTTGTAGTCTTAATATCATAAATCCGCAAATTGGTGAATCAACAATAAAATATGTGAGCCGAAAACCACATAGGACCGCCATGCTATATTGCTCAAACTTTTGTCATTGTCACATTGTACCATAGTTCCAGAAAGTGGGCAGCAGACATGAAGATGGGTGCATTTTTGGGTGTGGCCAAGGGGTCGGAGGAGGCACCCATCTTCCTGGAGGTGAGGTACAACGGAGCACCCCCGATTCTGGACCCCCTGGTACTGGTTGGCAAGGGAGTTACATTTGACAGGTGAGAGTGTTTGCACAGGTCTACATAGTATATACCTTGAACTATTCGCATTACAGCTTTATCTCCTTCAACACCCACTGAGATGGAATAATGATGAGATGTTTAAAAACTTTAACAATCTCTCAGAATGCTGTAAGTGTTTGTGAATGTGAGTGTGGTTGTATGTGTTTGTAACTTTGCAATCAGAGACAGAGTGGAGTGTGAGGGTATGTCAGAAGAGCTGCTGCCATAATAACCACATTTCAGCAAAGATACATTTGAAGAGTAAACTTCTCCAACAGTTCAGATTTTGCCATTAATAGCTTGAGTGCGGATACTTGTATGTGCCAGCAAATGAGTTCACCAATATCCCATGTCTTGCACAGAGCTGGAATCTTCACTTTACCCTCCCAAATCTTTTTGTAGTGGTAGCATTACTGAAGCTGTAGAATCTTTTGTTCCTACACCCAAGTTCTCCTCGAATGGACCAAGAATCAGGATTGTAATGTGAATCACCACCTCCCCCTTGTCTGATGGCAGGGCGAGTGGTGGAAGGCTTTGAATTAATAATGTCTCCTCCCTTTTCCTCCAGTGGTGGTATCTCCATCAAGCCATCAGCCAACATGGACATGATGCGGGGCGACATGGGCGGAGCGGCCAATGTGACAGCAGCCATGTTTGCCATAGCAACCCTGGAACTCCCCGTCAACGTGGTGGGACTGATCCCGCTGTGTGAGAACATGCCCAGCGGCTCGGCCGTCAAACCTGGGGACGTCCTAACAGCTATGAATGGAAAGACAATACAGGTTAGCACATACTTTGAACATTGGCTTTTGCTGAGGAATGTTTCTGCGTGATTGTATTGGCAGGAGAATAGCCATGATGTGAATTTCATTGCATTGCTGCGGATGATAAGCATTGTGCCAGCCTTGCCGCAGATGTGAAATCAGTGAATAAAATGGACACACATGCACATTTCATAGAAAGTGCAAGAGGTTTGAATGTAATGAACATTTTCCATGAGTTTGAAATAATGAATAGTGTTCCCAGGCTTTAAGCCTCTTTCAACCTTGTTAAAGTTGATGCAGTATGTTTAATGCTGATGCATTTGCTTCCTAGAGATGCTTTGTATGCAGGGTGGGTTATTGAATGGGCAGTTCAATGTGGGATAGTGTGTCAAAGAAGAACAGATGAATATTTTGCTTGTGTGAATGATTGCTTGTTTGTTGTATTTTACCTTCCTCCTCTTTTTCCAAGAAATTTTTATTGTATTGTCACAAGTGACATCATGGAGATCAGGATCATAGAACTCCGCACTACTTGTGTAACATCAGTTGATCCAATGCATTTCTGTGAGGACGTATACTGGTAACTGTTGGGTCTCTGATCCTTTACCAAAGAGAAAAAAAAAGATGGAGAAAAAACAAGGAAAAGTAGAAATTACGCGGTGCGTAATATATGTCCCCGCCGGAAGTAGCATTTTGTAGCAAAATGTGCAATATAGGTAAAAAATCAAGGTCAAAGGTCAAAGAAGTCAAAGGTGAAAATTCTGTGTAAAAGTTTTGAAGCCCTCACCTAGTGCCATCACATAAAGCAAACGGAATCGAAATCGGGTTAGAAATGGCGAAGGAGTAGCATTTTATAGCCAATGTACAATACAGGTCAAAAATCAAGGTCAAAGGTCAAAGAAGTCAAAGGTCAAAATTCTGTGTAAAGTTTTGAAGCCCTCACCTAGTGCCATCACATAAAGCAAACGGAATCGAAATTGGGTTAGAAATGGCGAAGGAGTAGCATTTTGTAGCCAATGTACAATACAGGTCAAAAATCAAGGTCAAAGGTCAAAGAAGGCAAAGGTCAAAATTCTGTCTAGAAGTTTTGAAGCCCTCACCTAGTGCCATCACATAAAGCAAACGGAATCGAAATCGGGTTAGAAATGGCAAAGGAGTAGCATTTTGTAGCAAAATGTACAATATAGGTCAAAAATCAAGGTCAAAGGTCAAAGAAGGCAAAGGTCAAAATTCTGTGTAGAAGTTTTGAAGCCCTCACCTAGTGCCATCATATAAAGCAAACGGAATCGAAATCGGGTTAGAAATGGCGAAGGAGTAGCATTTTGTAGCAAAATGTATAATATAGGTCAAAGGTCAAGGTCAAAGGTCACGACTGAAATTCTGTGTAGAAGTTTCAAAGCTCCCATGTAGTGCTATCATATAAAGCAAACAGAATCAAAATTGGCTCATAAATGACAGAGAAGTAGCAAATTGAAGATTTTGATCACACACGGACGCACACACGGACACACGGACGGACGGACGGACGGACACACGGACGGACGGACGGACACACGGACACACACACGTACGGAGCCCGTTTCATAGTCCCCTGCTCGAACTCGTTCGGCAGGGACAAAAAAGGATGAATTAGAAGTTGCTTGACATCTGCCAAAATATGCTCCCACCTACAAAGTATAAAGGACAACTCTCAAGGAATGTTGTATTCAAGTACTGGATAATAATTCAGTTTCATTCAAAGTCAATTCAAATTTTTAACAAAATTTTAACAAGGTATGTAAATGAGATGACAATGCAAAGAATTAAATTTGCAATCATTTTTATGCCTCCGCAACGAAGTGGCCGGAGGCATTATGTTTTCGGGTCGTCCGTCCGTCCGTCCGTCCGTCCGTCCGTCCGTCCGTCCGTCCGTACGTCCGTACGTCCGTCCGTCCCGTTTTGTTTTTGTCGATATCTCAAGAACCGTGTGGTGGTTTTACATCAAACTTGGTATGAGGGTATATCCTTGGGGGATGATACTTTGTGTGGATTTTAAGGTCACAAGGTCAAAGGTCACAGGTTATTTTGTGAAAAAAAAATTGAAATTTCATGTTTTTCTCCATATCTCGCAAATGGTTCAAGGTATCTTCACGGAACTTAGTATATATGCTTGTACCGGTGGGCAGTGATTATCTAGGGAAGTTGGGGTCATGGGTCAAAGGTCAGGGGGTCAAAGGTCAAGGTCAACTCCTCAAAATATCACTACTTTCCTTAAAATGCAATATGCCTGAAGGGTTTTTTTTTTTCAAACTTGATGTATGGCATGTATTACCCAATATATATTTTTGGGGAAGTTTCTTGCCAAAAGGTCAAAGGTCAAAAGGTAAAAGGTCAAGTGAAAGTGCTAAATTGCACTTTTTCCTCCATATCTCGAAAGTAACTCAAGGTATCATCATGAAACTTACATATTTATGCATGTTCAACCTAACAGTGATTCTCTTTGGAACTGTGAGGTCAAAGGTCAAAGGCCAGGTTTAGATAATGCTATTTTCCCATTTGATACTGAAATTATGCTTTTTCTCAATACCTTGAAAATTACTCAATGCATAGACTTATAAAAGGGTCAAAAGTCAAGTAAAAATCATCAGTTCCCCAAATACCTGCACTCTGACATTTTAATCATTCATCCAATTGAACCTAGTTCTAGAAAAAGTGAACATTCAGCACATTTGTGTCAAACCTGTCATTTTAATATTTTGCCAATTGTGTGAAACTGTCATCACACATTGTCAAGACATTGTACTATAGACCTATTAGGAGAACCATGCATTATGGCGGAGGCATATCAGTAGCCGTAGCGATATATCTAGTTTTTTTTCTGTAACGAATATTCTTGCCATAACCATGAAATTATACATTAAAAAAACAACAAAAAATAGAGCTATCACCAATCAGTTAAACAGTGATTGTAGACAACACATAGGTTTTGAACAATCTCTTGCGGAATCATTGGTGTTCAAACTGGTAGTGGTGTACACCACATATATCCCGTTACCTCTTATACGGTTTGATTTTTCATAGGTTGACAACACAGATGCTGAGGGGAGGTTACTACTGGCCGACGCCCTGTGCTACGCTACCACCAGCTTCAAACCCACTGTGGTGGTGGATGTAGCCACTCTGACCGGTGAGTATTTGTTACTTCCAGACATTTATCACCTGTGGATGGAGTAATTGTAGCCAGCTGTATGCACTCGACTGCTCACAAGGACGCCCATCTATTCCATTGGAATGGAGGCCATTTTCACACAAGTGGAGAGTGTACCTTTTGAATTCACTAGAATCGTCATTCTATGACAGGAAGATATTATTCAAAGGAATGAAGGTTCAGGTGTGAGTTTCTTCAATTTGTCTCCCTCTATAAATTGGGTATTTGTTCCATGTTTATCGTGTCACTGCCGGCAACCAGGGACAACCTGTAGTGTCGCTGCCCGGAAAGCAATAGATGACAGGTTCAAGTCCAAGTGGTTCCTTTTTTTGACATGTTTGTTAATTTACAGATCAGCAGTTGCGATCTTGACAAATTTCATTTGTACAGGGAGACAAAGTGAAGAAACTCACACCTGATCATCATTCTAATATCACATTTTGGCCATGTGTACGCAAACTAGATTCACAGATGGTATTAAAATTTGACTTGTGCAATTCAAATGATGGTTCAGAGGTATTTTCCTTTGACGGTTTTCTCAAATGACGGAAAGAAACTGTCTTGTGTTGAATGACTTCCAAATCAAGTTTGTGTGTGTGTGTGTGTGTGTGTGTGTGTGTGTGTGTGTGTGTGTGTGTGTGTCATTTCATTCAATGATGAAAATGCCCTATCAGGTTTGAGAGTACTCTCACTTCCCATAACACTTGCAAGTATCTCCCACTTTTGTCCTAAAGTGGGACTAAGCACACTTGACGCTCCTTAGCTATTCTATCAATGAATGAAACTGTCCCCGTTGCAAATGGGCACCCTGTTGCAAACAGGGATGATTACTCTGGTGAAGTTGGCATATTAGCAAAGAGAAATTCGAATTAACCGCTCATGTAGCATTGCAAGGTCTGCTAAAGAGTGATTAATGGTCACCTGGAAAGAGGCCACACATCCTGTCCTCAGTCTGAAATACAAAACTGCAGAATCTGCAAAGCCTTCCTTGGTCCTCTGTACAGACAGTAATTCATGTGCTGTAAACATCCATATTTTCGCACAATTAATTTTTCGCACAAGAGTGGCTCAAAAACATATTTGCTGGTTCTTGAATTCTCACTGCACGATTGTCAACCCTTTCAAAATGTGCAGAGAAAATTGTGAAGATATGTTTGCTAGTCTAAGAATTCACGCTAGCCAAAAGTAGTGCGAAATGCATGAAAATTAATGCACTGCAAAAATGTGTGCATTTACAGTAGCGTAATTGTAATTTAGCATTGCGATTAAGTTTTTACCCTCGTGTGGAAATGGGGAGACTTCTCTGACTGCAATTAGTGTTGCCTTGACTAGCGAGACTCATGCAGGCCACTGGATGTTTAGAACTGGCCATTATTTGAAGTCATTAGTTTTGATATACAAGTAAAGTAGTATATTACATGGGAAACATGCAGCATTATTGGATATGAGACGTGACTGCCATATTGCTCTTTCCCATCACACCCTAGAAGCAATGTTTCTGTGGTTTGGTGCTGTATCTGTTTATTATGATTTTTCCTATTCACATTTTGGGTTTTGTAAGGTAGAGTTGATATTCTCTTTCATATCAACCCTAGTTGTTGTTCATATGTTATTGTTTGTTTCTGTAGCAGAATTTTCAATAGCCTTTCAATCACTACATTTAGAAGTGATTCTTGAATTGGCAATACATTTCAAGAAGATTAAAGTTCTTGTTTCTCTTTACAATCAACATAAAAAAAAGCCACTTTCTGATTTCATGCAGATAAAATTGAGTTAACCACTTCCAAGTCATCTTTATCCAGTATGAGATATGCATTAAAATCCAGAGTTGCCAATTCAGTGATAATAATTTCTTCAGCAAAATTTCCCAAGACTTGACGGGTGAATGCCATTTGTTCATTTTCCAGGAGCTATTGATGTTGCCTTGGGTTCGGGTGCCGCGGGAGCCTTTACCAACTCTCAGAATGTATGGAATGTTCTCCAGCAGGTGAGTGAGAAGAGAGTAGGCTGATTTAAGCAAAAATCTGGGGATTTCAAGTCAGCGTTGATTGATTTAATGATATCAAAGAAACAAAACAGACAATGTTAGTAAAGTTTCATGCTCAGGTTCCATCTTGGGATAGTTCCAAGGAGCTGTTAGAAGGGATTAATACTTCAAGGTTTAAGATTCACATGCTTTCACTAGATAGTGTTGTGGATCATATTTCCATTTGCTCATTAGATAAGGTGAAAATCTTAGTGCTGTTTTGAGATACCGTCTGACAGCACAACCTCTTACAGATAGACTGCCCTTGAAATGTCTGTACATCAGCAACAGGAATGTACTTGATGGACTGCCTACAGCTGCTGCAAGGTAAATTGTTCTTCTGTTCTCCCCAGGCCAGTATGTCAACGGGAGACCGTGTGTGGAGAATGCCTCTCTTTGAACACTATGTCAAGCAAGTCACCGACTGCCATTTAGCAGATGTGAACAACATTGGCAAGCACAGCAGGTAGGAAAATTAACATTGCTCTGACTGGAGTGAATTTATGTATTATTACCTCTGCCAAGGGAGGAGGTTATGTTTTCATTACTGGTGGTTTGTTTGTTTGTCCATGAGCAAAATAACTAAAAAAGTTCGGAATGGATTTGTATGAAACTTACAGGGAAGGTTGAGAATGACACAAGTAACAGATGATTAAATTTTGATAGTGAGCCAAGAATTTTTATGTATTTCATGAAGGATTTTCATTTTGATTTTGGCTGGTAGGGTCAGTTATGAACTTGGGAGTTCAAGCTGCATATTTTTTAGGTGTCATACGCGCACTAGAGTACATGCTCTAGTTTCTGGTCCAGGGCGAGGCGTGCCGTGCAGCTGGCATTGATGACATAACAAAAGGCTTCTATATTGGGAAATCAGGCAATTTTCAGCATGCATACGTATGGTTAGTGGTAGAAATCACTGATCTCTATGGAAGAACAAGTGGGTAGAAATGAGCTGCTTGGTGGAGGTGTGTGCTCTCAGAGTGCTTCTCTGGTTTACAAATGTTTTGATATATCTACAATGAAGGGTATATGCTATGTATGTCTCAATAATGGTGATGCGTATGATACCAAAGTCTTATGTCATTAAATCTCTTTGTCATATATACCAATGTATTGTGATTAATTTGCATGTTGCAGTTCTATTTAATAATTTTGGAGGGGTAGGTTTACCATGTACAGATTGATAGTTTCAAATCGTGAAGTGATTCCTAGCATAGTTTATTTTTATGATTATGATGGTTCTTTAAAGTCAGTGCCCGATAGCTTTCCATGTAGTATAAGGTAATTTACCCGGCAAAATTTATGGAGAATTTTTCTGTGTTGCTAATTCATTAAAGAACAGTGATGACTACTGGCTTTTCAGGTGACAAACATTTGTTATGATTCAGTTGATGAGATGGAGATAACATCTGTGAAGTTTTTATTCAGTGCCTTTCTGACCTGATCATATCAGTCAAAGAAAAATGTTATTCTGCATTCAAATTGACTGTGAGGGATAAAGTAAGATTAAACTGATGAAACTGTAATAAGTTTGTGTAAATCAGACAGTGACAAGAAAGCTACTTACATGATAATGAAAGTTTCAAATTTTTACAAAATGAGGTACCAGATTTTGATTGAAATCATATGAGCAAAAGTGTTGTCCTTTTCCGCTCAATTGTTCCCTTTATGGTTTCCTTGTATTCGTAAAAGTAATCTTGAACAAGGAGTGAAATTAATGTTTTAAGTGCTTCATAGTACAGTTCACAATCATTTTGCATCTGCTCACTGTGTGGTCTGTATCTGGTAGGGATTTTGGCCACGTAGTGCTGTGCAGGACATCCTAGAATTTTTGTGTTCATTGTCTTGTTTCATGTAGATTATACAGATATATTTACTCTATACCTTCACCAATTACACTGAGAAGTGTTGGAGGAATATTGCTTTCGTGCTGTGAAGATACAAGTTTGTGCAACAATATTACCAGCAGTTTAGCTGAACTGTTCATGTTACATCAATTGAATAAGAACTACTATACTGTTCATATAAACATTGTGTTGACAATGCTGTGCAACTCTGAACCTCATCTGAGTGTATTGGTTAATGTTGAGCTGTGGTTTGGGTTGAAACTGTGATTTATAGAATAAGTCCTCTTACAGATATGAATCACATAAGATTGCTGGAGGCCATTTTATTTCATGGGTTTCGTCTCTGTCATGTCTTCAGGCAAGGAGGGGCATGCACAGCAGCGGCATTCCTGAAGCAGTTTGTGGGTGATCATAGCTGGGCTCACCTGGACATTGCTGGAGTCATGGAGAATAAGGATGAGATTCCTTATCTAGGCAAGGGAATGACAGGTGAGTGAGAGAATCCCAAGTTTTTGATAGTCATCAATTTTTTTTTTTTTTTTTTTTTTTCAATGAGGGGAATTAAAATTCATCACTCAGTTGTGAGTGCTTTAGAGTGGCGGCTAGCACTCTATTGGAGTGGTCAGTAGAGTTTGGATGGCAGGTATCAAATTTCAGCTCAAATTCCAGTGAATGTAGCAAAAACAAAGACATCTACAATATATGCTGTATATTTCCTTTCAATCTATCAGGCAACTTACAGCTGTTGCAGCTCATTTACAAAATTGCCCTACATTGACATAGATTAGCACTGAATTAATCAGTGTTCAGTAGTAGCTATTGTAAAAAGTCCAGGGCATACATACTAGGGATTCAAACTTATGATGACCTGTTCCTTATTTTTGCTGATGTAGGGAAATTTGTCAATCAGTTGCAATAGAAACAACTCGACACAAGAATTTAATTAATTTGAAGGAATTATTTGCACTTCCCACTCCATATTATAAGGATTAGAACCAGCACCAGCTGTCAAGCAGAAGCTCGGTGGTCTGGTGAATAAGATGCCTGTCCTGTGATCAGGAGGTCATAGGTTCGAATTCTGCCAGAGCATGTATGCCCGTTGATTTTTATCATGGCTACTACGATACACTGATTAAAGGACAAGTTCACCTTCATAAACATAAGGATTGAGAGAATGCAACAAAATTAGTAGAACACATCAGAGAAAGTTTGAGGAAAATTGGACAATCGATGCAAAAGTTATGAATTTTTAAAATTTTTGTGTTGGAACCGCTGGCTGAGGAGACTACTACAGCTTGTGAGTCATATGCGTACAACAGTATAAAGAAAATATAAAGAAAATTCAACATATTTTCACTTTTTTCGCATAATAAAAGAGCACTTGACTTGCCTCTTTCTAAAGGCAGGGGGAATAATATTACCCATAACATTTGTCGGTAACGAGTCGGGGGAATGTGTACTTTTTTCATAAGATGAAATTTTGTGAAATTCTCTTTATATTTTCCTTATATTGTTGTACGCATGTGACATCTAAGTTTTTCACACACTGCAGTAGTCTTCTCATCCAGCGGTTACTGCACGAAAACTTCAAAAATTCATAACTTTTGAACGGATTGTCCGATTTTCCTCAAACTTTCAATGATGTGTTCTACTAATATTGCTACATTCTCTCAATCCTTATGTTTATGAAGGTGAACTTGTCCTTTAAGTCAATGCTTATTTATGTTGAAGGAAGGCAATCTGTCAATCACTTTGGCAATTAGTCAATCAGGATCATGACGACCAAAGCAGGGTTATATATCATTTAACAACAATAATAATATGTTTTTTTTTTCCATCCAGAGTAGCCTCTTCAGTGTTACCACTGCTCTGCCAGACCAGAGGGTCCTGCCTTCATTATTACCCGAGCATTGCTATGTATCAATTTATACACCTGGGTAGAGAAGGACAGGGTGGGTAAAAACATCTTGCCGCACCGCATGTGCTTTGAACTCAGGACCTCCGAACTCAGGACCTCCGATTAAAAGTCAGGAGTCTTATCCACTATGCCATAGTTCCCCCACTATTGGAAACAGACACATGAATATCTGGTGCTAAATATTTCCCTTTCCTATGAGACTGGGTGGAGAAATTTGTGGAGAAATTAGGAAAACAGGCTGAGAGCAGTTCAAGAGATAAATGCAGACTGACAATAGTTTAGAGTTAGGTGAAGGTTTTCAAACTGTGATGTGAGCAAAGCAGAGATAAATCTTATGATCTTGTGAGTTATGATACTCAGTATTCTTTGGCCTTGCCTCAAGTCTGTTGATCTTGTGTGTTTTTCCTCATCCACAGGTCGCCCAGTGAGGACCCTTGTGGAATTTGTGTCCAGATTTAAGCCGATGTAAGGAGCCCTGATGCAAGAAGTCCCCTTCCCGCAAGACTGTGACTTACTCCAGGAAGCAGCGAGGTGCTAATCAAGTCCACCACCAGGCTAAAAAACAGTGATAGTGTGAGGCTGAGACACTCTGTCAGAAGCTTGTGACTCAGCAAGTGTTTTAGTTCACCATTGACCCATTATTTCCAAATATTTTGGAAAATATTTGCAGGCAAGCCTTAATTCACTGTTTCAGATGGAACTCAGCAAATTTGAGACATTTTGTAGGGCTCACTCATTTGAAGTGGTAACTTGCTATTGGGAATACAGTGGGATAACACTTTGCACATTATAATGTTTGATTTAACTCACTTACTGCCAAGGACAGTCTTTTATATGCATGATTTGTATAGCATTCTGGAAATGATGGCCCTCAGAGAGTTAAGTGTATTTTCCTCTCTGCTGAATACATGATGTGATTATCTGGTTACACTTTGTACTTTATCACACAGCGGGGCTCATAGTTTGCTTGACTAGAACCCAAAAAGGAGCTTAACCTTTGGTATTCTTTCACAGTGTCATCTTCATTGGTATTGGTGCACCTGCTTGAGATTCAGGTTTCTGCATCACACGTAAATCACACTGCCACCTCAGAATGCCTTTGTTAATCATGGCCTAATCAGTGCGTAGTCACAAATGAGATGGTAAGACTACTTTAAGTAGGAATGGGTGTAGGAGTTGGGACTCTCTTGCACATTTCAATTTCTCCAAATTGATGGTTCTTAGTGGTACTTTGCAATCAAGGACAAGTATGAGATAGCACCACAGTGCTGGTATACAGCCAAGTCTGTTCAAATAATTGTGAGCATATGATTATTTTAGCTCTCTATGTACCTTTCAGTAATTTAACCCCTCACCCTACCCCCCCAAAAAAAAAAAAAAATCATCAACAACAACAAAGCACACACATGACATCAGAATCTACCAATTTCTCCTATGTATGTGCATTATATGTTATCATTTGTCTTGTGTGAATGTTGTGTAACCTGCCAAAATATGCAGTATTACTCTGGGTACCTCAGTTGCTAGTCATCAGATTTAGACGAATTGGTTGCGAATGTTCTTTCATCTAGTTCTGTCTTCCTGGCACGAAGGGGCGTGGTCTGTGCCTTGCCGCTATCCGACAAATCCTAGTGCCACTTTCTGCTGTAAGCTAGTGCATCATACCGGTAATGGGTATCGACAGAAAATGATAGAAAGCACCAAGGAGCGCAAGCCTGTGCTGTGGCTACAGGGTCACTAGGCCAGAGAACCGTGCATGCATCCTTCAAAAAAAGAAAAGCCTACATCATGATGTAGATCGCCAACGCAAACTAATCACCTGTCCCTTTCACTACAAGGGACTTATCTTGATAATTTCATTCAACTTTTTTGACTTACATTGCTAAGAGACAAATAGCAGTAAAAACAGTACCTCCTTGGTGGAGGTGTCAATATCAGATAACAAGACATGAAAGATAATGACAGTACTGTATGAAATCATTTTATGTATAATCCATAACTGCCACAGCCAGTGTCTAGACCTTCAGGATATTTGCCTAAAGTATTCAGGTTTCACATAATACCTGCTTAACAGAGGCTATTCTTTGCATCCTCAAAAACTTTCCCCACTGTGTCAATCAAGGGAAAGTTATGTGAGTAGAAGGGCAGTGGGTGAAAGGGAAGGGAAAACTTATCTACCGAGAACATTTGTACATGAACTAGAATACATTATAAAATGGGTTCAAGAATGTAGCCAATAGGAAGCGCTGAAATGAGTCACGTGGGCGTTGCTTATTTTAGTCCCACTGCACTTGCGTTTTATCCTATGGTAAATGGCCGATCATCTATGCACGCGGCTCCTTTGAATTGCACGCAATGCTTATATGCAAAGGTTGATATCGCGATATCGATTGCCAGCGAAACAAACGAAAAAATGGCTGCCTCCAGCTCGGATCCGCTGCAGGCGCAGTTTGAACTGTAGAATGACGAGGAATTGGATGAATTAATCAATGGAACTGATTCGGCAAGCACGAAGCGATCTCTGAAATTCGGATGGCAAAGATTTGAGGCCTTTGTAAAATTTACCAAGACTTCATTGACGGATATTTCCCGTGAAAATTTTGGATCAGCTACTGTCAGCAAAACGTAGTGTTCAGACAATCAGGTACCGGTATGCAGTAACACTAGTTGCAGTACAGTAGCCCTACAGTACAGTGTTACTGTTAGATCTACTGTTAGTAGTATTCAGACAATCAGGCATGCATGCAGTACAGTACAGTGTTAGATCTACTGTTGCAGGTGAAGAACATAATCATAGACCCATTTTATAAAACAAATGATGCACAGGATTATTTCGTGGTGTTAGTGAAGGTGCGGCGCACTCTCACTAACACACTCTATCCTGTGCATCATTTGTATATTCAGAAATGTTCTATTTGATGGTCAAGTGTGGATGTTTGTTATGGTCAAGCACAACTGACCAGTACTAAGCTTTGGCCAGCACCAGTCATCTGTCAGAGTATTGGGCCTGGGGTTTAGTCATAATCAAGGCTGATGTTCGATTTATATGTGGGACAGACAGAGGATTACATCTCCTATGTGAAATTTTCCAGCTGTATTGTAAAGACCAGTTAAATAAGTGAGTGTATATGCCAAATATTTTGTGAGGTTTTTATTTGTGAATCTAAAAACACTCGAAAATATTGATTCTGATCGTGACATAGATGTGACGTGCAGGCATACATAGTCATCTCCATTCAGTTCCATACTCTATGATTTTGAATTTAATCACTCTCGAAATCATCAGGAAGTCTTGATTCGTGGAAAATTAGACTCGCTAAATATATGGTGTATACAGTAAGTTAAATAAGTGTGGAAATTAGGAATGTGGCTGTAAAAAAAAAGAGGGAAAGAAAGAAAAAAAAGGTTATCTACTATTTGCATGTGTATTTATATGTGTGTGTGTGTGTGCTGCATATGGAGGGGAAATAAAATAGAAAAATGGCATTCAGCCCAGCATTATTCAAGTGATGCGTTATGATTCGAAGGTTGTTTAGCATGTGGCTAGCCACCAAGTCATAATGGATATCGATCTATTCAATCCGTTGACTTGTATTATAATTGCAAGGCCCTGGACAGTTACAGTGTAGTATGCAGATGTGTACCCACTGACAGTTACACCTTTTTTCAAACCCCCCATTGGATGATTGTAGTTTGTGTTGGAGCTACCTGACATGTCTGTTATGAGATATAGACTAATTCATCAAAGAATTAAGATTTCTGACACTATCCTTATCCAATGAAAGCTCAATTATACCTTCGAGTTGGGGGAAAAAACAACAACAACAATCCTGTATGCATTTTGTAGTGACTGTCTTCCATTTGTCATGGTGGAGTTTTGCCAAAAATCTGAAATCTGGTCATGATACCTGTAGGTCATCGACTGTGAAGAGATCACAATTTTGTGTTTGGCAATCTGTCTTAGATTATTCTGCAGACTCTCTGTAGACAGTGATCTTGTAAATGTGCTGCATCAGTTTCTAATTCCTGTGGCGAGAGCTTCAAAATTTAAGAGTGGAAATAAGTGTTTTCTTTTTTCGTAGGATCCAGTAGAGACTCGTAAAGGGATGGTATAGTTTTGGATGAAATGGGCTTTCAAGTTTCCAATTTTTTGTGTGTGAGATAATGAGAAACCTCTTTATGAAACATGAAAGAGCATACAATTCTAAGAGGAATTCAAAGTTTATGTGATGAAAATTGGTTTGGAAATGGCCGAGATATCCAAAAACAAGGAGGTTCTGAAAAAAAGATTGGACCCACCTTATATTAGGACCACTTTATTCAACTTTGTTTTTTGATATCTCAGCCATTTCAAAACCAATTTTCATCAAATTGAATTTCTCTTGGAATTGTTTGCTATTTAATATTTCATAGATGGTTTCTAATTATCTCACAAAAAGTTAAAATCTGATACACCATCTCAACCAAAACCATACTGTCCCTTTAATCATTGTTTACCAGTACAAATAGATTTAGTGTGAAATTGATTTCAATTTAACCGAAGGGCGACTGTCCCTGTGAACGCCATTCTTGTTCAAATTTTCAGCAAGTTTAACTTCTTCAATATCTTCATAAATTCTTCACCAACAAATTTGAAATTCACTGGAAAATGAAAGGCTTAAGACACTGCTCTATTCTGTGTGCATGTATCATCTCAAACTGATCTGATGCCCTTAATATACTACATGTGCTATACATGTATATGCCATTAATATTTCCACCGATTGAGTGTGGGGAGGTTGTTTAGAACCAGTTTCCATGGCGATGAATGGCTATGACATCACACTTTTGTTTGGTATAATATTGAAAGTTGCGTTACTTTCAAACTAGCTGACGTGCGGCAAAACGGACCTCTGTCGCATCACATGTATTCACAGTACATGTACAGAGACTCCAACTCTCCCGTTTTTGACGGGAGATCTCCCGCCGAAAACCCATTTTTGCAAAATCTCCCGTTCTCCCTCTTGAGATTTAATTTCTCCCGCCCTGGCTCTGTGTCTCCCGTTGGAAAGGATTTCTTACTTATTGCTATTGTATGTTGAAAAAATAAGCCTTAGATAGCACCAGAGAGCATCTAGAACCCTAGGAACTTCGCGCTTCGCACACATCAACTTGGAGTCTCCCGTTTGCTAGGGGTTTCAGGCGGGAGAATCTCCAGATCAGAAGGTGCTTTGGGTTGGAGTCTCTGCATGTATAGTAGAATGTAGTACAGCATTCGACTTTTGTTGGACAATCCGATCGAGTCAGACTCCAAGTCTTGCATATTCATCATTATGCACATTCTTGCTCATTGCTCCCTTGCATCTTAAGTAGTGCTTGGTTGCAAAGTGAGATACATGTACAGTCCGACCTCTCCTTTCTGGCCTCCCTTTATCCGGGTGCAATCTTAATTTTTTCAGTCAAATAATTACGGGGGAAAGAGCGATTTCAAACTCACAAGAATCACGTATTATTTTCAACATAATTAACATACTTTCACATCAAATTTTCATCTAAATAACATGCATTTGGACATTCACTACCCCTAAATCACCACAAGAACATGGACAGAAAACTTTTCATTAAACCAGGGCACTGTACAGGTGATTGTTCATTGAGCAAAGTATCCGAGAATTCAAAACGCTGACCGGCCGAAGCGAGGACGTGACATGTTTACACAAAATTGATACGTTGTACATGTTTAGCTACCATTGGTTATAGGCAGCCGAGTGTATTAAACATTGAATCTCCCATATCCGACCAAATCCCTTATCCGGATGAGCGCTAGTCCCGACATGTCTGGATAGGAAAGGTCGGACTGTATAATTGAGTAAAGCATTTTGGCAATCAGGAAAATGAGAATTATGTGTTCATCGATTAGGATATGAGCTTCCAATCTCGGTCAATCTAAAGTTTTCAATTGAAGAGGGTAGAAGAGTAAGAACTTTACTTGCCTTAATTTTATATTTTGTTTTGTGTTTTTTCCTCTCTTGTTCTTTCCCTTCAGAAGTTTTGAGGTAATCCCTCCAAACTGAATGTGCTTTCACTAACAACCGAGACATGTTTATCTGTCAACTTGCTACAGTGCACTCCCATTATAATGACATCCTCAGAACTGGCGGTTTCCTCTCGTTGTACAATAATTTAGTGTCAGCCGAACAGTACAGTACATAGAGATATAAAGGTGATGATTTTTAGACCTGAATTGTTACTTTGTTGTAGCAAGAATTTCGCTGTAGTTGTTTTCATTATAGTGGGAGTGCATTGTAAAATAAAATTAACTTGTTTGATGGGAAATGCTGTTTTTTGGGGTTGTACTAATAGATGATCCCAGTTTATGGAATGCAATGTAAATAGGTGTGAGCCGTTTTCTGTGTCTCAGTATTACAAAAGAGATTGGCATTATTTAATGCAGCAAAATTGGTGACAAAGCAGTGATTATTTTTTCCATAATTGAACAAATATTAGTATCAAGAAAGATATCATGCAGTCAGCTAATGTGACTTCTTGTGTATTTGTCAACTAAAATAGAATCCTCGATCACTCCCTGTCATGTCCCTTCGACTGCAGAAGTACTCATTTGTTTTTTACCCAAAATGTTGTAAATTTTGCCTTAACCAGTGCAAAGTACAACTACATGTACGTAGTTTTCATCATGTTTCAGCTGGAGATTATTGAGGACTTTGAAGCATATGTCCTTTTAGATTTTGATAGGTAGTTATATCAAACAGAATCAAGAAACGTAATGTCTTCTCTGGCTGGACACAAATAATTTCTACACTAGTGATGATGCTACAGTAACTAGGCAGGTATCTCATACACCTTTGTGATTGTAGACATGATTCACCAACGGTCAAATGGTCATTGTATTTCATGACCCGTTATGTCTCTGGTCTGCTGCTTTATAATCAACGTTATTTTCACTGTGGGGTAAATTTCTACCATTGCAGTATGTGATCCCACCTGAAGTATCATGTAGTTCACCTTTACAGAATGATATTGAAAGTGGTAGGGCTCGACATGATTGCCTTGTTTGGTCTGTTAAACAATTAGCTGTTATCTCTTCTTAATGAGATACTGTTTGTACATTGCACTTACAAGAGAAAGTAAATATCTCCCAAACAGACAGCGTGTCTACATGGTTGCTCACAATTTGAAAATGGAACTCGAAGCTAAATTGTGTTTGTGATTGCAATCTTGAAATCATGAACTCCTTGGCAGAAGGAAAGAAGCAAAGTGATAAAGGCTCACTCTGTCTGGAGGTTACAGCCAGGTCACAAAGAAGCTGTAAGCTAATCTCCAGTCTGATTTTGTCTGTCATTTACTGGTCAGAAGAATTCATTCTGTTCTTTGTGATCATATCAGACGTACAATGCGTGTTTTTATCAGTTCATCCTACATGTACCTTCAAATCAAATTGACAAGATATGTTCTCATATCATTCAGGAGTTGTCTCCCACACTGTGTAATTCTTTAATTTGTGTTTGTCCAATGCCTCTGACCTTTGACATATGAATGAAAATAGGAAGGAGTGAAATGAGTACATTTCCTCCACAAATATAACTGGCAGGTTTTGTGCACACACGGAAACTAAATGCAGTGTTCTGTTCAAGATATCATTTCTTGCAGTAAATTGCAAATGGTAATAGATACTGAGGTAAGGTCACATTTTCATTTTTGCAAAATGCAATAAAGTTATTAAAGACTGGATTAAAAATGTGATTTGATGTTTTTTATTTTATTATTGTCTTCACTCTTTTGCATCCTCAGCATTACAAAACTAACAGATTGTCAAGGCCCAAAAGAGTTGATTATGTACATTTATTACATCATATTTTATGAAATGATATTTACATTGTCATACATACAAAGTATTTTCAGCTTCACAGAGTCATGATTATCATCTCAAGAAATATGTGCCGTTGGAAAAAAAGAAAGAAATAGGAGTGTGCCAGAAATGGTCACTGATGACGTTGACATCAATGTAATCTGTTGACTAAGAGTTGTCCACTTCTTTTTTATTCACCCCCTGGGAAGTTAACAAGGTAATTATCTACAAATGCTTTAATAAAGTATACCACCGAATCCTGCATTCAAAATCATCTTCACTCTAGAGGACTGTGGTCACACTTTGATTGTCAGTAAAACAAAGAGTAAGTTAACAGACTTTTTTTTTCTGTCACTGGAAAGAATATTTGTCTTTCGGATGTTTCAAACTTTATACAGTATTCTGGAGTAGGTGGAGCAAAATAAATGGAGATACAAGTGTACATGTATTTCAGACATCCTGCTATTATTACTTAGAACATTTTAAACTAAATCATAAGACGATAGTGGAACAAATTAATCACTTGTCTCGCAAAGAAAATCGTAGTGAGCTATCGTCACAGTATTCACGGCGATGGTCAACATCTTCACATAAATCAATGTCTGGCAAACTTTGTAAGGGGACAGATTTTCTCGTGACAAAGTTAGTTATCATTTTATTTCAGTGGTTTCCCTTTAACAGCACAGACAACATACACACTGTAAAAGGCATTGATAAAATCTTGGAATACAGTCAATTTTGCCTGTGTTGACCTTGCACAAATCCAGAATGGGTGAAGTTGAAAAATTCTACCCTGCTGGATATAAACACATGTTTATTCCATTGTGTGAGGTGAAATTCATTGAAGTCAAAAGATTTTGACCAATCTTTTTGGATTCAACTTGGGCAAGGTTGACTGTAAATCACAATTTCTGCCTCTTCTGAAACGACATAAGTCTTTGGTATGTTGTTATTACTTTCCTCTGAAGCTGAAATGACTCACACAGCAACTCTGTGTGAACCAAAGATGCTTTGTTTTCATCTTGTCAGAAAACTTAATATAACACTTGCCAAACTCCAGGTCAACACTGTTTAAACGCTACATGTTTGCAACTGAAATGCTCTCATAAATTCCTTTTCTCAATAAAGATGTTGAGGAATCTGCAAGCTTTGGCTGTTTTATGAAACTGAGATAACTCCTCTATATACCACAGAGATGAAATGATCTAAAATTTCAGCCCCAAGTCACTATAGTGTACTCCAGTTATAACTAACACAGCTATAGCAAAATTTGGTTACAACAAATTAAAAATTAAGGCCCAAACATTATCCTCTCTATGTTTTTTATAGTTTATTTGTTCAGATATAATGAAATTTCAATATAGCGAAAGAAAACTGCTGGTCCCGAGGACTTCGTTATAATAAGAGTCCACTGTATAACAGTTCACGTTGGATCTTGTGGACTTACATCTGCAATACTGTGTGTTATCATGTTATCCACTCTGATATGAGGCAAAACACTGTGTCCATCAAATAACACATCATATAGAGGTCCCGTGTGAGAGAGACACAACTTGCGCACGTAAAGCAGAGCAAGATGCAAATGTGGCGATATCGTCTGGTCACTTGACATCAAATCCACAAGACTCAACCCCGATGACTAGCTGTAGTGAGCAAGCGGTACCAACCAGGCATGTAGTGCTGATCAAGAAGTAATGATCCACATTCATTCCAAATGAGTCATGTGCTTGAGTTTGTTATGGGGAACAGGTGCACAAATCTCACCTCCTATCAAACCCACTGCCTCCAATACTGGATGTTGCCTGCTCCAAGTGGGCAAGAGGTCCCGACAGGGGTGTGGTCCCCATCATGTTGGCTGCGGCCTCCCCACCACCGACACCAGCGGCCCCGTGATGTTGTCCCTGGTAGTCACCACTGGTGCCCTGCTGAGACTGCGGCATGCCAGAAGGCGGACCCATCGTCATCGCCATGGTACCCCGCGCCAGCTGCTGCTGCTGCATCTGGGCGTGGTGAAGTTGCTGCGGATGTTGCGGCTGTGGCGGGCCGCTGCACTCCAGAGATTGGAGGATGGTCAGCCAGTTGTTGACCTTCGTCAGCTGTTTCTGGAGGAGGGCATTCTTCCTGGACAGCTCTGCTTTCAGCTCGTCAATCTCCTGGCAAAAACAAAACAAACAAAACAAAACAAAGATGAAATACAGGACGGGACATCCTCTACATACATAACACTAGGACATGTATATCAAGGTAGTGACATCTCAATTTTATGTATTGTGGAGGTCTATGACAAAAAGAAGCTCATAGAAAATGGATGGCTCCATTTGTCTTTGACAACATTTACTTTTTAACATCAAATATTAAAGAATAAACATTTTCATCTGTGGGGCACTTACTGACATTCCATGCACATTCAGGGGGAAAATAACGGGCTAAAAAATTGTCACAGAGTTTATGGTAATTGTTTTGCCCTCAAGATCACATACCTCCTTGATCACATTTTCTGGCTTTGTTATGGCCATCAGCATCTGTCGCTGCAGGAAGAAGTTCTCTGTTTCTTTGGCAAGCTCAAGAAAACGTTGAATGGACTGGTCAACACCTACGATGCAATGAAACCACAAATTAATAATTCATACAGATGTCATTCTTATGATCAGATGTTTAGAAGCCTGCATAAAGAAGACAGAACCAGACAGTCAGGTGAGACTTCTGCAGTGATATCAGTATCATGTTCAAACTATGCTGAAGAAGCATAATGCAAAAGATAAAAACTGGAAAGATTTTCATACTGATTCAATCATTATTTTAAACTTTCATGAACAGATACAAAAGCACTATGCAAAAATAAGACATTTTGCTTTTATGCACACCCTAGTACAGAAATCAAACAATAGTTAATGTTTTTTTAATTGATTGATTGATTATTATTATTTCTTTTTTATTTTTTTGCTCAGCAATCTGTGAAAGAGTTTACTACTTGGAGACCAGTAAATTGTATCACTTAAGATCTTCACATTCAATGCATGAGCAGTTGTCACACAATAGCCTTGCAAACTCATGCACATGGTATCTTCATGACAAGACATGAAATGCAAAATACAGTATATATAATTCAACAAAGATAAAGACAAACTTCTTCAGGTTCACAAGAAAGAACACCAAATACACCCATAGACACCTTTGATGCAAACAACTATCCAACCGACTTATATCGCGTATTTCAAATTATGTCCACAGCTCGATGCTGCTGCCCAAAACAAAAGCACTGACAAAAATGACTTGTAAAAGTTAACATTGATTGGTCATTGATTCCTTCCACGGCATCTGCCGCGTCACATACTATTACTCCTGATGACTTACTTGCCCTCAATTCTATGTGATCATGAACATGAACAGCTTCTGGAGCCACAAGAGATGAGAGGCAAGCCTGTATATGAAAGGAAAACACAAACAAAGAGTTTATTCCTCTGAAATCTGTCTGCTTCAATGCAAACGAACCAATGCCACAATCAACTAACCACACCTGATCAGTGCAACATTTCTTACAATGTATTCTATTGTTGGAATCTACCTTTACTTGCAATTAACAAGTAATAGTTACATCTACATAACACTTTTGATATAATGAAGATATCGATTGTTAATATGAGATGTTGAGACACTCACCAATCGGGCAATACGAAATACAGACAGTAAATTTACATTAAACGATTGAATATCTTATTACTCTTTTGCAAAGGTATATTAATGTATCATTATCTCCTTCACACACAAGGGTCAAGAGGTTAAAAAAGACTGGGTCGACAATAGACATATATAATATAGTATACCGTAGATATGGGTAAACTCGGCCCCACGGGTAAAGTCGGCCGCCAGCGCGCACAGTACAATTTTATGTACTGTGCGCGCTGGCGGCCGACTTTACCCGCTAGGCCGAGTTTACCTATAACTATGGTACTACAGTTTGAGAAAGATTAATGAGTATATTATAAATATTGTACGAGTTGATTTAATGATCACAATAAGTCAAAATTAATCCCATTCCATTCAATTCAATCTTTATTTCTAATCCTATAAATAGATTATATTTAGATATCAGAATAAGTTTACAAGTCATATCTTAAGAGTTAATTTAAGGTATTTTACATGAAGAACACAAACTCAATATCATTTAATATTCTGATTTCTGTGTTTGAAATTGACGACGATAATCTGATACTAGATCTAGTGATAGACCGGATGGTTGCAATGTTGCATGTCAACTTGTCAAGATTCACCAGAGCAGAGATGATGTCGTTTGGCATGTTTGGATGCAACAAACATAAGAAATATGAAATTAAACAGCTGACCTTAAAAGCCGACTCGAGTTCATCAACCAAGTGCCTGTCACCACTAGATCCACTATGTGAAGCCATTTTCGAAGCCAAGGGATGCAGATACCTGGCAAACGAGCAGCAAGCAGTAGGTAGTAGATTTACCCAGGTGCACTGAGGTTGAAAACGAAGGATTAGTACCGGGAATTGACAGCGTGCATGCAAGCAGTGGACACCATGTCAGATGTACGCTTGGGGGCCACTAGGCACTACACCGGTAAAAAACATACAAAGAACAGAGTGAGGTCAATAGCCGCTATAAAAGCTGACTGTTATCTATTACAAAAATTATAATCTGAAATACTGGTAACAATTAATGTTCAGGCATTTTTATCCCCTGTCATTTATTTATATGTGTGCTATCTACAGTTTGCAGGAAAACACTGTCTTATTAATGAACTGAGACGGTTATACGTGACTATATCTTTTAAAAATATATACCAAACGACTTGAATATTAATTACTTCGATCCTTGGGTTGTGTCAAGATAAAATGGCGGCCGCCGGCAGACTTTTCGCTCGTTCGCATGGTGAGTATAGCTGTCTTGAAGTAGATCTATGCATCCCTCATCACCGACAAGACAGTTATGAGGTTACATGAGAATATTGTAGATGTCCCTGGACTGAGCAATTACAAAATCTTGAATGTATAATTGTTTTTATGTGTTTAACCATGCTGCCAGTGAGTGATAGATAGTGTGGTCCTGCGTACTGGAAATTGTGTTGGTTGTTGTGCCTTTTGTCATGAAAGGTCTCTCAAGTCTCAACTGAGTGTTACTTCTTCTACTTCTATGGTGCTTCTCATCAAAGCCTGTTCAGCAACCGGATGAGGGTTTGTGGTGTGGTGCTTCAGACAGTGGATGCCATTTGTGCTTTGTGCTCTTTCAAATGTGTATATCAGTCCGGGAAACCCGCTCTATGACTTGTATGAGGACCGCTCCCGCGCCGCGTACGAGGACTGCCTCGCCTCATGAGGACTGCCCCCATGCCTCATGAGGACCGCCCCCACGCCTCATGAGGCCCCCTATTCATTTCTATTCATCTCACATCTGACGTATAAATTGTCGCAACTTTGCACGGTGATTTTTTGTTACACACACATGTCCACTATCCATGATGAAAAGAAGAAAAAATCCTATCTGTTTTTTTCTTTCAAAAATCGAGTTTTAATCAACCGATGCAGAGCGCCCATCAAAACACACGTGTTTTGGCAAGCCTATCAAAACACGTGTGTTTTGATGGGCGCTCTGCATCGGTTGATTAAAACTCGATTTTTGAAAGAAAAAAACAGATAGGATTTTTTCTTCTTTTCATCATGGATAGTGGACATGTGTGTGTAACAAAAAATCACCGTGCAAAGTTGCGACAATTTATACGTCAGATGTGAGATGAATAGAAGTGAATAGGGGGCCTCATGACGCGTTCCCCCCCGGGCCTCATGAGGCGTGGGGGCGGTCCTCATGAGGCGGGGCAGTCCTCGTACGTGGGAGCGGTCCTCATGAGCGGGTTTCCCGGACTGATATATTTACAGGTGCTCACTGTGCAAGTAAAAAATCTCTGCCATGCTTAATTGGCTTCTTTGGCTCTCTTGAACTGCTCAACAGAGGGCAGTTCAATGATGTGTTGATGTGTTACATGTGAATTAGATTTAGTTCGCCTAGCTACCTACCGTTTGGCGTTGTACCTGTTCGCAGTGACTGAACTGACAGTGATAAGTGCCCAGTGATTGAGGTTCGTGTAGGGTGTGTGAGCAACATGTCTGTGAGTCTGACAGTGCAGTCAGTGATGACAGTGTGCTTCCCTCACACAGTGCAGTGCAGTGGATATATGCAGATGATTTAAAGTAAATACGTCCAAATCCAAGTTCACAAGTTCTAACACAGTTTAACACTTTTGTAATTACCTCTGCCAAGGGAGGAGGTAATATGTTTTCATTACCGCATACCGTTTGTTTGTTTGTCCGTGTGCAAAATAACTCAAAAAGTTGGGAACGGATTTAGATGAAACTGGCATGTTGCAGGAAAGGTTGAGAATGACACAATCGCACAAGGAACAGATGTTAACATTTTGGTAGTGATGCGGAAACTTGAATGGATTTTATGAAGGATTTTTGATAGTTTGGCAGGTACGGTCAATGAACTTGGGAGTTCAAGCTGCGCATTTTTGAGGTTTTCATACGCATACTAAAGTGCGTGCTCTAACTGCGGGGCACGCCGGGCAGCTGAGGGTTGATGACGTAACAAAAGGCTTTTATATTGGGAATCCGGGTGACTTTTAGCATGCATACTTATGGGTGGAAATCACTGATCTCTATGGAAGAACAAGATGATTGCCGGAAATGAGCTGCTTTGCGGAGGTCTGTGCTCTCAGAGTGCTTCTCTAGTGTCATAATATGATCATGATGTTGAAGAAATATTGCTTAATTATGTTAGGACAATCTTTTTCATGTACCAAGTTATGTATGGTATTCTATGATATCTGAGCCCAATGATACACCAACCAAATCAGTTGAAATGGCACCTTCTTATAGATCATAGCACACAGCCTAAATCATCCCAAATCCCATGCCATATGCACATGAGCTGAGTTTCATAAAGGGATAATTGCATCAAGTATTGTGTAGTCATCAATTCAAGAGAATGAGAATAGTTCCTGAACTGTGGACATGTATGTGATGATTCCACTTCTATTTGTAAGCTCTTGTTCTGTTTCATATGTGTAATTATGTGTGATTATGACAGTTTGACATTGCTGTTCAAAATTATACCTAGCCTTTTCCAAGTTTGGAGCTAGAAGCTGCTACACACAGTCAAGAGCAAATCTAGTCCTCACAAAAGACACAAAGGTCATCTGCCAAGGCATTACAGGAAAGCAGGTGAGTGGTTATTTCTGTGGTGATGCAAGACAACGATTTCACTGGCTTATCACTGAACTATCATTTCTTTTCTTTTCTTTTTTACACTAATTTTGTAGTGTTTATGTTTTCTGAGTTCTAAATGCTGTATTTGACTTGCATTATGTTCTCTATGTAATGCATGCTTATTTACTCAGAGAATTTACTTTGGATTTAGCTTTGACCTCAGTGAAAGCACAGTTGGCAGATTACTAAGTTTACAAATTATACAAAATGATCCCCTATGCTTGAATGTTGACTCTTATATATGTGTACTTCATCCATAACCATCCCATACCCCTCTTTCTCTGAAAAGAATACTGATTTTGCATCAGAAGATAAAGGTAACAGTCATTTTGCCAGTTATAATCACAGTTCATACTGCCAATTAAAGTTTTGCGTCATGTTATACCTTGTTTATTGTAAAACAGGTGCTAATCATACATTTTTCTTTAAAAATCACCACTTTCATTGTATATTGATTCTATTACTCCCATATTTACAGGGTGCTTTCCACACCACACAAGCCATTGAGTATGGGACCAACATGGTAGGTGGTGTTACCCCAGGAAAGAGTGGCCAGGTCTCATGTGGACTTCCTGTCTTTGATTCATGTAAAGAGGTGAGATTATCCTGCTTTTCTTGCATGTTCTTCTTGCATAAATGCACAAAAATGGTAAGACCTGTAAATTACGTTCAGATTAGAAAAGATGCAACTACCCATGTTACCTGAGACCTCTACATTTTTCCTGTGAATATTTCTGTTTATCCTTGTTTTGTTTTGTTTAGTTTTTGGGAGGGTACTAAGGAATGCTTAGTCCCTAAGATTAGATTAAAGTTTGCCTGCATTCCCTTGATATAAGAAGATCCAGATATCTGTCAGGGTGCAAAGAATGAGCCTCTGTTGTGGTTGTATGTAAAAGCATGTATAGTAGTTAGTACAGTATTTAACATATTTCCTTTGGTTTCCCTGACCTTGGATGACTTACATGTGTGCATCTTTTTGACCATGATACATACATGTACTCTTGTTCAGATGGAACCTCATCACGTTCTGCTTTGTCTGACCATTAGTTATTCTATTTCCACTATCCAATTTTTCTGTCTTTGCTGGTACAAGTGTATATCAAGATCATCAGTAGGAGCTACAACTACTGCCTGTCTTTTCTTCTGAGAATTTGTTGGCTCGAGAGCTGCTACTTGATGATTTGCTTTCCCAACTGACTTTCAGGTCTTAAGGAACAAATCGAAGGGATAGTAAAGCTTTGGTTGAGATGGAGCTTCAGGTTTCCCAATTTCTTTTGTGTGTGTGTGTGTGTGTGTGTGTGTGTGTGACTGTGTGTGTGTGTGTGTGTGAACGAGAAACCTCATTTGAAATATGAAAGAGCATTTAGTTCCAAGAGCTATTCAAAGTTTATTTATCAAAGAGGCAGTTGTTTGCAGTTGTTGTCATAGATGCTTATGCACCTATCAATCTCCATGTATCCTTAATTTTGCCCTTGCATTCTGCCTGCAGGCCAAAGAGAAGACAGGTTGCGATGCATCAGTCATATATGTTCCTGCCCAGTTCGCTGCTGCTGCCGTAATGGAGGCCATTGACGCAGAGATCGGTCTGGTTGTCTGCATCACAGAGGGTATCCCCCAGCAGGACATGGTGCGGGTCAAGCACAAGCTGGTCAGACAGAGCAAGACACGCCTTGTTGGCCCCAACTGTCCTGGTATTATCAAGGTATGTCTGACAATAGTCACTGGATTTCTCTTCTTCCTTTTCTTTTTTCAGTGCAGTATGTTGGTTGTTTCACTGCTGCTGCATTTTCAGGTCCCTTTCGACACTCACACAGAATGGAGAAATTAGCAGAAATTATCAAGAGATGTAACAGGTTACTACTTCTTGTGAATACAGATCTCGTGACATTTTCTGTACAAGAGGAAATTGAAATGTTTGAGTCCTAAACTTATCTGCCTTGGAGGTATCAGTTGATGAACTATTGACCTTTCTCATTCCATAGTGTAGGCTTCACGTTACTTATTGGTGACTACTTATGACTGACCTCATGGGTCCCATGTATAGCATATCATGGGGCAAACTGTGTTTCCCAGCACTCATAAAATCAATCTTTAGAGCAAATTGGAATTGGTTTCATAGCAGGCATTTTACTCTTTGCTTTCTTCCATTTAACTCTGGACACATTTCTTGATCAGAATCACATTTTCTCCTTTGAGAAATTTGAGAAATTTCACAGAATTGCTATGTTGAGTCTCATCTTAGCTGGTTGTCCTGCATGTCATTTTTCTTAGATTAGAATTCAGAAGTTTTATGTGCCACAAAATGTATGTTTGGAATGATGTGAAAAGGGCTGTTTCGCATTGTAAATTTGTTTAATGTAACAGCAGAGTGTATTTGTTCATTGGTAAAAACAGAAGTGATCAAAATGTGGCTTTTTTTTTTCTTTTTACAAAAGTGATGCAATCCCTTGTAAAATCAGTGTTTTGTTTTAGATTTGATTAAATGTTTATTACTTTCTCTTTATTGCTATTATAGCCTGGAAGCTGCAAAATTGGTATCATGCCTGGACATATTCATAAAGTTGGCAACATTGGTATTGTGTCGAGGTCAGGAACTTTGACCTATGAAGCCGTTGCCCAGACGACAGCTGTGGGACTGGGCCAAACCCTTTGTGTTGGTAAGTGTGCTCGTTGGTAATATTCATAAAATCAAAAGTCATTTGGGGGAAAAAAAATTGCATTTTCGTGCTAAATTCTCTTTAGTAAGAAATGTTTATTACCGCAAAAGAAATATGTTTGTATTTGAATAGAGCCCTCTATAAATGTGATGATGGAAGTTGAATATCTTTCAAGGATGTGTACTTGATTAAGAAAGGCAGATTTTCAGGCATTCTCACTCAAATTGAGTCATACAAATTTAATATAAGAAAACAAGGAACTACCTGGTTATCATGATCTTAATGAGAAATAAATGCTTGAAAGTGCATGTGTATGTTTGAAGTGGGTTGAGGAACCCAAAACAAGTTTCCCAGGGATGGATTATTTTTATTTTTTCATTTATTTTTTATTTGTATGGTGTCCCAAGGATTGACAGAAATGTGTCTAGAATTATGATTTTGAGAACTTTTTCTGGCAGCATTATAGCTTTAGGCACTCTTGGATTTGGTCAGACTTCTGATCAAGTCCAAGTCATGCTTACTGTTGGATAATGTGAAGAGCTAATTCTTCAACAGAACATTTCAGTGCTGTAGAAAATGCCAGTGCGTATTGCAGACTTAATGAAACAGTCAACAAGGTACTCATTTTGTTATTATAAAAAAGAAAAAGAAAAGTGATATTGCACATAAGGAAGTACAAACTATGAGGTGAAGGCTTAATGGGTCTCCATGGTAACTAAGTTCATCAAAAAGAAAGGGAAAGTTGTACTGAAATGTCTTACTTCTTTTATTTTTTCTTCTCCTTCTCCTTTGAGTGTAGGTATCGGAGGAGATCCTTTCAATGGAACCAATTTTGTGGATTGCCTGGACATCTTCCTCAAGGATCCGGAGACGGAAGGCATCGTGCTCATTGGAGAAATTGGTGGTGGTGCTGAGGAGAAGGCAGCTGAATTCCTCAAGCAAAACAATACAGTGAGTGAAAACAAAGTGTTAAGTGAAGCGCAGTGCCATGCTAATTTGTTCAAGAGTCTACTGTAATTTGTCATGAAATGTTTTGAATTTAAATGCTAATCATTCTCTGATTCTGAATGACTGCTGTCTTTACTACAGATTCAATTTTATGGAAAAAGATAATTTTCAAGTCTAAAAGCTGACTTCCCAAATGAAAAACCCAGAGTATGGAGATAATCATTCTATTGATGTCTTTTCTACACTGTCAAGTTCTGGGTCCTGTTTCATAAAACTTGTTATCAGTAACAACTGCCACATTTCCAAGACAAATTTGCTCACAGCCAATCAGATACGAGAATTTCAGTAGCTTGTAACAACCATTGTGACTTGTTATTGATCTCATCTCATCTCATCTCATCTACTTGATTGGTTTGCAGGGTCCAAATGCCAAGCCTGTCGCTGCATTCATTGCTGGTCTTACTGCCCCACCGGGTAGGAGAATGGGTCATGCCGGAGCCATCATCTCAGGGGGTAAGGGTGGGGCCACAGAAAAGATTGATGCCCTGAAGGATGCTGGTGTAACCGTCACCATGTCGCCAGCACAGATGGGAACTACGATACTAAAGGTGGGCAGAGCACTGTATGAGTTTGTTCTTGTTTTGCTTCTTCTTTTTTTCATTCATAGATTCTGTGGGATAAACACGGTGTGTGTTTGTTTGTATCTTTGTTTCATTTGACAAGGATCTTGTGCTTTGGCAAGACTGAGTGGCAAGTATGCATTATCAAAGTGAAAGATCTCCTCTGTGAATAAAGAGGGTGCAAATTTGCAGTTGTGAAAGGTTCTCAAGAGGTATTTCCCTCATCTGCTGTGATAATTTTTTTTTTCAATTTCATATTTGTTTTTGTTGCACTTTTTTAGTCTGTGCACAGCTGCAAAAGTCACTTTATAGCACTGAATTTGGAATCTTATGGGTGTGTTATAGCATCAAATACACACTAAACAGCATGTAATTGTTGTTCAGTGTAATGAAAGGAAGTCATAGTGCTGTACTATATGTTTTTGTGGACTAGGCTGCCACTATTGTGGCAATGTACATGAATACATTTCAGATGTCAGATATCACCCAGTGAGGATGACGGACATGCATATTGAGTCTGATTTGCCAGGTGTGATTGCTGCTATTAGCTGTGTGCTACATATTTCATCATATTCATTTGAGCAGTTTTGTTACCACTTTTCAATAGATGAACAAAAAATGCAAATCAAAACGGGAAAAAAAAAAGGCATGAATAGAATTAAAGGTGGACACCTACAGAACCACACCAGAATTAGTTTAGTAATCATTATGTGACATTTAACAATTCAGTGAATAGCTTCAATGAGCAGAGAACAGTTATCAGTGCAATCGGTGTACTTCTTTTCTTTTCTTTTCTTTATTTTACTTTCAAATGTAATGTTTAGAATGAAATTGTCTTTGCCTTCCTGTTTGTGTTGAAAATGATGTCATTCTGATAGAGTGATCTGGTACAAATCTGTGTTATTTATTCAGCGTGCATATATTCTGATGGTGAGTTTTTACCAAGTGAAATCAAATGACATTTGATCAAAACTTTTCTTCAATTTTGATCTGTGTTCTTGTGTGGTTTGATCAGTCATTCATTGGTTTGCTTGCTTGTTTATTTGTTTATTTCTGCAGGAGATGCAAAAGGCAGGCAAGGCATAAGACCAACCCTTCTCCAGATGAAGACGGATCATCAAACTGTTTATGCATTGATGAAAATTATATATCTGCTTCCCATACAGAAAGTTTCTTGAATTGTGAAATGGGAGGAATGATTTAGTGTATTTCTGGTTCTCCCTTGAAAAGAAAAATGTATGATATTAAAAGTGATTTTATCATAGTTTGCATTGGTATAATGCATAAATGTATTGTGATTGGCAGGAGTAAAAAATTCTAGATGATATCACCTCATCCCTCATTTGATTGACAGGTTCAGCATAGACTCAAAATATATTGCCTGTATTATTTTTAGTGATTTTGTGATTCAAAATCGCATAATGACATCAGGCAGATTTAGAGGTACTTATTAAGTTGTGCCAAAATGACATTATCTTCACCTACAGTCTAGTGTGTGAACAATGAAAACATTCACACACTTTCCCCCCCTTATCAGACACAGAATTACACTGATTCAGAAAATTGAATCACTATGAATTGGTTTGCTCAGAGGCATCAACTAGTGTGCTGGTAAAGTCATCACAATGTTGCCTTCCCCTTGCTTTGCTTGGCACATTCAGGGAATTCAACTCTGTAGACTGTGATACCTTAAACCCCAGTATTGCACAGCTGTATGAATGAAGGATCCTGAGTCAGGCTTATTGGGTAAATCCTAACAGAGGACCAGAAGACACAGACGTAGAAAGCCTTGCTATTAGGGAGTGTGATTGCATAACTCAGACACCCTCTTTCATCAAACTTGAAAGATAAAGGAGGGTATCAATTTGTTTGCTCTTTTCAAATCTGTGTGGTTTTGTCAAAAGCCGATGTCATGTATTCATTAACACTGGAACAAGGTTGAGGGCCAGAATGAAGGTTATTACATCTGGGCAAGATGGTAGTGATTTTTCTGGGTTTTTTTTTTTGCGAAGGGAATCACAATATTTCACTTGGCATTATATGTTCAATGGTGAAGACAGAAACTCAGTGATGATATCGTCTAACAAAGCAGTCATCTCCTACCTCTTTGGACTTTAAATGATAAATACATCCATAATATCAGGGTGTACTTTCAAGTCAAGCTTCTTGCAAAGGGATCACAATTTTTCAACTTTGCCTGTCATTTCATGCTCTTTGTTGAGGACAAAATCAAATTTAGTAATGACATGCTGCAGCAATGCAGTCCTCTTGAACTTCAGATTATCATATAGCGTCATACATCAGGGTATATTCTAGTCAAGCTTCTCATAAGGGCTACTGTTGAAGGCAAGTCTATTTAAAAAAACAAAACTAAATGAAATATTGAGCAATTTATAAATACAATCTGTGACTGATGGCAGAGTCACAAATGCAATGTACTCTTAAATTTGTATGGACACATAAAACAGAAGTGTGCATATATCTTTTCAAGATGTCCCACAGGGAAATATATTTTTACCATTCCATGATTGTGGCTTAGCATTACATTTGGAGCAGTGGTATCTTTTATTTCCTTACCTTTTTTTTTTTTTCAGATATGCTCTTATTTCACTAATTTCCAACATTGAAATATACTGAATCCGTCGTTTCTTTAGCAGCCCCAGTTGATCTTCATGAGATATGGAGGCACTGAATTCGAATATCAGTTTGAGATGGAAATATAAGACGATAATACATGTAATGTGTTTTTACTGCACAAACCTTCATGAATGCAGTGTGTCAGTCTATGGTTGAATAAATTCATTTGTTCCCATGGTATATTTCTACAAAGCCTTTCTTATCTATAGTGATGTACAGAACGTATGTGTGCGTGCTAATGATTGGAGAGTGCATGCTGAGATTGCAGTACAGAGAAGCAGTGATTGTTTGATGTAGAAAAAGGAAAAAAAAGAATGGTTTTATCATACATGTACTTAAAACATACATGTATCTTGGTTAGGATTGTAAACCTCCAAAGCAACAAAACCATCCTATTCTACACCCATGATTGTGTTGGTGATATGGAAAGATATAGAACAACATATTATATATCAAATCATTTAATGAAACTTTAAGATAATCATAAACCATAATAATTATTTGAAAAGTGGCAAGCATGATAAAAGGCTTCAAATACATGTACCACATACTAAGAACTGACTAAGAAAACATAAATAACATGAAATGTTAAAAAAAGGGGGATGGTAGGCCTCATAGTTTTGGTTGAGATGGGATTCAGGTTTTAACTTTTGCGAGATTATAGAAAGCACTTACATGAAATATTAAAGAGCATACAATTCTAAGACGAACTGAAAGTTTATGTGATGAAAATCAGTTATAAAATAGCCGAGATATCGAAAAACAAAGCAAAACAAAGTGGTCCTAATAAAAGGTGGGTGTATATATATATCAAAGTGCTCTTTATTTACTACATGTATCCTTTTTTTTCTGTTTGAAAAGCCTAATCTTTTTGTCTTTGTAATTTGTAAGCACTCTGAGCCTTATGGAAAGAGCACATCAAACATTCATTATACTGTATGACACATTTCCCTGAACAACAAACAAAAGTTTCAAAATTATGAGAAATGTGTCTTTATGGAATCAGTATACACTCGGATGCAACAAACTTGGTAAGCTGATCCTGTCGAACATCGTCATATAAACCCAGTTCAACATCTAGTCACTGTAAGATATACTGTGTATAGGCACAATTTGTGCACCAAATAGTGTTAAAGACAAAGAACAATTCATTCTAAAGAGTTCCTTGACCAACAGTCTTTAATGCTGAATCCTTGCTGATTGAAAAAGACAGAAGGAAAGGTAGAGGATTAGAGATGAGAATATGGTGTTTGGTGTTTACACTTGTAACACAAATTTTGTGATGCAAAGTAATTTCATTGAAAACACTGCCGGACAAATTACAGTTACAACTGTCTTACTTTTGAATGGTTATCATATGCTACCATTTATGTAATCATCATGGTCATTAAACACAATGGAATAAACACAATGGAATGTGCATGTGATAAGCATCCACATCACGTTGTCACAGCACATGGACAACATGAGACTACAAAAAAGTTATGAGACATACGAAAGAGAATGCAGAAATGAAAGAAGAAAGCGTATAAAGAGGAGGATCAGAGAGAAAAGAATACCTTTAATTGCAACCAAAATAAGACGATCCGTGGGTCGATTGGATAAATAAGAAACGAGAAGTGTTGAAAAAATACAGTCTGGGAAAGAAATGTCAATGAAATCCGCTTGTTTCGGTTTTATCTAAAAACATTTCAGTAAGTTCTAGAAGGGTAATGGTGGTAGAGTCAATCAATGCCAGACATGTTGCGCATGCGCAGAATCGTGCAAGACCTTTAAAGCTTACATCATGCACACCCATTGCTGCTGCATGCGGTACATTGGCTGTGCAGAAAGCCTGCACTGGTTGGTTCGACGTACGCGTCTCCCTATTCTGCTGCTGCATGTTCTCGTTGCGAAACACGTGTGTTGTGTGCGTCAGCCATTGATACAGTGTATACAGGATTGACCACACTACGCTACAGTTACCGTGTACTGTACGTGCAAAATTAATTAAAAGTCTTGGAATCAGTGCTACAGAAGCAAAGATTTGACCATGTTAACTGCAGCAAGGATAGCGACAAACTGCCTACGCGGTAGTTCGGGATGCATGAGACACTATTCACAACAGAGGCAGTTTTCCAGCATTTTGAGAACGGTAAGAATGGCAACTACGACTGGTCACTAGTACAATAGACAGATCGCGAGATTAGCTCGTCTCATGCAACGCAGCTTGCTAGCTGCGCCAGTTCCAATCATTTTCACGTTACTTACAATAGCGCTGGAGTATTCAAGTATTGAAGCGCTGCTCGCGCTCGCCTGCTGCATGCAGCTGCAGGGAAGTGGAGTCAAGACACATGTGATTCAATTTGCATCCAGGTTCGGGTGAGGTGCGATTGCTGAAGTTGTAAAAGAGCAGTACCATGCATATGCAATCATGGCAATTGCAGTGAGAAGTGAGGAAGGAAATTGTAGTGCACAGTTGAGCTCATGAACAGAACTTAGAAGCTTGTAAAGTTGTATGGACGCAGACGTCGGATAATTCACTCGGGATAGTCTAGATCTTTGTCTAACGTTCGCTAATGAATATTAGAATAATGGGTCTACTTTGGTTTCTAAGTAGCCCCGGAGACCCGCCGCTCTGCGGCGGGGTCCTGGCGGCTACCCCGCAGTTTCGTTCAAGTGAGAATCACGAACAACTCCCTATTGCCACATATACGGCAACTTCACAAATAAACCATGGCTAAATGTCCATCATAAACACAGTAACAATATAAAATGAAATATACACTACCCCATTGCCTTGGTCCTTCTCACCAATTTATCTGGAAACTGCATAATTTTCCACATTTTTTAGGAGTAGGCGGTCTGCCCTAGTGGAGAGCTTTGCTGCTATTTTGAACGTGTATATCCATCAGTACGCATCTACGCATGCGTAAACAATGACGTCAACGTTACGGACGCAAAAGGATATGAATAATGCATCATCGCACGGTGAATATGCATCATGTAGCGAGTAATACAGCTGTCAATGCACTGCACTGAATGCATTGTGTGCGCATGTGCAAGTGATTGTGAGTTTTAGTGAGCATCGGTGAGCTGAAGATATTTGCCTTATAAGACAGCATTTTCTGCATCATAAGCAATGAAATGCATCAAACAGTCGCCGATGTGAATCATTTAGGTTTAGTCGACCCATGTAAGTATTCCCAGTAGTTTTTGTTGAAAAATTAAGGAAGTACAGCGCCGGAACGGCACCCGTTTGGTACAACATTAAAATATCGATGCCAAAACGGCGCAGCCCCAACACTGTACGTTGTACGTTGGGGCTGCTGGTCGCAGTTAGTTTCTAAGCTACTTTTTCCTCTGTCACAAGTGCACTCATACTCATATAGCTAGTGTGAGTCTACCGCAAGAAAGTTGAGTTGCAATCAATCGCAAATATCTATTGCGAACTTTGCAATAGATATTTGCAATTGATTGCAACTTTCTATTTCTTGCTCTTGCAACACCCCATAGAAGAAGATTTTGGAAGAAGATTCTGGTGGAATTCGGGGGAAGGTTGGCAGCAGTGCAGTTCAGTGTAGATCTATGTGGATCATGATAATGAGTCCATATATTATTAGGACATAAAAAAAGAGGTTCATAGACCCTATCCTCACTTTCATATATGTCGTTTGACCATCTTTTGATGCAGGGAACATGGAGCACATTGAACACAGAATACCACAATCATCACACAAGGTGCTATGCGTCAGACTCAACAGTGAGAGGGGCTGTCATAGGCATCGACCTGGGAACAACGAATTCATGTGTCGCTGTCATGGAGGGAAAGACGCCAAAGGTGCTTGAGAATGCAGAAGGAGCAAGAACAACGCCCTCTGTTGTTGCATTCACCAAAGACGATGAGAGACTTGTAGGCATGCCAGCAAAGAGGCAGGCAGTCACTAATGCAAAGAACACATTGTACGCCACAAAGCGTCTCATTGGCAGGAGATTTGACGACCCAGAAACACAGAAGGATATGTGAGTTCTTCATTGTTATGTTCTCTTGCTAAAAGTACCAGTTTTTCTTTCATTTCTGAAAGAGTATATGTATCACTAACTTGTGTTGAAAAGAAGATATTTACACACCAAGAGTCCTCTCAACTACTCTCTGAATTTGGATGAAATATTGCTAACTTTGGTATGTAAGACCATGATAGAAATGTGTGATTCCGAGCATGCAGTGTATGCCGATGCAAGAATGTGGCAGCACCAGTATTCAACAAATGCTTTTGAATTTTGTTCTAAGACACAATGGGCTCTGCACCACTTCAAGAATTTTTGTCATTTGTGATACAGGAAAGGAGGAAGGTGATTCTTGATTTTCAGTGATTTGTCATGAAGATATGTTTCTTTTTAAATATGCTGAGGTCCTCTTTTTTTTCTCCCCCTTTTCACAGTAAAACAGTGTCCTACGAAATCACCAAGGCATCGAATGGAGATGCGTGGGTCAAAGCGAATGACAAGGTGTACTCCCCCAGCCAAGTTGGTGCTTTTGTTCTCACAAAGATGAAGGAGACAGCAGAGAGTTATCTGGGGCAGCCAGCCAGGAATGCAGTCATCACAGTTCCAGCTTACTTCAACGACTCGCAGAGACAGGTAAGGAGAATCCTTTCAGAGGTAAGGGGTCATAGCACTCCATTTTGAAGGCAAATTGAGTGGCTCAAAAAGCGGCGAACTAGAGAGCCCACTCAATAGCCGCAGTCAGACTGGCAAAAGATTAATCATTAGGTCTTTGCGATCTTTTTTTGTCCATTCACACTGGCAGCCAAACTTGATCTTTGGATCAAGAAGTTTGGGTCACTAGTGTGCATGTCTAAGGAAGAAGAAAGAGTATGCAGTCTGATGGCTTGTGATTGTGACGTAACAATGAACATGTGTTCGTCACAATGGCCGTGCACTTTAGAGGCACAGCCAGCATACAGATAGTGGACTAGTCACTTGACAAACTTTCAGTTTCCATAGCATTCTCAATGGCAAAAGATGGAGAAGTTTGGCAGGGGTGAGGGGAATATCCCTAGTTGGAGTGGGAAGCTTGGTGGGAAGTTTGCAGCCGCAATGTCTTACCGCAGGTACTCCACAGTCTACAGGTCCTTCAAGTTACATCTTCTTTCTACTCGAGTCGTTTTTCAGACACATTAGTCACCATGGATGAATGGAGAAATCTTCTTAACAAGAATATTGAAGGCACTACTATACAAGTCTTCTCTGAAGGCAGATGTGTATTTGCTAGTTCGTCCACATAAGGTTCTCTGGTGCAATTATCCATTTATCATCCATTATTCATCTTGTCTCCCAGGCAACCAAAGATGCTGGCCAGATTTCTGGCTTGAATGTACTGAGAGTCATCAATGAACCAACAGCTGCTGCCCTAGCCTATGGCATGGACAAATCCGATGACAAAGTGTAAGTCACATTAACTTCGTGTGCAGACTTAATTTGTACCAATGAAGAAAGTGTTGATGAAAACTGGTTTCCTAATTTCAATCCTACAATTTTTTTTTTTTTTTTTTTTTTTTTTTTTTTTGCTAGCTGTTGTGATGAATAGTGACCTTTTGTTGATATATCTTTTCAAATTGCAGACACAAGCTCATCAATTTTCTATTTTGTATATTTTTGTTTGATGAGATATTTGAGATATTTGATGAGATATATCCTGGAATCCTTATTTTGGGAGTTGTCTGGAAAATGGTTACATGATGTTTACCAGTGAAACGTGTGCTTCCAAATAAACATCTGTACCTGTTCTTCCCTGTAGAGACTTTAAACTTTTCCTGAAAAGTTTGATAAGTAAACCTTCAGTTTTGTATTGATATGAAAGTTGTGTAACAATGCCAGAATGATTGTTTGATTAGGTCATGAAAAGTGTTGTGTTTATGCATAGGCGTAGCCAGGATTTTTTAAAGGGGGGTGTTTAAGATTAGATCTATTCTTTATCTTAACTGAAAATAACTGATTGACAGGAGAAGCGGGAACACTTTGGAAGTATGGTGGAGAGAGGGGGTGGGAAGCGTGAAGAATCTCAAAGGAGTTTTGATGATAAACCTGAAAAATGGTAATAATAACGATAATAATAATGACAATAACAATTATGATAATAATGTGAATTCAATCAATTCATCGTTTATTGTCCATATGGGAATTTGTTCTCTTTACATGTAACTCAATGGAAATTACATATTCAGAAGATACAGAGACATGTAGATATAAAAATAAAACATGCAAATATATGAAAGTGACATTAACAGGAAACAAGGAAAAAGAAATGTCAGATTTAATCATTTCATATCAATCTGAACTATTTCTGTCATTCTGTTTAGTATTATTATTATCATCATAATCATTTTTATTATAATTATTATTATCAATCATTATCGTTATTATTATTGTATTGCATTGTGTTCGTAGTGATCTCATCTGAAATTTCATTAACTTTACTTCTCTTTTTTTCACGGTACAGAAGTGTGATTTCGTCACCAAAATTCACCATAAGCCTCTAAGATAATTCCATCACCTAAGCTATCAGCCGAATATGACTCTGTCACTTCGCTTGCCGTCCGTAACCATTCTGCGAGCGAGCGACCGACAAGAAACTTTATTTTCTTTAAAACGTAGATTCGTCATCAAAATACAATAATTGATTTTTATTAAGTACATCTTCATGCCGCATCCGAGGATTGTTACCCAAATATTATGATATTCAGGCATCACGCTACTGGAAACCATCTTGTTCCTAGATTTTACGAGCGATAAAAAATTGGAATTTTGTATACTGAGAACAGGGGGGCATTTCATGAAGGAACTTGTCTTATAAAATATCTGACAAGTCAATTATATCCGACAAGTTTTTAGAAATTCTTAAGTCTGATTGGCTGATTTCTCTGAACTTGTCTGATATAATTGACTTGTCGGACATTTTATCCGACAAGTTCCTTCATGAAACGCCCCCCCCCCCCCCCCCCCCAAGGTTCTAGTGTATTGTTTCTCCATTCTCATGATGGTGTATATTTTATCGGCATCTTCCGTTCTCATAGTGGGTATGATAGGAATAGGCTATTGGTCACAGGCCATTATCCACTGACATTCATCTATTTTAGGTCAACCTCCGCCCGATTCCTTGCAGTTATTATTATACACTAAAATTCTTTATAAGTAAAAGAATAATATGACATTAGATAGAGACACAAGATACAAACCAATTCCCTTTTATAAGAATAGTAATTATTAATATAACCTGCATTGCTTAAGAAACTTAAAATGCGAGTGAGAGAAGGGAGCAAACGCTTCCGGGTATTTCTCTTCCACTTTCTTTTTGTTTGCTCTTCTTTCCTTTCTCTTTCCTTTTCTTTTCCTTTCTTTTCCTTTCCTACTTTCGTAAATGTTTTGTTGGGTTTTTTGACCAGCCAATTTGAGGGGACATGTGCCCCCCATGCCCCTTCCCGTAGTTATGCCAATGCGACTCATGGGCAATATGAACTAGAAGGGCCGTCGAAGGCGGCAAAGCCACGTCTCTACAGTGCCAGAGCCCTGTTGTTATGAAGGAAATTTATCTTGATTCTTTTTCTTACGAGTTACATTGAATTTTGCTTTAACTTATAGATGTAATGTAGTATCCAAGAAAGTCACTGGGTTAAACATGCAGAGGCGTCACCAGCTATTTTTCAAGGGGGGTGCGTTTGGACAGCAAATGTAAACTGTGAGATTTTTTTTTTTTATTTGGTTTATTGGCTCCTGTGTCATCATGAACATTTACACATGCTCTATAGTATGTACATGCATACATGTAATTGTATACGTATACACGAATCTTTCGCTATGAAGGACTATACGTAACGGGGGTACATTATGTGACGGTGTGAGATCCTCTGCGATGATCCATTCCACTCCTTCAGTGCGGAGGGTGTGGGAGGGGGATACCCCCTCCCACGGTAGGAACTTTTTGTAAAGACAAGAGTGTAAAAGTCGCGTTTATATATAGAGCATAGTGAAAATGAAAATACTATGAAGGACTATTACGGGGGTACATTATGTGACGGTATGAGATCCTCGGCGAGGGAGCGAAGCAACCGAGCGGGAGAGGGTGTAGGAGGGACTTTTTGTAAAAAGAAAAAAAAAGAGAATTGCATAACAATTAATCCGTCCCATACTGAATTCTAAAATCTCCATAGACTTAGTACACAGGCCGCCAGGTTCCCGTTATGGAATGGGTTAAATACGAGCGAGCGGAGCGAGCGAGCTTGAAAATTTTGATATTTTACAATCCCCAAAACTGCCGTTTGTAGCTATATTTTTTCGCTTTGGAAATGAAGGGGCGCACCGGGCGCAACTGCTGGCAATTCCTGGCAGCAACATGAGGATAATGGCGTAACGATTAAATGCGAGCGAACGGAGCGAGCGAGCTAGAAAATTTTGACATTTTACAGTCCAAAAACTGCCGTTTTTAGCTCTATCTTTTCGCTTTGGAGATAAGAGAGGGGGGGGGGGTGGCACCGGGCGCAACTGCTGGCAATTACTGGCAGCAACGTCAGGAGAATGGCACAACGATTAAATGCAAGCGAGCGCAGCGAGCGAGCTCGAAAATTTTAGCATTTCACAGTGTAAAAAAATGCAATTTTTAGCTACATCTTTTCGCTTTGAAAATTAAGGGGGGGGGGGGGGCACCGGGCGCAACTGCTGGCAATTACTGGCAGTAACATCAGGAGAATTGCAAAGCGATTAAATGCGAGCGAGCTTAAAAATGTTGACATTTTACAGCCAAAAAATTACCGCTTGTAGCTATATTTTTTCGCTTTGGAAATTAAGCAGGGCGCACCGGGCGCAAATGCTGGCAATTACTGGCAACAACATCAGGAGAATGGGATAACAATTAAATGCGAGCGAGCGGAGCGAGCGAGCTTGAAAATTTGACATTTTAAAATCCCAAACTGCGGTTTGTAGCTATATTTTTTCGCTTTGGAAATGAAGGGGGCGCACCGGGCGCAACTGTTGGCAATTCCTGGCAGCAAGATTAGGACAATGGCATAACGATTAAATGCGAGCGAGCGGAGCGAGCGAGCTTGAAAATTTTGACATTTTACAGTCCAAAAACTGCCGTTTTTAGCTCTATCTTTTCGCTTTGGAGATAAAAGGGGGGGGGGGGAGTGGCGCATCGGGCGCAACTGCTGGCAATTACTGGCAGCAACGTCAGGAGAATGGCACAACGATTAAATGCAAGCGAGCGAAGCGAGCGAGCTCGATAATTTTGGCATTTCACAGTTTAAAAAATACCGTCTTTAGCTACATCTTTTCGCTTTGAAAATTAAGGGGGCACCGGGCGCAACTGCTGGCAATTACTGGCAGTAACATCAGGAGAATGGCAAAGCAAATAAATGCGAGCGAGCTTGAAAATGTTGACATGTTACAGTCAAAAAATTACCGTTTGTAGCTATATTTTTTTTCGCTTTGGAAATTAAGCAGGGCGCACCGGGTGCAACTGCTGGCAATTACTGGCAACAACATCAGGAGAATGGGACAACAATTAAATGCGAGCGAGCGGAGCGAGTGACCTTGAAAAAAATTGACATTTTACAGTCAAAAAAAACTTCCGCTTGTAGCCATATTTCTTGCAGTAACATCAGGGGAATGGCATAACAATTAAATGCGAGCGAGCGGAACGAGTGAGCTTGAAAATTTTGACAGTCAAAAAACTGCCGTTTGTAGCTATATGTTTTCGTTTTCAAAATTAAGGGGCTGGGGGCGCACCGGGCACAACTGCTGGCAATTACTGGCAGCAACATCAGGAGGATGGCATAACGATTATATCGTCTGTATCACTTCAGTCAATCAATTTTCCTTACAACGTTTTTGTTACCCCAAGGTTCCACAATAATTATGTTTTCTCAATTTACTTTGTTTTGATTATGCAACCTTAGGCCTATTGTATGTTACCAAAGAAAGTGAAATGTTTGTGTCCTTTTCGAAAAATGAAATAAAGTTTGAATTGAATTGAATTGAATTGAATAAAATGCGAGCGAGCGGAGCGAGCGAGCTTGAAAATTTTGACATTTTACAGTCTAAAACTGCCGTTTGTAGCTATCCTTTTCGCTTTGGAAATTAAGGAGGGGGGGGGGGCGCACCGGGTGCAACTGCTGGCAATTTGATACTGGCAGCAACATCAGGAGAATGGCATAGCGATTAAATACGAGCGAGCGGAGCGAGTGAGAGTGAAAATTTTGACATTTTACTGTCCAAAAACTGCCGTTTGTACCTATGTTTTTTTTTTTTCGCTTAGAAAATTAAGGGGGGCGGTGCGCCACCGGTAGTCAAGGATGTCGGTTTATGTTCATGACTGGGGGAGGTATGACCAGCGTGGGGGCTTCGACGTGACCAAGCGGGGGAAGGATGGGCAAAATCTGCACTTTAGAGCATCTCCTAATTGTTTGTGTTTGTGTGTGTGTGTTTTATACATGGAAAAGTTGGGAAATAGCCCAGGTCAAGGCTTATTATTAGCAATGTAAGGCCTTTTAATAAGTATTATACAGTATGTAAAGCAACACTCGGTGATCTATATAGCTTTGATATAACGAAGTGTAAGGTACAGAGGTGTACATTCTACATCACATTGCGCAACATTGCAGCGACTATTTGCCGTTCGGATGTTCTGAGTACACTGCTCCATCCAGCTTTCATTCAGAATGCCAACCAGGAATCACGTTGAATCACAATCTTTTGTCGGCTCCGGGCTTTTTGAACAATGTTTCACACTATTGATGCCGCTTTGATTATGGTTAAAAGAAATCTTAGAGAAAAAAAAAAATTTCTTGCTCACCCTTTCATGTCAATTTCAAAAGCAGTTTACTAACCCTTGAATTACAATTTTGATTTTTTTTTTAACCAGCGGTGCCCCCCCCCCCCCCCCCCCCCCCCCCCCGTTACGCCACTGATTGGATGATTGAAGACCTATAACGGGGGAGAGTGTGGGCGGGGTATCTCCCTCCCATGCGACGGAGCTTTTGCATTTTCTGAATTGATAATCCGTTGCACAATGAATGATACCGTACCTATATATACAGTACGATCGATAGATAGTAAACACTGTATGTATAGCATCAGTGCTGCCAGATCCGGGGTGCGATTGTTTATGTTTTTTTGTTTTTGTTTTGTTTTTTTTCCTCCTGGTGCAAAATAAAAAAAAATAAGAAGAAAAATAAAAAAAAAAGAACAATTATTTAGCGTCCGGCGTTGAGGTCACTGGCAGACTGAAGCGTTTTTGTGCGTGTGTGTGTGTGGTTTGTTTTTTTTTTTTTGGTGTTTTTTTTAGGTTCAGAAGGGGGGTGCGTTCGCACCCAGCGCACCCCCCCCCTGGTGACGCCCATGATTGAGTAGCAAGTACATGTAACTTGCTACTCCCAGACTCATAACAAAACAATATTGGATTAGCTTGTGCCTATTGAACTGCTAGAGCAGCCGCTGCACGTCGCGCGGCGCGCGCGGTCCCCGGACGCCCCTCCCCTGGACCGCGAGCACAGCGTGCGGCGGCTGCTCTCGCAGTATGCCTAGGTCTAACTTTGATATGTCACCGAACTACCGAAGTACAGTATTGTCAGTTTGCTGTGTTAAAAATCATTATGCGAATTACGTTGAAAACCATCGGATATAAACAGAATTAGACCTCTAGTAAGTTAGCTTACCTTGAGATTCTGTGAAAACGGGAAAACGTGCTTGAGCTGCTTCCAGTAGGCTACTATACTGACTGTACTTGGTAGTTGATACTATTTCCTAACTTAGCATGCAATTGTGCCTATAATATAGGCTGCAGCGCAGCATGCATTGCGTACACACATAATATTATGCATCATACACAATTTACGGTACCGCGTACAGTATAACACCGGTAAACGGTGAACATTATGCGCATTGTATCTTCGCGATTCGGCCAGAAAGCAAAGCAGGGAAGAGAGAGAGAGAGAAAAAAAAATGAACACAAAAGAAAGGAAAGGCGGAATTCAAAACGGAAATAAAAGCGGTAAAGACAGCTTTTGTTTCATTTTTCAACATCTAAACATTGTTGAAGAGGGGTGTTGAACAGCTGAAACACCTCCCTTTTGCCCAAGGGAGGTGTTTGAACACCTCAAACACCCCCATTTTGGCAAAGGGGGGTGTTTGAACACCCAAAACACCCCCCCTCGCTACGCCCTTGCTTATGCAAGTGTGAGTCTTGAAGAAGGTTTGAACATCTCTACAAATCGACTTTTAGCGTCTATTCAAATTTATGTTAAATAGCAGTCTTTCCTAGATACTCAGGAAATCAGACATTGGGAGTGGGAAGAATTGATGTGCAATCCATTTATGTTTTTACTCACTAGTATCGCAGTATACGATCTTGGCGGTGGAACATTTGATGTCTCTGTGCTTGAGATTCAGAAGGGAGTGTTTGAAGTGAAGTCGACCAACGGTGACACATTCCTTGGAGGAGAAGACTTTGACAATGCCCTGGTCAAATTTCTTGTGGCTGAGTTCAAGAAAGATGTGAGTTGCTGAGCTCTTTGCTGAAGCGATTTCTAACTCGGTGCACTGTGTATGTGTCAGCCATTCATAAAAAGAAAAGTGCATAAAAAAAAGAAAAAGTGCATAAAAAGAAAAGTGACTGCAAAATTTTAATGATTTGCAGAAGGCAGAATACAACTAGTATTTCCTTGACTACATTTTTGTAAGCCCTTCTATTGAAAAGTTGCCTATAATGCCTTTAGAATAACTCTGCAATATGTTGAGCAATATCATGAAGAAAGAAAAATTAATTTAAGCTGATATTGTATTTATGTTGGAAGAATTTGCACCTAACATTTTCATGATAGGTAAGATGAGATATATGAAAAGCGATAGGTGTCAAGGATATGACAAAGTGTACAGTATCTAGTATGTGTATAATTTATTCATCACTTCAGATGGTAAAATGAGTGCAAGTGCAAGTTTTTTGAGCATCTGATGGGGAAGGCCTAACTTCATCTTGTGAGCTTATCTGCATCTTGTGTTACAGTCTGGTATCGATGTGACCAAGGACACAATGGCGCTGCAGAGAGTGCGTGAAGCTGCTGAGAAGGCTAAGATTGAACTCTCAAGCTCTCTCCAGGTGAGGCTGCTGCACTTCAATTCATTTTCCAAGAAGTCAAAACAGTGACTTTTCTGTGATAATGTAACACGCATGAGGCAAAAATATAGATGCAAGATCAGTGAATATAAAAAAACAAACAAACAAACAAACAAACAAACAAACTATATCTTAAACGCAAAGAAGGTTATATTCAAGAGAAATGATTTTGTAGCTTTTGCTCTGTATTTGTAGCAAGGAGATCACCTCAAAAGCATGTTACTCCCTTGACCTCCTTACCTGAAGTTAATCTGATCTCTTTCGTACGCAAACAGTAGGTTAAAGGGACTGTACAGTACTGGTTGAGGTAGGGATTCATGTTTTGAACATTCATAAATGAGAAAATGAGAAACCTCTTATGAAATATGAAAAAGCATGTAATTCTGAGAAGGATTCAACATTTATTTGGTGAAAATTGGTTTACAAATGGCTGAGATATCCAAAAAAGTAAAAATAAAAGGCGACAGGCCAAGCCTTTTATTAGGATCTCTTTGTCCCACCTTGTTTTTGGATATCTCAGCAATTTCAAAACCGATTTTCATCAAATAAACTTTTGATACCCCATAGAATTGCATGCTCTTTGACATCTCATAGAGTGGTTTCTGAATATGTCGCAAAACGTTAAAAGCTAAATCCTCACCTCGACCAGAACTGTACACATCCTTTAAGAGCAAAGGATCTTTGTTCGTTCTAACATCTTCTGCTGATACATTAGAAATCTGACAGTCAAAGAGGTCAAATGTTTATTCAGAACAACACTGCTGGGGGTATATTGCATTTCATGTGATTTCCTGTCATTTCAGACCGATATCAACTTGCCCTACTTGACCATGGACCAATCAGGACCCAAGCACATGAACCTGAAGCTGTCTCGGGCCAAGTTTGAGTCCCTGACAGAAGCTCTTATCAAGAGGACGGTGAATCCATGCAAGAAAGCCCTCCAGGATGCAGAGGTCACAAAGTCAGACATCAAGGAGGTGTTGCTTGTTGGTGGGATGTCTAGGATGCCCAAGGTATGGCTAACCTAACCCAAGATTCAATTTGCAAGGACCAATTATTTAGAGTCCTTGTCAATCTATCATTCCCACTTTCCCATGTTACTTAGCCTTTTTTTGCTTTATTTTCATTTTTGTTTTCATTGATGATTCCATGGCCCCAGAAGAACAGAGCCAGCATCAAGCAAAATAACAAACCAACAAACTTTGCCAGACGAAGGCCAGCAGAATTCGCGGCCGAAACGTCGTACGCATACCTTGTGTTTACCTCGCTTTGTGTGACAAACGATTACTTTATTTTCTTTCAGATTCTACCATGATGATGAACATCTTCCGTACTATTAAACTTTGCTTTAATTGAAGTTTGACTTATCTACCTTTTCAAAACGAAGTGATAGTCGGTCAAGAAGTGTTTGGTCCTCCTTTCACCCCATTCAGATTGCTTGGAATTGGAGTGGTTTCTGTTCCTTTGACTAAGTGATGGACTCCAAACTAAGAGATAATTTGGCCTGGAGTGTTGCCACATTTTGAGTCAGCAACTGGCAAGAAAGTGCAGAGAACTATATTATGTTGATTTTAAATAGGCAGTGGAAGGCTTATGTGGTTTTGTAGAGGAACACCCAATGTCAGATATTGCCAATTGTGATAAATAGGCTGCTCCAGAAATTTAAAGGACAAGTTCACCTTCATAGACATGTGGGTTGAGTGAATGCAACAATATTAGTAGAACACATCAGTGAGAGTTTGAGGAAAATCGGACAGTCCGTTCAAAAGTTATGAATTTTTAAAGTTTCTGCTCAGTCAAGACTGGATGAAAAGACTACTATAGCTTGTGATGTCACATGTGTGCAATGATCTAAAGAAAGAATAAAGAAAAACCAACATATTTTCACTTTTCTCAAATAACAAAAGAACACTTGACTTCTCTCTTTCAGAAGGCAGGAGGAATAATATTACCCTTAACATATGTCAGTAGCAAGTCAAAGAAATGGGCACTTTATTCAAAAAGTGAAGTTTTGTGAAATTCTCTTTTTATTTTCTTTATATCATATGCATATGACATCATACACTGTAGTAGTCTTCTCATCCAGCAGTGACTGCGCAGATACTTTAAGAATTCATAACTTTTGAACGGATTGTCTTTGCCCAAACTTTCATTGATGTGTTCTACTGATATTGTTGCATTCACTCAATCCACATGTGTATGAAGGTGGACATTTCCTTAAAGATGCACAAACATAAGCCCCCAGGCAAACATGGTTTGTGCACGTCAGGCAAGCCACCAAGGAAATTCACTATTTGTTCATGCATGACAGCTGTCAATTCTGGAACAAGTCTGACATTTGTAAATGATCTTCCATCTGCTGCCATAGGTTCAGCAGCTTGTCCAGGACCTCTTTGGTAGACCTCCCAGCAAGTCGGTGAATCCTGATGAGGCAGTCGCTGTGGGAGCAGCCATCCAGGGAGGCGTGTTGGCAGGTGACGTCACTGACGTTCTGCTCCTAGATGTGACACCGCTGTCCCTCGGTATTGAGACCCTTGGAGGTGTCTTCACCAAGCTCATCAACAGGAATACCACTATCCCCACCAAGAAGGCCCAGGTGAGTTGCCAGGAAAACCCTCTGTCTTTATGCTACACCTCATGGACAGTGTAAGCCTGCTAGGGCTGCTTCTAGGAACAACACTATTCTTAAAGGACAAGTCCACTTTTATGTACATAAGGATTGAGAGAATGCAGCAATATTAGTAAAACGCATCAGTGAAAGTTTGAGGAAAATCGGACAATAATTACGAATATTTTAAGTATCTGCGCAGTCACTGCTGGAAGAGAAGACCACTACAGTGTATGATGTCACATGCGTACAACTATATAAGGAAAACAAAAAGAGAATTTCACAAAACTTTTCTTTTTGAATAAAGTGCACATATCTTCGACTTGCTACTGACGTATGTCAAGGGTAATATTATTCCCCCTGCCTTCTGAAAGAGAGAAGTCGAGTGTTCTTTTGTTATGCGAGAAAAATGGAAATATGTTGAATTTTCTTTATTCTTTCTTTATATCGTTGTACTCATGTGACATCACAAGCTATAGTAGTGTTTTCATCCAGCCGCGACTGAGCAGAAACTTCAGACATTCATAATTCTGTAACGGATTGTCCGATTTTGCTCAAACTCTCACTGATGTGTTGTACTAATATTGCTGCATTCACTCAACCCACATGTCTTGGAAGGTGAACTTGTCCTTTAACCTGTTGAGGATAGGCTGATTTTGCTACAACACGCATTTCCTATGGACACTTGCCTGAGTATACTCAGGACTCATTCTCAACGTGTTAAGAACTTTGTTGTTCCTGTTGACTGAAAGTAAAATGCTCTATCTTTTTTTTTTCAGTTGAAGCATCATTTGAATGTCTTTGACCTGTAATAAGTAAAATCTGAGTCATACATGTGTAAGAGTGCACTCCCGTTATTAAGAACATGGTTTAGCGAAATTCCAGCTAAATGAAGTAAAAATTCAGCCTGCAACATTATCTGCTCTATGCTTTTTATTGTTTATTTGTTCGGTTATAACAAAATTTTGATATAACGAAAGAAAGCTGGAGGACTTTGCCAAAATGGGAGCCCTTGTATTTTTGTGGAAGTCACATGATCATGAGTGAAAATAATTCCTCTGATGGTTTGCAATTTCTTCATCCAGGTTTTTTCGACTGCAGCTGATGGCCAGACACAGGTTGAGATCAAGGTTTGCCAAGGAGAGCGTGAAATGGCAGGGGACAACAAGACCCTTGGACAGTTCCAACTTGTAAGTTGCCAGTATGCATTTCAGATGCCATTGGTGATTGACTTAAAGTTTTGCTGTTTTCTTAGACCCCGTTTACAGTGCGAGGCTCAGCCGCGGCTCGGCCGCGGCCGTGCCCAGCCCCGCTTCAGTGTAAACGCGCAAAAGGCCAAATGCTTGGCCTCGCATTTGGCCTCGCTCTGGAGGTGGTCTCGGCCGCGGCCGAGCTGCGACCGAGCCCGGCCTTTTCTTGGTGTAAACGCAAACTGGGCCAAATGCGCGGCCAATTGCGCGGCCAATTTTAGTCTGGCTTCCAAACCCTCAGCCTGTATCTTTCACTATTCAGGATATTAACCCCCTCAACGTCGAAAACTGGTATAGTTTAAGGTGGTTTTGTCATGCAAAGGATTCTTTCCTTTGGCAAAGGCCTTTGCCCGAATGGCGACTTCGTCGCCACAGAATTCAGTTGGCAAAGGGTCTGAAAACCAGACAATACCAAATTGCATTTGTTTACAAGCAGAGCGCCACTACGACAAAATATTGAAAGGTTTGAATTAAAAGCGCGGCCGAGCCCAGCAGTGTAAACGGACAAAATTGCGAGGCTCGGCCGCGCAATTGAGGCTGGCCGCGGCCGCGGCCAAGCCGTGGCCGAGCCCAGCCCCGCACTGTAAACGGGGTCTTAGTGCTCATCAGTCAAGAGCTCATCATTCTTGTTTTTGTAAATCAAAGGACATTGAAATTAACTTTGAGAAATTCCAACAAAGATAAGGCATTTAGACAATGGTAATAAATCTAAAGCTATATCTGTTTTGTGTCTGGTTTGCTGTGAAAAAGAATAGTGGAGAATTTGTAGGGATATTGACATCTAATGGCAATAGTTGAGGTCCTTCTTGCATAAAACACTGATGATAGTGACTTGCAACAGCCATTCACCTGTCAAAATATCTGCCAGCTGCTGTGGTTATGGTTACTAGTAAAGGAATGTCTATGCCGTTGGTTAAAGGCTGGAGAATTGTTCCTCATAAATGTAACACGATATCTAATTGGAATGTTTCACATTAATTAGATTACTAGAGGAATACTTTGTAACGAGAATTACACTTATGGGATGTAATCGATATAAAGTTTCTATAACGTGCATTGTATATCTGTGACACCGTTTGAAAAGTGACTAGAAATGCTGTTGCGGTTATTATTATATTTTACGGCTTTGCAAAAGAGCCTGTGGGTGGTTGATAAGTTGTGTTAACAATTCATCTCATGCAAGCTTCTGATGTCTCTTTCTGTGGCTTTTAAATGCCTTGTTCTTCATTTCCATAGGTCGGCATTCCCCCGGCGCCACGAGGTGTTCCTCAGATCGAGGTGACCTTTGACATTGATGCTAATGGTATTGTCAATGTGTCGGCCAGGGACAAAGGCACAGGAAAGGAGCAGCAGAGTAAGTGATAGTGTGTCTCCTTTAAACGTTTAATTTGTGGCAGGTGGTACCAAGTTCATAACATCAAGTAGTGAAAGAGTCCTTTATGCCTCGGCCACGAAATGTCGCTGGAGGCATTATGTTTTCCTTTATGTGATTTGCTAACCCTGGGTATTCCTGGGATACTTCTTCTGATAACTGTACATGATTAAACTATTACAAGGGTTTGAAATTAAAGTGTAAGGCAATGTCAGATATTTTCTCAGTACTGCACATACTGATGGTTTGATTCTGCACACATGTATGTGTGTGGATCAGTTTTGTTTTAATCAGTGTTTTGGTGTCTGTCTGTGTGTGTATCTATTTGTGCTTGTGCATGTGTGTGCAAATTTGGCTAAATAGCTACTTCAGACATTGAGGAGCATGTAATCCTACAGAAACCTCTCCAATTAATCAAGTATGTCTTTATGCCTTTGAGTATACTGTTGCCTGTGCTTCTATCAACTAGAACAATCAGTACTTATTGACAGTGATCTTTGTCTCTCTCCTCCAGTTGTGATCCAGTCATCCGGTGGTCTTAGCAAGGATGAGATTGAGAACATGGTGAGAGCTGCCGAGAAGTTTGCAGAGGAGGACAGGAAGAGGAAGGTGAGTTTCTGAAGTGTTTCAGAGAGAAAGAAAAGGGGAAGGGGGGGGGGGGACAACATTTGAGAATTATGTAAGGCAGTTTTATTTCAGCTTTTGTCAGGTCCAGGGTCTTTCCAAACTTGTTACAGGAGAGTGTTGTGAATGTAGCTAGTCATGCTAGACACAGAAATTTTGTGAGACTCTTAAGAAGTGCCCTCAGATGTGTTTACTGGTCTGCCCTTACCTTGACATGGCAGTTTTCACTTCAACCTATCATGTCCTGGGGTAATATTGTTGCAGCAATTATCATCTTTTTCTGAAATTGACAACTCTGAATTTCAGTGCATACCTAGTTATAGATGGAACAATTAAAAGGCTTTAGACTATTCTGCTACCAAAACATTTACTTATCATCAGCTGAGGACCAGAAGGGCACTATCGCATTCTAAGATTGGAGTGTAAATAAAAACAAAACAATCAGTATTCATGAAATAAAAAGCTCATTTAATCAAAAGTGAGTAGATTTATAAGTATTGTTCCAAATATCAAGGAGAATAGCACCTACTAAAAATAAAAAAAATAAAAAATTGATACCATAATGACGTAGAGGACATCAAACTCTACAACGTGATACCGAGAATTTGATACCTCCCAAAACTGTGATGATGCTCTTCTACCTCTCAGCCAACAATATGAACAATGTGGGACTCATGAAAGAGGATTTAGCTTCTTTACCTTTTGTAATGGCAATAATGAAAAGAAAAAGTTATAATAAAGAGGAGCTTAATGAAACCACAGAAATGTGTTTCCTGGGAGGCAACAGTTTAAACAGTGTCGATAACAACTTTTTCGAGGTGAAATTACATTCCAGTAGTTTTTTCATTGTTTGGTGTGACTGAATATACCAAAATTTTTGCAAACTTGAAGGCATTATGCCTTGTCGTGGTAATCTTTTACACTGTGCTGTCTGTCATGCAGTGATGGTAACATATTTTTCGTCAACCGCAATTGCCTGTTCCAACATGGCATGTGGATAACTGAAATCTGAGCATGACAGTATCTCCCAGGAGTTGTATGCTTTGCTGTTGATAATCAATTTTGTTTTCTTGGTGAGTGCTAGAAAAAATAGTAAGGGATCATGTAGTCCTCTTAACTATCCACACTCTCCTACATGGCTGAAATCTGTCCTCTTTGTGAAGAACTGCCAATTTGTGGCTGTAAGGGTATAGATAATGATTTTAAATGCCTCTATGAAATCACTAGTGACAAGCTTGTCTCTGCTGAAAAAGCTAGATTACCCAACCAAGATGAAAGTGACATGCTATGTAGCCTAAACTGGAAGCTTATTTGTTTCTCTCTTGCGGAAAGGATCGTGTGGAGGCTGTGAACTCTGCAGAAAACATCGTCCATGACACAGAATCCAAGATGGAGGAATTCAAGGACCAGCTGCCGTCGGACGAGGTAAGACTTCACCTGCAGATTTCTTCCAAACGAATCAGATTACCTGCAAGAAGGGTTTTGATCACATAGTAGACTTAACCCTAATCCCACCAGGTTTTTTGAGGGACTTGAAACCACTGTGGGGGGCCTTTTTGGCCCCATCCCCTTCAGATCTCGGTCATAGATCGCACGATCCTTGCAAAAATTTGCACTAAGGTAGAGGCCAATGTAATCTACAAGACTGTATAGTTAGATTTTTCACATTTTAATTTATGTATTTTATATGAATTAATTTATGATAATTTAATCAAAAATATTTTGTTTTGCCTATAAATAAGAATTAAAGCTCGAAGACTTCTATTTTTTGGTGAACATATTCTTTTCAATATCCTCAACAAATAATATTGAAACAAAAATTTGGCTTCATAATTAGTTCTTATGTATTTTATTGTTTATTGAATTTCTTATGTATTTTTCTGGGTTTTTATGCTTTTTGTTTTTGTTTTTGCATCAAAATTTGTTGCAGAAACTTTCTAAAACATAATCAGGCTAAAATAAATCATTAAAAAATATGAATATTTATTTTTATATGAATTAATTGCAAAAACACAATTTACATTGGATTTGTACACAAAATCGTGTTTTTGAGCCAAAATGCCCCCCTCCGGTGGGAATAGGGTTAATGCGAGGTAATAGGGGCAATATCTTCCTGATTTACCACTAGATGCATGCCTACTAGCAAGTTTGCAGGCATATAATTGAAAGACAGATTTATATACTGTAAAAGTGGATATTTTCACGCTAGTAATTTTTTTTATGTTTCACCAGGTAAGAAGAGTTTCACATGTTTTTGATTCTGCGGAATCAAGACCTCAACTACTGGCACATAATGGCAAGCAAAAATATTTGCATGGTTTCATTTTCGTGCTACTTTCTGGTTGCCCGATATGCTCGAAAATTTTGACACTGTGAAAATGTCCACTTTTACAGTAGTAGCTTTGCTTGAATCAAGAAACATACCGACCTTTGCTTTTGATGTCTAAAACACTTAAAAAACATGTGATAATTTCACACGTTCAGTGTCATGTGACTGTTGTCATGGATATCAATGCTACATGACAATTGAACATGATGATAGTGCCAGAACTTTTTTTGACTGGAAAATGATTTTCCTGTAGTTATCAGGACTGCATTAATACATCACTGTGCAATCATCTCAATTAGATATTGCTCAGAATCAAGGGAAGATCTCATGATCAAAAAGCTTAGTTTTATTCCAAGCAAGTGTGTATGTTATGATGTTTATTGCTCTATGCAGGTAATAATAAGTGGGCAAGGTATGACAACCTCGCATGCAAAGTAGTTGATATGTATTTGTGCTGTCCGATGGGCACCAAGGATATTCCGCTGTCTTCTCATCTAACGTCAATCTACACTTATTTTGCGTAACAGTGTGACAAGCTGCGAGAGCAAATCACCAAACTGCGAGAGGTTCTTGCCGACAAGGACAACCAGTCTGCAGAATCGATCAAGGAGGCGTCGTCTAATCTCCAGCAAGCCTCGCTGAAGCTCTTTGAGATGGCATACAAGAAGGTTAGCTCTCTCCCTGCAATTTGAAGTTAACCCATAATGTAAAAGCGCCTTAATTATCTTTTTTATGTAGAAATGTGCGCTTTATAAGAGTCTCACTATTATTATTATTATTATTATAAAAATAAACTGCTTGTGTTTTTGAATTGTGACCAAAGCTTGCAGGAACATGTGAGATTGACCTTATTTGGCATCAGGGATGCTGATGGGACAAAACTTGCTGTAGGCTCGCATGAGATGTAGGATTCTCCTTAATGTTGTTCGGAAGTATGTATCTCGGGAGAAGCAACTGTACAAGAGCTTCTTTGCGACTAGGATGCAGGTCTTCATGGTTTGCTGTTGTATATTTTGATGGAAGAGTTAATCACATATGTTTAATTGCCAGTCCTACAAGGCAGTTATCAAATTAGTGGTCACAAAAAAAATGATGTATAGTTAGCAAAAAAACAAAAAAACAAAAAAACGAACAGGAGAAAGACAACTGAAGGAAATATTATCTTGGTAACTGAGATGAAAGGGATGGTAAAAGGTGTGTACATTTCACTGTGCTGTATCTAGGAAGACACAGTTTTACTAGTAAACGTCCTCAGAATTCTGAGAGACTAGCTTCCATTTAATGCCTCCCAAGTTTCAAGTTTCCAGGATTGCAGACTGATTTGGCAGTTTGCCTTTGCTACTGAAATCAGAAGGGCTAGTGCAAATGTAGTGTGGAAAAGAGCAACAGTGCAAGTCATTTCATCTCTACCAACAAATGAAAGAAACAAAGATCTTGAAACACATTTGTGATTGTCAAGGCTGATGTACACTTCCATGTTCTAATTGTTTGTTGTATAGTGCTGTGGTTCAATTTTTTCGATGAAATTCCTTTTTTCGTGCAGATGGCATCAGAAAGGGAGTCCTCAGGATCCGGCCCAAGCTCTGATTCGTCAGACTCAACTTCAGACTCAACTTCAGACTCAGGAAGCCAGGAGCAGGAGAAGAAGGAAAATTAAATTGAAACTGCAAATTTGGAGTTGACGAAAAACGTGGACTATAATATAGAAAGTGACCAATGGTGGCAGGATAGTGACCGGGAGTCAGGCAGTACACAAGACACCTTTGCTGGCTGCTATGCCGATAGAATGCATTGTGAGGAGTAGTGCAGGCTTTGGGGGCCTTCCGTCAAATGCCAAGACAATGGACTGGTTCAATCCAGTGTGTCTTGTCTGAGAGTCTGTGATTTTCCTTTTCTACCCCTTTTTCTTTTACAGTTAAGGGTGAATGCATGACAGTGATGAATGCAGATATATAAATTTTGGGCATACTGTGTTCTTGATCCTTTTAAGTTCAACACCATGAAAAGCTGCGTTAAATTTGTCACAGTGGAAAGGAGTTGACAGGATGCTGTATTAAAGTCAAGACTTTTGTGTTTTTCATGTAGGTTTATAAGAAAAAAGAAAGAAAACATGTTTATCAGTATTTCAAATAATGGTAAAATATTGATTTTTGCTTTGTGTAGTAACAGTGCTATGTGGCACTTGTATGTTGCACATTGCATACTAAGTACTTCATGAATAGGTTTCTACCCTTTTGATATGTACTGTGTCCTAGCATGATAATGAAATGGGAACTTGTTATAACATAGTATGCTCCATGTGTGTCCATATTGATTTATCCATATTTTGTATTACAGGTGCATGGTACCATGAAATAATTTTGAATTAAAGAGAGATACCACTGCATTGTGGGTCAGCATGTGCTAAACCCAGTTTATATCCTTTTACATATAAAAGCCTGCATGGAGCGAATCTGAAGTCTGTCTAAGAAAACTCTGACACATCCAGAAAGGGGACATGCATAAATATCAATCTTTAGAAAACGATTCATTCATCAGCAATCATGTGGTGCATGTTTAATGTTTGCCAGTCCGTCATCTTTGTCTGTGTATCTAACAGAGCCATTACAAAGTTTATCACTTTTATCAGATCGCAAGTTATAAGATTTGGGCATTTTTAGTGTAACTGGGACTAGTATATCTGGGAATATGGGAACCTTGAAGACAAAAGACATCTTGGTGTTTAGACCCTCCAAGGAAAATACAAACTTTGTCCTAAACAGTGATGTGCATTTATCGTGTCTTGTTTTTGCTTGCATCTGTAAATTGGGCAAGATGTATTGAGTAATGGGAAAAGAATGTTTAACACTTATTAGATCTGAACTATTTTTTCTTTGAAGGGTCATTTGTGGGGGAGATGAAGCAAATTGTGAATACAGACTCAATAATACAGCACCAAAATACATTGTATGGCTTGGTGCAGATTTTAAATCACAAGTCTGTATAAATGTCGTCATAGGATGTATTCTATTCACTGGGATTTTTGTTTGTCATTCAACCTCCCATTTTCTATCTGTAAAGTGCAGGTTTTTCGTGGGACAATCTTGAAATTGATTGTGTTACATGCAAGTGGCTCTACTTCCATTGCAGTGAATAAATTGTAACTATAGATCACAGAGACAAAAGTAAGTATGCCTTGATGTGGTAATTGGTAGATTTCTGAAGAATTTAGTCATTGCTTGTTGTAGACTCCTAAAGCATGATGTGTGGCTCATTGATGAATCCATTGCAGTGAAAGAGAAACACTGACAAAATACAACCTCTGAAAAGAGTTCATTTTCTGTACATACAAAATGTTAACGGCTAGATTTTGGTAAGTCTTTTGCCAATCATGCTAAACTTGCTTGCATTGAATTGAATTCTGCTCTTGCATCAGTTGTGACTACATTCTTCCATGGACTGTCGTATAAAAAAGAGATACTACAATAGCTTGAGGATATTTTGTCACAGTATGACACAGAAACAAACCCAATCACAACACATAACCACTTACGACATTACTGCCACCTCCAGTATCATCACCACGACTGCCAATACATGTACCTAAGTTTAGAACGTATCAAAGGATGCCAAATAAGTGAAACAAGTCGGCAAAGCCACACACACAAGTAGGAGTACAGTGGACTCCCATTAAAATGAAGTCCTCGAGACCGGCAGTTTTCTTTCGTTACAGCAAAAGTTCATTATAATTTCATTATAACCGAAGAAATTTTATGTCATTACAACTGGAATCTCGTTATAATCATGTTCGTTATAACGAGAGTGCACTGTATGTGAATGACACATCATCACCATTACACCACTCTGCCTGAAAAAGTAGGAGAGTGTGCTTGTAGCACACATACACATAACTTATGCACACAGCCAATTGTATCGCGACAACAGCTAGCATGACAGACAGACACATACACATAGAAACAGATATGTTGTAACCCTTACATGGACTCCCAGAAAGCTGAAATATTGCTGACAAGCCTGCATCTCTTATCTTGACAAATTGGCAGCATTCTGGTCTCGATCCATGAAAACTTTTAGTTTCAGGCCAGAGTATATCCGGTGCATCTACAGAATTAATCTAGCAATGGCTACGATATTGACCCATGTTAGTGTACAAGATTTTTAGTAGTGAAATGAGACTACCCATTTTGGAAAATTATAACACTTGCCAAAGCATTCTCCTTGGGAGGTTGTATTGAGAAGATTGGACACATAAATTCAGTTAATTCTGAAAGATCTCAATGCTTTCATAGCAACCACAGATTAAGTTTGCTACCAACTTGGTACAGTGCACTCCCGTTATAATGAACATGGTTATAACAAAATGTAGGATACAGTGAAATAAAATTCAGGGCCTAAAATTATTCGCTTGATTATTACACTTTATTTGTTCAGATAAAAGTAGAGAAAACTGCCGACCCCGAGGACTTTGTTATAATGGGAGTCACCAGTACTCTTACGCATTTCTGGAATCTACTTCTGAGTATACAAGTATTTCTACATCTGTGGTACATTAGTGTGATAGGGTGATTGTAAGACTACTAGTACTGCATTCACATGTGTCACACTAGAGTTAAGCCAAGTATGATGCATTTGGTCAATTCATTTTGCATCCTTGTTTGTTGACACTGCACACACAAACTGCTCCATCTCTGCAGCAGGAATATCTAACAAAACCCAAGCCAAATAAAACCATGCACTTTGCCTTCAACCTGTACAAACATGCAGCATGCAAACATACACACACACACACACACACACACACACACAAGTGTATGTACATAGCTTTTCAAAGTTGGTTAGTACGGTACAATGTACAACCTGTACTCTATCCTATGCAAAAGTATGCTATGACTACGTCGGAGACATTGGTGACAAATTCAAGTACATAGCTTCCACAATCATATTTTTATTTCATATATGAAAATTCACACCATGACAATTTAAAAATGGACAATGCATACACCTGGTAATTATCACTTCTTTGGAGAGCATTAGATCTGGTACAAATATGCTAGATATCAATAAGTTACTTGTACCATAACATTTGGCAGCCTGATTTTTATACATTTCACATTGATGTAGACAGATCACTGATTATGTGCACAGTATGCATTTCAAGGATGCGTGAATGCATGTGTGTGTATGTTTCACAGTACTAAGTTCACAAAACATGAATGGCCCTCCGTGAAAATTTTTACCCCAGACAGGCCACCATGATCCTATGACACATGTAATGTTTACCACTCTGGGGCCCTGTTTCATAGAGCTGTTTGTAAAGTTACACACGACTTTAAGAATGACTTAAATATGGCGAGCCAAGTGGATTTCCTAATCATTGTTAATTTCAATAGCTATAAAAAGTTAAGATTTGCAGATGATAATGATTATTCTACATGTTAATACACAACATTAGTTTAAAGTGTATTTTTGCTACAAAATAGATGAAATACAGTGTATTGACATACTGTAGTACTTTGTTGAAATATAAGAAAAAAAAATGGGCACACATATTGGCACTTCATATTCCATGCGTAACTTTACGAACAGCTTTATGAAACCGGGCCCAGGACATATTAAACTACAGTTGGCTTTGTTTTTTGTTTTCAGACACCCTGTCTTGCTTTCCAAACATGGGCTTCTATCACAGAAGGCAAGAAGATCCAAGTTTTATGCAAAAAAGCACACCTGAAGGTTACTGATTTAATTCTGTGAAGCAATTTTTTCACATCATTATTTCAGGCTTCATCAAGCAAGCAGGTTCCCTCTCAACCATGTACACTCTTTCTGTCCCTTACCCTCTTTCTCTCTCTCTCTCTCTCTCTCTTGCAATGACTGCTTTCTGATGAATCTAGCGAACATCTTGTGATAAAAATGAAAATGGCAATGTTAAAAAGTCTTCATTGCTTAGCAATATTAGTAGAACACAACAGTGAGAGTTTGAGCAAAATCGGACAATCCGTTAAAAAGTTATGAATTTTTTAACTTTCTGCTCAGTCACGGCTGGATGAAAAGACTACTATAGCTTGTGATGTCACATGAGTACAACGATATAAAGAAAGAATAAAGAAAATTCAACATATTTCCATTTTTCTCCCGTAACAAAAGAACACTCAAATTCTCTCTTTCAGAAGGCAGGGGGAATAATATTACCCTTAACATACGTCAGTAGCAAGTCGAAGAAATGTGCACTTTATTCAAAAAGTAAAGTTTTGTGAAATTCTCTTTTTATTTTCCTTAGATAGTTGTACGCATGTGACATCATATACTGTAGTAGTCTTCTCTTCCAGCAGTGACTGCACAGATACTTAAAATATTCCTAACTTTTGAACGGATTGTCCAATTTTCCTCAAACTTTGACTGATGTGTTCTACTAATATTGCTGCATTCTCTCAATCTTTTTGTATACGAAGGTGGACTTGTCCTTTAACACTACTATTTCAAAGCACCTGTAAAATGTGTAGGTGGAGACACATCTTACGTAAACACAAAGATACACATAATTCAAGCTCGGCATGGCACGTAACCCATGTGCTTCACGAAAGCATAATTATTACATGTAATTCCTCCAAATCTGTGTATCTCCCTTTAAGGACCTTCCAAATAAGAAAGGTTCTGACCTGTGTGAATTATCTTCATTCCAATATGTGGTTGGTTTGTTTTGAAGTTATCCAAACCATATTGCTTGGACTATATGAATCTAGGTACTGACTTTATCACACAATTACCTGACACAGGACTTCCACAGCTTATGCATTGAGCACAAGACTCTAGTAAGTCAAAAAGAAAAAAAAATCCTATGCTCTTATGGTCCTCTCAGAAAATCAAACATTTCAAGAGGAAAACAAGACACACAGAAAATATCTAGTATGATAAATACCAATACCTGAGCCTTACTTTTTTTGTAATAACAATCCGAGAAGCCCTAGAAGGAATAGACTTTAAATACAGTTTGTTTTACAATTCCTGACCAATAAATAAAATCCCAGGAGTGAGTCTCCAGGTGGACGCAAAAGTACTCACTGAAAGTACTGTAAAAGTGGAAATTTTTTGCACATGCCGCGCGACCGGAAACAAGCGCGAAAATAAGAACACGCAAATATCTTTGCTTGGCATACATTCTAGTGGTTGATGTCTTCATTCCAGCGGAATTAAAACGCATGTGAAACTCTTCTTACCCGGCCGAGCGCGAAAAATTAATTACGCGAAAATATCCACTTTTACAGTAATATACCCGATTGCAGAAACTCCCTGAACCCGCACTTGGACTCTCCCCCTCTCCCTCCTATCACCACTTCCCTTCAAAACACCTCACTCATTAAAAATACCTCAATCTCACTTCTTTAATTGACGTGATCAGCCTTGCTGACAATCTTCAGACTCTGAGAAAAGGTCATAATCAGGTCGCCTGTCGCCACAGTAATGCCTGCTGATGGCAGATGTCGCTGCAATTATTGTAATCTATAGTCGTAATAAAAAACTGTTTTAAAAACATAGCCTCATGACCAGTCAAAGCACACGATGACCAGACTACAAGGAACAAACATTTACATTCACATTCAATACAACAGTGACCTGAGTTCAGTGTGTACTAAGTATATTTTTTTAATAGACATTCACATCAGACACACTTTGAGGGAGAAATGTTAAAAACAAAGAGAAAAATCATTCTATATTTCATTCCTTCACACACTAATCATTTGTTGGTATTGACATCATGCCTTCTCCTGGGTTCTGCCCTTGCTCCAAAGATTGTGCTTCCAACTCTCACATTGGTGCTGCCAACAGATATCTGGGAAACAAGAAGAAAGAGAATGAGAAAGACAGCTAACAAAACACATCTGAACACATCTACAGCTTTTGAGCTACATTGTATGGTACCATGCACTCCCGTTATAATGAACATGGTTATAATGCGATTCTTGTTACAACAAAATCAAAATTCAGTGCAGGAATTTCACGCACTGATGTGCTTTCAGTGTGACTTCACACATATAAGGACCATTCTTCCACTGGAAGGACGCCAGAAGAAGCTTATTGTTAGTTGGCGAAACATCGTACATTATAAGTTTCCAATTCAATTTTTTGATTTATAAGAATTTTAGAGGTTACACTTCGACTAGATGAATAATAATCTACATAGTTTATTAACAACTGTATGGCTCCTTTCTTTTCTTCTTCTTATCTTCTTCCTCTTCTTCTTCTTCTTCTTCTTCTTCTTTTTCTTTATCTTCCTCACATTCCTTTCCATATCATCATTTTTTTCTTCATTTTATATCTTCTCAGATGTCAAGTACATATAGTCTGGTGTTTTGTATGTAGAATGTCCATGCTAACAATTATCTACAAAATCAGTCGTGACTGTTGCCGTCTCACATGAACTCCAACAAACACTGAACACCTGTAGGAGGAAGTCTAGCGAGACTGTCGTCAGACTTACCGCATGTTCAAAGTCATGTGACATTCCCATGCTTAGCTCCACCTTGTCTTGGTCCATGTTTAATAACTTGCATACATCCTCCTTGCACTTTATCAGACACTGTGAAGACATTAATATTCAACCAATTAAACTCCATTTCATATACAGGTGTACTTCCTAACATACATGCAATCATACCCATACACATTTGCAAAACAAAGAAGAAAGAGAAAAGCAATACAGTGTATACACATCATTAGCTCTAAGAATTTTGAAGTGAAAGGGCTGTCTAACGTGCAGGAAATAAAGCATTCCAACACAGTAAATCAATTCAAGACAACATAGTAATATTCTTCATGAAAACCAGCAATCTCCTTATTTCAAAACATGTTAAGACTTCTAAATTACTTCATGTTACACATAAAAAAATAATGGTAATGTTCTCCTTCAATATGCCATTGACTCTACAGCAATGTTTTTGCATATGAGAGCAGTGACTTCCAGTACATCATTTAAGAAATCAACTTGTATGTCTCTCATTACATTTGCAAATGACAGTATTCAGTCCTGCAAGGAAATTACTTACTTCTTCTTTTCCATATTTATCTGGATTAAGTTTTTTTTTTTTTTCTCTGTCTCTGAAAGGATGTCTTGTCATCAAAAATACCTTTAATGAGATAAATCACTTTTTTTTTTAAAATCACAAGATTCAATTTCTACACGAGTACTTAAAAATATCATGTTAATGCAAAGCATGACAAATCATCACATTCATAAATGGGCAATCAGAAACAAGACACACCATTGAGGCAAGAGTGACAGTGAGAAGCAAAGATGCTAAGAAGCCCAGAAGGGAAAGTTACCTGGAAGTCCGGGTTAGGACCTTTCTCTAGGTCGTGGTCAAAGGCGCCGATTGTCATGAGACCAGCAAACTCCAGACTGGGGCAGGAGTCTATGACGTGAGTAACCGTCTCTGTACACTCCTCTGGTGGAATGCCACTCTTATCTGTGGGAACGGAGGCAACTGAGTAGCATTTGTCCTTTCATCTCTACCTTGCACATGGCATGTTTTCTGTGCTCCTCAGGACATTATGTAACTCAAATGTACACACTATTCTAATATTCACACTGAAATACATGTATCATGAACAAAAACTGGAGACAAACGTTCATGCAATACTCTTTATCCATACATTGATTGTATTGTGATTCATGGATATGTTCAGATACAAATGCTAACTTGTCTGTACATGACAAACGATGATTTCTAATTGAAAACTTTTACTTTTCAAGTGAGGTATCAATACAGTATGATTCTGTTTATATCTATGAATATTGTGAAGACAGGTCTTCACAAGCTCTGTCATGAAAGAATTAGATGTGAGGTAATGCATTGTTTTGGAGAAGCTGATTAGTTTTTGAGGAATCTTTTGACTTCTTACTGTATTTCCCCAATTTTTAATCTGGAATTTGAACAGAACATCTTAATTTTCTTTTTAAAAAATTCCCACTTTACAATGCTAAAAAATGTTGAACCTTGGTATAACACCATTAAAGATTGTGTCAAACTCTATGACTCATTCTAATGGAGACAATTCATGTTAATCAAAACGAAATGAAAAAGTTCAACACCTACATTAAGTTACATATCTTCATATCTATTTAGACCACCCCATTATATGGTCACACTGGACAATGAAAGACAATGACAGTGATGATACCAATGATGAATGTGTTTACTGATACTGATGAAGGGTCAAATGATGAAAACAGTGATCATGCTCTCTATCACTGATGAGATAACAGAGGCCCGTAACTAGGATTTTTATTGGGGGGGGGGGGTGGTTCAGAATGAGAAAAAGTGGACCACTTCCGGGTTTAGTCAGCTGACAAGCAAAAAAAAAAGAAAAAGAAAAAAAGAAAGGCTCCCCCATGTGATTTTTTTTTTTGTTTCTCATGCCATTTCCGGTTTCATCAGCTGACAAGCGAAAGGAAAAAAAAAGGATTCAGCGCAATTTTCTGGTGCCACTACAAGCCCCCTTTCAAATGGGGGGTTCTGCAACTCATTTGTTTTCTATTGATTTCTTTTCTTTTTTTCTGCTGCTGGCAAATTACAGGCCCTAGTTACAGGCTTGTAATAAATGGTAATATTACTTACTCTCCTCTCCACTTGTGTTGATCTGGACAAAGACCTTGAGTCGACCCCTGTCCGTCTCCTTGCTCCAGTGTTTCTCTAGCTCTGTGGCAAGCTTTTTGGAGTGTACTGTCTCTACCATGTGGAGATTGGGTGCACCTGGATGAGATTGAAGTATTAAGAAATGAAACCAGTCATCTTGCTTGATTGCATACATATCTGAACCTTTATATAAAAACTGCAAAAATCATTGGTATTACAGACCTCATTGCTTCATTTTCAGAGTCACTGAATTGGAAAATATCTTGAGCTATACCATGGCTAGAAAATGTGATAGATTGCTTTATATGTTTAAACACATAAACATGCTAGACATGGAGATATAAAACAGTGTGTAAAAATATGGACATGACATATGACATCCTGCTCCCAATCCTGAAAAAAAAAGAGATAACATCATTTTCTTTTGATAAAAACTTGCATTGTTTACAGAGTATTGCAGCTAGACTATATAAACAATATAGTTATTGCTTATAAATTCAACATGATAGAAATATCTGAATACACTCACTCAAAACTTTTTTGACCTTGTTGCTCTGAAGATGACCTATAAAGTGCCATCGGATGTCCTCACATTGCTCCCTTATGGTGACATCATTGGCCTTGTCAACCAGTTCTTGCACCTAGCAGTGAATGTAAGATTGTGGGGGTGGGATGGGGTCATAGCATAACAGTCAATTTATTTTCTTCATTGAAAGAGCTTCACGAGACTAGTCTGATAATGACTTACAGCTACTGTGATCAAGATTAATAATCTGTTGAAAAGTGGGTTCAAAACAAACTAACTCCCTTGAAAAAATAATGCTAAATTTATAATACTCCTTGGTGGGTGCATTTCAGCATACTGAAGCCTCAAGTAAAATTTCATTGTGCTGACCACAATTATGACTTTGGAGCACACCTAGACATATCCAGAAAGATATTGCATCTGACTTATCAAATATTATTATCAGTAGCTGTCTTCACTTTTGAAATATCACCTGTGGCTCAAAATTCAGACTTCCTTTACAAACACATGAGAAAGAAGTCAATAAATATCTCATTTTAGAATGAAATGACTGCTGAAATTAAATCAAAATTTTGAATGGTTGCATTCTCATGTCATAAAGTGAATTGCCACTCAGCGGTCTAGTGAACTATCGGTATTATAAATAACACTGCAACAAAAGTCAACGAAAAAAAAAGCGACAACAGATTAAATCTTACATACAGAGAGAAAAATAATAAAATGTCAATATGTTTCATACATTTTCATCAAGTTTGGTCTGAATCACATCAATACAAATGAGGCAAGGGATGCTAGTGAAAACAGGGTGGGTGAAGATAACAACTCACATAATTTTCTCCAAAGTTACGCTGTCCAGACTGATAAGCCTCAATTATCATTGACACAGGTTTCGTCTTGCTGACAGCCACAAGTCTTGGTTCAACTGCCATTAAGTCCTGCAGATGAAGGCACAAAACATTTCAAAGCTGTTCATATCAAAGTAGAAGGTATGAATTGCATTTTATATGTAGGTGTTATAATCTACATAACATGATAAGTTTAAGGTTGGAATATAATCAATTACAAAGGTGACTTTAGCGATGGGGGCCGGGGGGGGGGGGGGGGGGGGGGAGGGTTGGGGGGAGGTATACTTCTGTATGCTAAAGACATCTGAACGAAAATGATGGTTGAATGTGACATGTACATACTGCACATCATCAACACGACTCCGATCAGATGCCGTGCAAAGCATGGCATACTTGTGTACAGCGACAGCGATCATGCGAGTCGCAACTACCTGTGACTGTACACGACCTTGCCACAGGCCTTAATGATAAACAACAGATTGATGCCATCCTCCTCGATCTCGCCAAAGCTTTCGACAAAGTACCACACGAGCGTCTTCTCCTCAAACTGAGCTACTATGGAGTCAGAGGTCACCTGCTGTCATGGATTCGTGACTTCCTCCAAGGACGGACTCAGAAGGTCATACTTGAGGGGAAAGAGAGTACCACAAGTGTGACATCGGGAGCACCTCAGGGAACAGTTCTTGGACCCCTCCTGTTCCTGGTCTTCACTAACGATCTTCCTGAGTGCGTTTCCTCATCTACACGCCTCTATGCAGATGATGCCCTCCTTTATCGATCCATCAAAACCCATGAGGATGTAGATGCATTACACAGGGATCTCTCCAGTGTCCAGGAATGGGAGAAGACTTGGCTCATGTCCTTCAATGCCGACAAATGCGAAGTATTGAGGATATCTAACAAGAGGAAGAACATCATTGGAACATCCCCGTACTCCATCCATGGGACAGCACTCCGGACTGTCGATGAGGCTAAGTACCTTGGTGTTACCCTTCATCAAAGTCTTAGCTGGAAGCCACATATCCAATCCACATGTAAGAAAAGCAATAGCACACTCGGCTTTCTTCGACGCAATTTGAGGCGATGCCCTGCCAACATTAAGGAACTGGCATATAAGACCTACGTACATCCCATTCTGGAATATTCCTCCACGGTGTGGGATCCTCACACTAAGGACCTCATCTCCCAGATCGAAATGGTCCAACGATGTGCGGCTAGATTCGTAAAGGCAGACTACAGATACAAAAGTAGTGTCGCCCGGATGCTACAAAGCCTTCAATGGCAGACCCTGCAGGAGCGACGTGCACACAGCAAAGTCACCATGCTGTACAGGATCGTTAATGGTCTTGTTGCCATCCCCTCTGGGCCTCCATTCCTGTACCCCACTCCAGACCTACATGCAACTAGAGGCCATGATCAACAGTTTAGACAGCAACACTGTAGAATCATCATTTTCCAACACAGCTTCTTCCCAAGTGTTGTCCGCATGTGGAACGCCCTACCTCCAACAGTGGTTGCTGCTCCGTCTCTCGAGTTATTCCGGAGCCGCCTGACACCACTCACCCTCTGTTAAGACAGCCAAAGGGAGTTATTTTTACTCGCACGGTAGCTTAGTCATTTATTTTTGTTTGTCCCAAATTGCACCCAAAATGCACTCTTATTTTGCGTGTTTCCGTGACTGCGCTTTTGCCTGCCAAGTACGACAATACTCTTATCAGAGGGATGTACTCATCGGAAGAAGAAGAAGAAGAAGACAGGGCTGTGTATGGTTACACCAACACCAATACTCAGCTCTAAAAGACAGAACTTCAACCTTACAGGCTCTAATATGGATGTACGATATGATGTTTTAATGTCTCAATAATTCTTGCACATTCTCTTTACTTCACTCTATTCAATGCAGAATTCTCACAGTTGGCCTGTAATCCACATAAACTAAACTTTACACTTAAAACTTTTTCAAGTTTCACAATCAGCAATTACACAATGAAAAGGTGTGGTTAAGCAAGTCACCCTTAATTCGACCGTAACACCGTCAGAATTTGACCGCTTCCTACTCTAAAACTATATGCTTTTGCACATAGTTCTGGTCAAATTTTGGCAAGAGGTTGAACTTTGGTGCTGGATTTTTACGTGGCACTTATTATTTGTGTGGTACATGGTATCTGGTACAGCTAAAAGACAAACAGAAGTCTCTGATTCATGATCGCACCTGTCAAATGGCAGAAATGCCATTTCCAATGTTAATCATGCATTCATTAGAGTCTACCTCTATTTAATTTATTCATCATTTTCATTCAGATATCTCTGGCATACAGAACTAAGAAGTCAGTGACAGTGTATCATGTATGACAATTCACAAGAGTCAAAGAGATATCTAGACTAGATCCTTGCCTTGTAAGTGATAAATTAGACTCTACAAAGTCTATCGAGCAGAAAACACTCAAAATATTAAACGATAAAGTTTTATCTAAATTAATAGATTCTAAGCTAAGTAAAATTTTAAGTTTATTTTTTTTTTTGCCTATTTTTTTAAGGGAAAAGCACTTTAAACGATATTTTTTTTTCTATCTGGCCGAATATTGGATAGAGAAAACAACAACATCCAATCAAAACAACATCTGAACAGGAGACTCCACGCAAGATCTGTAAAGGTACATCTAAAACTACAAATTGAGTCTAAGGTTTACTTTAGACTTTAGTCTAACGTTAGATTACATGATGATGACGACTACCGACAGTTCAAACATGGATTAGAATACATGGGACTGTTATAATTTGGTACGTACGGATGGACGTTGTTTGCAAGCATTTTGCACCCGTTCCAGCACTGATTTCACTGCTTTAGCAACTTGGTTTTCTGCTGACATGATGATTCTCTGCATAACAGGCTACAAGCCGATTTTCTCAGCTGAAACGTCTTCTAATAACGTCAGCCAGGCAGATGGAAAGGTCTAAGTATCATGTAACTGGCCTTCGTATTATGCAATACAGACAGATTAGTCTCGGAGCAACACGTACGGAACATGTATAAAAGTTCCGTGATGAATTCAATTTCAAGGGCCTTTCACATTTTGATTGTCCTCACTCGGATTAGTGTGTTCTTGTACATTACTATAAAAAAGGTCTTCAGCGTCGCAATCGGCAAAGACCATGTTCTTGTTGTTTTTTTTTTTTATATATATTCCTATATCTTGTAAAAAAAAAAGGGGGGGGGGGAGCCCCAGCCCCCAGCCCCCGTGGCCGTATAGTCATGCCCGCGGGAAGGCGATAATATTTTGTCTACCAAGAGACTTTTCAAGTGTGATGCTACACGCCTTTAGGGTCATGACATTTGCTCCTCATCTGTGACGATTGTTACATTATGAAAGCTGCACGCTATAAAGCCAAACATATAAAACCTATACCCCCAAACATAACCCTAATCCTCACATCAAACTAAACCTGAAACCCTATCACATCCGGATTGACATCCCTAACCTTCACCCTAAGTCCTCAGTCCTCAGTCCTCAGTGGAGAAAATAAGATCGGAGCATGTTGTAGGGCAGGAGCAAATGTCCCATCACCATACGATTAAAGTGATTACTATGTATTACTACAATATGGTCTACACTAATACTCATCTTTTCATTCGCCTTTAATTCTACTCTAGACTCGTTGTCAATAAGATAATTAAATTACAAAAAAAAAGATCTTATTACTTGACATGATGTATCTGCTAGCAATGATAACGCAGTGATCCTTGTTGCAAAAATCGCAGCGTTATGACTATTCACCGATTGTTTGATCATAGGCCTGCTTAAATGTCATAGGTTGTTTGCCTTATTGAGAGAAGCACATACATCCAATTCAGGAAAAAGTGTTTTCCAGCTATTTTTGAAAGATATTCTGTTTAATGAAAATGTAGGCAAGCAAACAAACAGACAAAATTGCAGATGGTTGCACGGATAAACAGATATACAGATAGATCAATCGCATGATAGAGGAAGAAATCATAAGTAAGATACAAGATTTTTTATTTTCAAATTGGTGGAAACAAAGAGGGAAGATGCAATTAATGGATGCGTATAAACCATTGATTTTGTATAGACACTTTAAATTAGATTTGTAAATAAGAAATATTAGTATTGTGAAATCTTATTGTATATCTTTGATACTAAGTTTAAGAAAGTTGAAGGAAAGAGTGGATTATGATCTCTATTCGCATTCATCATTTCTTAGTTTGTCTTTAATCAATATATTCAAGATTTGATTATTTGATGTTTTGCTTTTGAATATTGTCTTGTGCAAGCTGTTAAATTTGTTTCACTGAAACTTGCACATTAGTGTTTTTTGTATGTATTTATTATCTTACGCATTATATTTGATGAAAATTGTGCTTTTGTTGTGGAATTGAGAAATAAAATGTGAAAAAAATATAGGCAGACGGATAAAGAATGGCATATAGATAGTAAAAGATAGATAGTTAAAGATAGATAGATATAGAGACAGGTAGATATATAGATAGAGAGATAGATATAATAGATAGATAAATAAATAAGTAAATAAATAGATAGATAAATAGAGTTAGACGTAAATACACGTAGACAGACAGACAGAGAGATAGATGATAAATACAGATAGATAAACATAGAGATGGACAGAATCTATCAATACTTGTAAAAAGTAATAGGTAACAGATAGCTATATAGGGAGTCTAATAGATTGATAAATAAAGTACAGTTGTATATAATTTTGTCCTTACGGTCACATACACAAGATCCATTAGTGTGTTTTAGACAGTCTCAATGTTGTGTATAGTAATGGTTTATCAAAAATATAGGGCCTATAATTTGCAGCCACATATAGATGGACTGCGCAATTTAATACATCTGCATCGGGCAATAACATAAATAATGATACAATCATTCGAAATATAAATCACACAGTTATCATATTAACAAAATTAAATATCACATGATAATAATGAAAATCAATTAACGGAGGATTTGTACCTAAAATATAATTCAGTGATTGCAGAAATGTCAGTGTTTCACAGTATAGGCCTATATAAGGCAACTATCTAAGAAAGCACAATGAGAGTTCCACCAAGTTCGATACAAAAACAAGAAAAGTATACACGTTCAGTCAACTAGTTACTGGTACATGCATGGGTAATCAGTTGCGAACCATTCCTTATTTCATTTTCGGAATAATGAACATCACCCAACTATTCCTCCTGCCTTCTGAAGGATCACGGCACAAATCAGGGAGGTGTCTCACACCTCCCTGCACAAATCAAGTGTTCTTTCACTATAGATCTTGGAAGAGGTTCATCTGTCATCGTTGCCCTTTGTGACATCGCGAATTGGTTTTAATCCACCAATGACGGCGCGTGGATTTAACCCAAACTCAAATTGATTAAAGGATTGTCTGTCTTTGACTCCCCTGACGTATTGATTTACATTTCTGCTCTCCATGAATCCATATTACATATGTTCCTGATAAAGACCCTTTAATCAGTTTACCTCGTTGAATCTTTTTTTTAAAGGTATAGGCCCTACTGGTAAAATGCGTATTTTTCATTATCAGTATTTTGACCATAACATAAAAGCATTCTATGTTTTCCCTTTTTGTACTTTTTGTTCATTATGCTCTTTTCTCCCTCTTTTTTCTTTTTCATCATCATCATCATCATCATCATCATCATCATCATCATCATCATCATCATCTCTTCTTCTTCGAAGTTCTTCTTCTTCTTCTTCCCTCTTCCTCTTCTTCTTTCTTCCTCTCTCTAAAGTATCTGAATATTATTATTCTACCAACAGTCCCTGTTGTGGTTTTAATAAATGGGTTGCATTTCAAATGTCACAACGTTTTTTTAGTATAAAATCAACTTGGTTAATTTTTCGCTGCACATTGGGGAAAATAAGTTTCATAACAGATTCAGAGGAGATGTATATGAAGAGCTCATTTGCAAAAGGGGTTAGATCCATTTTTCATCAAGTTAGCTCTTTATGATGATACCAACGAAAAGTTGAATTTCTCATCAAAAAGTAAAGTAGGCACATTTATTTTATTCTCTTAAAATAGCAGCATATAACACATGATATTTGTCGTAGTTGTTGCTTATAAATAAATGTAACAGCACAATATTCATATTCTGATATAGGTGGATTGAACCTCCTTTGTTGTTGTTGTTGTTTTTTTAGCTCAATCAGTACCCGTTAAGGCCATGGTTTTGTGCGTTCGTATCGTGTCGGTAGCATTCTTTATTTCATTTTGTGAATCCCTGTGCTGTACAAATTTTGAGTTTGTACCTGGAGTTTTACCTCGTACACAGGGTGACGATATGACAATGTTCCACTCCCTCTATTCTTTATTTATTCTTATTTACTTTGTAATGTATGAATCCTTCTCACTGGTAAATGACCGGGTATCATTTCTCGCACCTGTTATACGATATGTAAATGTCATGCGCCGTAACCAAATTTCATGTATTCACATTAAGCCCGAGTCACCCGAGCAACCTACCTTCCTTTTCATCAGCATTCGATTACGTAACACTGATTGTAAGCAAGCATTGATATTACTCATGCACACTGAGTACTTGTTGATAGTGTTCTTTGCTATTCGTGAATTGCGTGGTAGTCATGGAGATGGAATTCTCTACACTTTTGCAATCCGTTGTGTTGATTCCCCGATAGTTCATCATAATGGATAGTCTTCCAATGCAGTCACTGTCAAACGATGATTTTGTTGAAGCAGTTCTTGCCAGTAATTATACTACGTCTCACAAAACAAATGAGGTGTATTTTCAGTCTGATGTTATTCATCGTTTACATGAGCAAATGCCTGACTTACATTTAATATATGACGAAAATGATGCAGCTGTACCTCATATAACCACTGAATATGTTTTACCACAACAACTGGTACACCGCGAAACTTTTTCTTCACGTAATAGTTTTTCTGTAATGCATCATAATGTGAGAAGTTTAAGTAAAAATTTTGATCAATTAAAATTACTTTTAAATCTTTCATCAGTTACTTTTTCAGTTATTGGTCTTTGCGAAACTTGGTTGCATGATCCGCTTCATTCGCTGGTATGTATTGACGGTTACACTTTAGTTTCAAAGGATAGAACACGTAAGCATGGTGGTGGTGTGGCCTTGTTTGTTAAAGATGATGTCAAGTTTAATGTTATGGAAACATTTTGCCAAGTTTCTGATATGATTGAATGTGTCTTTATAGAAATTGTTATACCGAATGCGAAAAACCTTATAGTTGGAGAAATTTACAGGCCACCAAATAGTAATTTTAACGATTTTGTCGGTGTACTGCAAACTATACTTGACTCTCCCTCTCTTATGAACAAGCATTGTATATTGATGGGAGACTTTAATGTTAATTTATTTTGTTATAATGAAAAGCCCCAGTGTCAGGAATTCTTAGATACAATGATGTACAATTCATTTATACCTTGTATCACGAAACCAACAAGGGTTTCTGATACAACTTCGTCACTAATTGACAACATATTTACAAATTTATCTCACGTTGCTGATCAAGGAATCATTGTTTCTGATATATCGGATCACTTCCCTATATTTGTGACGTTACACGATATTTTTGAAAAAGGTAAAACAAATTATAATAAAAAGGGATTTCGAGTAATGTCACAACAACGTATAGAAAGTTTTAAAATGAGTCTTGATCATACCGACTGGTCTGCTGTTTATAATATGAATGACGCTGATATAGCTTTTGATATATTCAATGAAATTGTTTTGCGTTTATATGATGCTCATTTCCCAGTTTCATCGATCAAATTGAATTATAAAAAAATCCCAAGAAGTCCTTGGATCACCAAATCAATTTTGAGATCTATAAATCGTAAAAACAATTTATTTTATAGATATAAGTCTAGTGGTACAGAAGAAGCAAAACGTAAATACTCAGCTTACCGAAATACTTTGACTTCTGTGCTACGTAAAGCAAAAAAAGATTATTTTTCTGCACAATTTCAAATCCATAAAAATGATATCAAGTTTACTTGGAAAGTTATAAATGATGTATTAAAAAAGAATGATGGAAAGAAACTGGGAATTGATAAAATAATACAAAATGGAACGATAATTGATGACTCCCGTGGTATTGCTGAAGCATTCAACACGTATTTTGTAAATATTGGGTCAAATTTGGCCAGAAATATTCCTTTAACGGAAAAAACATTTCATTCATTTCTTGTGAATCCCAATCCTAGTTCTATATTTTTCACGCCCGTAGATGCATTGGATGTCATTGATATTGTAAATAATTTTAAAGCTAAACAAAGCTCAGGCTATGATGGTATTTCAATGTTTCTTCTTAAACAAATCATTTATGAAGTAGCCGCACCTTTGACCCATGTATTCAATTTGTCTTTAATGACTGGTGTTTTTCCTAGTAAAATGAAAGTTGCCAAGATTATTCCTGTTTTTAAGAAAGGCAGACAGGACGACCTGGGCAATTATAGACCTATATCTCTTTTATCATCATTCTCCAAAGTACTTGAAAAAGTTGTCTACTCCCGAACTATCAAGTTTTTAAATGACCATGATATCCTAGTAGACACTCAATTTGGTTTTCGCAAAAAACATTCGACTACTCACGCTGTTTTGTTGTTAATAGATAAAGTTGTTCAAGCTATCGAAGCTAAATCTCACACTGTTGGAGTTTTTCTGGACCACTCCAAGGCGTTCGACACAATTGATCATGAAATATTACTGTACAAACTGTCTCATTACGGGATTCGTGGCAGCGCCTTGGAGTGGTTCAGAGATTACCTCACAAATCGATCACAATTTGTACACATTAATGATTCTGATTCAAGCACAGCAAATATAACGTGTGGTGTTCCACAAGGCTCCCTTTTGGGACCACTTCTTTTTATTGTGTACATAAATGATTTGCCCAGGTCGTCAGCACTCCTTTCTTTCCTCTTGTTTGCGGACGATTCAAGTCTTTTTTTGACGCACAAAAATCCTACTGAGTTACTTGATATGCTTAACTCTGAGTTGAATCACGTCAATGATTGGATTCAAAGTAACAAACTTTCTCTAAATTTAAACAAAACTAATTTTATGGTGTTTAGTAATACAATCACTTGTTTACCTGGCTCAATTTCAATCACAGGAGTAAACTTACAACAGACAAATTCAGTTAAATTTCTTGGTCTTTTAATTGATTGTAAATTATCTTGGCAGGAACAAACAAATCATTTATGTAAGTTATTATCAAGAAATTTGGGTGTTATACAGAAGCTTAAGCATGTTTTCCCCACATATGTATTACGTACCTTATATTCGACTTTGTTATTGCCGTATCTTCATTATAGCATACTGGCCTGGGGGAATTGTTCCAAAATACGCCTGGAGTCTATCTTTAGAATACAAAAGCGAGCTGTAAGGATTATCAATTGTACCAATTATTTAGCACCGACAAGCCCTCTGTTCAAAAGTAATAACCTCTTAAAGATTTTTGATATATATTCTTACTCCCTTGGGATATTTATGTACCAGTTAACTAAAGACGAATTACCTTATGCTTTCACTCCCATGTTTGTAAAAAATAAAGTTATACATTCCTACCCTACAAGACAGGAAAATTCATTTCACTTTTCTCCCGTGAGAACTGCATTTGCTCTTAAAACAATAGTACATACAGGTCCAACATTCTGGAATAGCCTTGACTCCGACATTATTGAATCGTTGTCATTGAACTGTTTTAAACGTAAACTAAAAAAATCCCTTGTGCAGGCTTATATCTAATAATACAACATGCAATTTTATTTGAACTCCCTCTTCTTTATCAGATTCGTTGTTTATCATATGTATTCCATGGTATTCCATGGTTGCCTTATGTTTTTTTTTACTGAGTCATTTCTGTCAAGGCTATTCCTGAATTAATGAATCATTATGTATCATGTGCGTTTTTGCGCATTCTTACAGTTACGTAACTGTGTTGCTCGGGTGACAAGGAGTCTTGTTAACGCGTTACAGGTGGCTACTTTGTATTTCGCTATGCTTTCGTATATTCTATTCCTTTCCTTTGCTCTTTTTGCTCTCTTTTCTTTTACGTCCCTTTCCTTCCTTTCATAGTTTTCGTTTCTAGGTTGTTTAAGAAGACCAACACTTTCATATATACAGGGACCTATACATTACAAGCTTTGCTTTTTAGTAGGTCCCCACATTTCATGTTTGTTAAATTGTCTTCTCTTGTATTTTTTGTAATTTACGACGCTATGTTCAATCTTATGTTCAATCGATCGTATCATGTTTGATGTTTTGAAATGTGGAACAATAAAATCAAATCAAATCAAAAAGTTAACAAAAATGGGAAAGAAAATTCACTTTCTTTGCAAAAGGGGTTACATTCATTTCAGTTTGGTTGCAAAAGGGTCTAGCTCCAACTGACCAATACGAATAACACAGGCTTTTTGCCTGCCAGCTTTCTATGATCACGGCGTTTGTGAGGTAAGCTGTTTCCCTGCAATTTCATTTTTGGGGGATTGAATTGTAGAGGGAATGGAAGAAGAGCTTGTTTGGATCACAAATCATCCAAGAAAATGTCAAAGGAATGAAAAGGAATGGAGCAGTGCGAAGGAAAAGCGGCGCAAAACAGTGAATGTGTGTGTATATGTGTTTGAAAGCATCTTTGACTGTGCATGTGTATGTGTGTTTGAGGGTGCTTGTGTGTGTATGAGTGTGTGCGCATGTGAATGATGTTGTAAATGCAATTACTAAGTATGTAAGTGTGGATGAGTGTGGGTATGTATGTGTGTATGTGTGAGAGGGTGTGTGTGTGTCTGTGTGAGTGTGTGTGTTGGTGTGGGTGTGTGTGTAGGTTTGTTTGTGTGTGTCTGTGTGTGTGTGTGTGAGTGTGTAAGCATGTGTGTATGTGTGTGAGTTTGTGTTTTTGTGTGTATGTGTGTTTGAGTGTGTGTGTATTTGTTTTGTGTGTGTGTGTTTGAGTGTGTCTGTGTGTCTGTGCGTCTGGGACACACAAAAAAAATCAAAATGGAAATGAAAAGATTCTTACAATGGGGGAAATTTCACTTTGAAAAGAAGAAAAACTCATTATTTGTTTTGTTTTGTTTTGTTGGTTTGTTTTTTTTTTTTGGGGGGGGGGGGGAGGGGGAGGGGGGAGGGGTTAAGGGGGACGGTAACCCCAGTCACCCAATATCCGAACAACGTCATCACTGAAGATTTTTCTTTTCGTTATAATTAAATTTCACCCATCATAGGCAAAGATGTAAGAACAACTCACAGGTCACTAAAATTGGTCAACTGTTTAATGTTTTGTTTGCAAAAGGGGTTAGATCCACAAAAGTAATTTTTTTTGAAATATTATTTTTTAGAAAATGAAGACAGGTAGATTTTTTTCTATACTCGGTTTTGCACTCATCATGGTAGGGTAGATATCCAGACAAATTCGTTTTGTGTAATATCTTTGCAATATGGGAGAAATGAAAAAAACAAACAAACTTGATTTTCTCGAAATGGAATAAAGTGGATCTAACCCCTTTTGCAAACAAACTCTTCATATATTGCGAAAAGTTTTCACACTGTTGCGTCATTTACATCGATGTTCTTTTCAGACACGTGGAGCTGGAGTTGGAAGAAAATGAAACCAACTTTAGGTAGATCTATGATGCTGAGACATTTTGCTGATATCGCCTAGTTTTGGAGTTGTTTTATTTACAGTTAATTACACAAAACTAAGCGTCCGTCCAGTCCTCATGCAATTTTATTCACTGCATCAGTTCACACTGGTCATGCTGGTACATTTTGTATACAAGTATCGGGGGAGGTGGGAAAGAGATCTCTCCCACCCTGATTGTGTACACATACCAGTGACTGCCGTTGCAGGCCACGCCTCTTTTGCGGCACCTCCTGATATTTCAGTCGACGGGGGTTTTGCCGGTGTATGCCAACGTCACGACAAAGCTATGACGTCAGAATATTTACGACATCGTAGCTCGAATGGCGCACGGCGCAGCAAATCGCGATTGAATACAAACACTGCAACTGTACGTGTGATGTACACATACTCGACGACTCTCGTGATCCCTGATGTGAGAGCTCGCCACGACGTACACGCATACGCGCACACCCAGCCCACTAGGTATTGTACACTGCTGATGAGGATCCATAGCGCCATCATCGCGATAGCCGGCGGCATGCAGCAATCAATTGATATGATCAGTTGAATGGTAATCTTTTACCGACAACATCGTACGACTGTTGTTTGTCTTAATCAAATGCGCTGTAAACCCCTCTTTGTAACCACGAAATTAGTAAGTATACACTGGTAACTTGTTTGAATACATATGATATTCCGGCTTATAATTAGGTGATTTGGCTTAATGCTAAGAATTTGAGTAAATTGAGTCGAGATAATAGAAATGTCGTTTTGCTATGGTGAAACCGGTAAACGCGGATCACGCTACCTCGGTATCACGTGTGGACCTTTGCACCCGGGCCGCCTACATACTTAGTATTGTTGGTATACAGTGTACTACGACTGGGGCCTGTTTCACAAAGGTCGCACTTAGTAAGTCAGACTTAGCGCTAGTCAATCTTAGTCTAAGTGCGACTTTTTAAGTCTGTTTCACAAAGTCAATCTTAGGCTAAGACTGACTTATTCGATTTGAATAATAATGTACGAGCCAAAAATATGCAAATTAGCCATTTGTTGTCTGCTGATGATTTTTGAGTAATTTCTGGAAGGGAAATTGCTTTGATTTTCTGCAACTACGATTCATATATTACTGTATCATTCGTTATTCATAGTGCTCATTTACTGACTCATATCATTTCTCTTTTGTACATAAATAGCCGCTCGTTTGATGATTATTTTGATATAAGAGATGTTTTGTGCATGAGGCCTCTTTAATCCAGTCCCACATGTTTATATTGGGCTGTGTGAAAGTTAGGATGAATGGGGTTGCTCGCGCAGCTCGCAGCAGCTAGCTGGCACTGATATGATCTCTGCATTCTGTACAGCGTAAGCCATTCACATTGCACAATTGTGGACCTTGGTAGAAGAGGACTCTGGCTAGCCTCTTGTTGCACACGAAGAGAAGTTTTCTTTTCCAACTAGCTACATTTGTAGGGTTGGTCGTAACTACAGAAGTGAGTGTAGCTTAATCTGTTAGTGTTAGTCATTCGTAGGTAGGTCCTTGAAATTATGTAATTTGAGCAAGAGATGATTCATCGAAGGTTAGCATGGTTACATGTAGGAAGGGACTGAATATTATGAACTCTGTGTGTGTTGTACCGATACTTGTATTGTAATTTGTAGAGTCTGCTCATTACTAATATCATGTCATTAGACAATGTCTACATTAGCCCGACCAGACGCTGTTAATACGCTGTGCGAATAACTGGGCTGTGTATAGTTATGTCTACATATAAACTCTTAACAGTTCTAGTATTAGTATGACTATAAGGCTGGCTATGCCTAACAGTTAAGTTAGTGTAGAGTCTGTGCACTGTGTTATTAATCAAGATAGGGGCACAGTGCCACATCTTCATGATTTTGAAGAAAACAAAGTGCATGATTGCCCTAGACTGCATGTATAAGGTAATTGTAGTTAGAACCATAATAAATCATGGCTAATGGCTATCAATTGGTCGAATTTTAAAGTCCAATTGCTGGGCCCTGAGTTGAATTGGGAAGTAATTGATGAATTTATGCATTTTTGGATTTTGGAATGTGTTTGAGAACTGCATCAATCAAGATTAGGCATAGAAACTACTAGACCTCTCTAACGTTTTCCGTGTATACGTTACTGTAGCCTTTGATGCGAGGCAGAGGTGACTGTCTATTGGCTAACCGTTTCCTCTAACTGACACAAAATGCTGGGGGGGTTGTTATGTCTTTTTTTTTTTTTTTTTTTGCTTCCAGGAAAAAAAACAAAAAACATTCATTAAGATGTAACTGGTACCGTAGAAATGGAAACTTGGCTAATTTCATTGGCAGTCATGTGTAGAGGTAGACCAATAAATCTGCCTCTTGTCGGGTAGCCTCTTGTTAACTGTATTTATACGGTCGCAAATGCAGTCGACCGTATTACAGACTGTACAGATACAATTAGGCTACCGAACAAGAGACAAATTTATCGGTCTAACCAGTTAGTGTAGATAGACACAGCCCCGTCCTGTACACAAGAGGTATAATATTTCTACAATTGTAACAAGTATAGGTCTAACTAATTTGTTAGGTTTTTCTAATTTGTTGTGAATGCATGATATATTTATAATGGATAGGCATGCATTAATATTCATATGGGTAAGCAGCTAAGAAGATAACACAGGCAAGAAAGGATTGGTAGAAATATAATTGATTTCCAAAGTCCAGATACATGTAGATTACATAGCTCTTTATGAGCTAAAATTTTGGTTTAACTTAATAGTTCAAACTATATCAGTACATTTGTAGGTAGGGATCTATTTTTATGACTATTTTTAATTTGGACCATTGTTCAGTGAATAGTGTAGGAGTAGACCCTCTACGAAACTAGTGATTCTCTAGTTTGTTAAAAATACTGCCATCTCACTCAGGATAAGATAAAGTGGAAGAAATTAATGAATATTAGGAGTTGATTATGCTTTTGAAATTCCCATTTTGGAATTTAAGTCTGACTCTACGCATGGCTTCGGGCCATGCGTAGAGTTACGCAGGACTTGGTGGGATTTACGCATGACTTCAGCTTTGTGAAACAGGATTCAAAGTCCTGCGTAAATTTACGCAGGACTTAGGGATTTACGCAGGGTTTGGGGATTTACGCATGAGTTAAGTCAAACTTAAATCTTTGTGAAACACCCCCCTGGTCATTAGATTGTCAGTCCACGCACCGCACACAGGGTCTGCGGCACTGTCCGTGTATCGACGTTTAATATAGGCCTACCTAACGTTATGATTTCTAGGTGTTTGTTGTTGTGTCAAGCTGAATTAATTCAAACGCTTGTCGAGGCCGAAGCGAAGCATTTATACGAGTGACCGTTTTTCTCGCAATTCGTTGCCCATTCACTGGAGTCGCCTTTGGTACCTTTCCAGACCGTTATATTCTGATGGCTGATTCATTGGACATTGTATGTACCGTAGAAATACCGCTACTGGCGCTATTAAAAAGGCAGCGCTACTTACCGTAATCCGGGAAATCCGCTCATGAGGCACTCTCCCCTCATGAGCACCTCTGCTCTGGCGTCCTCACTGCAAGAGGCCCCTCCCCGCAGTGCTCATGAGGCGTCCTCTTCACCTCTCATCCATATATCTCACATCTCTGAAATACAAATGGTCGGAAGTTCGTACTGTGATTTTTTGTTACACACACATGTCCACTCTTTGTGACGAGAAGAAAAAAATGGAATTTTAAATCATAAATCAACTGATATGCAGTGACCCATGGAATCCCGGGCGCCAGCGGCTTTGCTCAATGCACGGCTGCCGCACCTGCCGGCCTGATCCGACTCAAAATTTTTGGTGCTTATTTCTGCTCTCACCTTTCCATGCATGAATCAGCCCTATAACAGTGAAGTCTGACATCATTTTACAAATATTCGTTAAAAAAAATTTAAAAAAATTAAATCGGAACTAGCCTGATCTGATGTTGTGCATATATTTCCGATTTAATATTATTCTATACCTTTGAATTTAGAGCAGATGGATACTGTCTCCAATTTGGAAGCAAACTAGTCACTTTGTTGAATCTTTGTGAATTCTGCCATTCTCCAGACTTTTGGCACTGTACTTGCACTCGTCCCGTGGCATCCAGCGCAGACAGCATGCGAGCTGCGGGATTTTCAGAGCGAGCTTGCGCATGCATGGGAGGATAGTTTTGTGTGCAAAACAGTGTAGCTTGATCACGCATGTGTCACACAGAGCTACCAAGTCTCACGCATTGTGAGTGAGACTCAAGCATTTAGGGTCTGTCTCACGATCTCACGCATGACACCCATTTTTCTCATGCATTGGGAGCATAGCTTAAAGGATTAAAGTGAGAGTTGCAGTTGAAGGCATATTTCCCTTTTGTCATTCCAAATAAGTAAAAAATAATCACTTAAGTATGCACCAGCTTGCACCATTAAGAGCTAAAAATTGAAAAAGCTCCCTACCGTGGGAGGGCGGACCCCCCCCCACACCCCCACACCCTCCCCTTGCTCAGTCGCTTCGCCTCCCTCGCTCACGCACATGTGCGCGCGCCGAGATGCTGAGTCATGAAAATCTCACTCATAAAAATTTTTTGAACTTGGCATCTATGGTCATAAGATTCGCTGTGTGGTACATGTGTAATATTAAAGTTTTACACCACACTGTACAGAGAAAAGAAAGAAACTAGAGAAACACTCTGAGAGTGCAGACCTCCGCCAAGCATGCAGCTCATTTCCACCTTTAATCGTGTTCCTCCACAGAGATATCAGTGATTTCCACCCATATGTACTTATAGCATTGTGTGCTGAAGCTGAAAGCCGCCCGATTTTCCAATATAGAAGCCTTTGTAACGTGATAAACCCGCAGCTGCACGGCGCGCCTCGCCCTAGCAGAAACTAGAGCACGCACTTTAGTGCGTGCATGCAAACCTCAAATACGCGCAACCTGAACTCCCAAGTTCATTGACCCTACCTGCCAAAATATCAAAAATCCTTCATAAATTCCCCCCAAATTCTCGGATCACTACCAAAAGTTAATCGTTTGTTACTTGTGTCATTTTAAACCTTTCCTGCAAGTTTCATCCAAATCCATTAAGTAATTTCTGAGTTATTTTGCACATGGACAAACTAACTACAGCTGTAACTACCTAACGAACGAACGAACACACAAACAAACAAACAAACCAACCAACGGTAACGAAAACATAACCTCCTCCCTTGGCGGAGGTAAAAAAAAAAACTATCTGACATATTTTGTTGTTGTTCTTATAGATATCTTATAGATAAAAATGTCTTGGAGATTATTCACATTACTGCATATTGCGTTGATATTTCTTAGAGGTATGAAAACATGGTCCACGGCCTTCTGTCTGTGCAGTTTCTCACCAAAAACTTGGTGATTATGATGTTTTATAACTGTCAATTGGGCATTTCTCGCATATATTCTTTTGATAGATTTTACACTGGATAAGAATACACTGTACACTATGCAGTTATGAAATATATCCATCTGTTCATTTCGTCACGATAAGGCCAAGTAAAAAAAGAAACCAGTTTCTCGTCCTCGCGCGCATCGATTTTGGCCGCCGCATCGATTTTTTTACTATTTACTATTTTCAAAATGGCGCTGAAAATACCAAGAAATTCATAATTCTCGTCTAAGCCCGCTCTCCGCCCGCATCGATTTTCAGTTGCCGCATCGACTTTTTTGATATTTACTATTTTTTCGGCCGCCGAAAACACAAAATCGACAATTCACCTACTAATCGTGATGTGTACGCGTCCTCTATCTTAGCTGAGTACAGCTGTAGCTTCCGTAGTGCGTATGTAATAACGCATGCATTTCACACTGCGAGCTCGGCAAGAAGGAATGACCCACAAAGCAGTCGAACTGTAGTTGGATGGGCGCGCGGGCGCGGGCCTGGGCTGTTACAGCGCACTCGGTACGTCGTGAACGCGATAGCGGCAACATCTTTTGCGAACGATCGCTGATACTAGTATTCCACTTACATTGTATATTTCGCGCATTGTTCGTATTTTTCCCCGTTTCTCATATTTTAAAGGGATGAATTGTACTGTACAAATGCTTGTGAGGATTGTATCGAGTTTACATTTTCATGTCATTGTGACTATGTGCACGTGTGTGCAGTGTCGGAAGGTCGGTGCCAGTGCAGTGGCCGTGCCGGCCGCGTATATGCGTGTCTGTAGCTAGCTGCCAGGGTTCCCATCCCCCTGGTCTATCAGCTGTCTGCACGCACGCAAGAACACATTCGAATGTGTAGAGGCTCAAACACTGCTCTGTTAACGTTGCATCTGACGGCGATGTATTGTTCTATTTTGAAGAGAAAATGAATGCGCTTTTCCAGCAAATGTAGAATTATTAAATGGGTGTATCTACAAAATAAATAACTTTTCCACGGATTCTGGTTTGTCTCGTATTTCTGCGGGATACTTTTCTTTACGATGTAAATTCACGGACACGGCCGTGAGTCGTATCACCTGTAGTGTGATACAATCAATTCATCATCCAAATGATGAGTGATTATCAAATGTCTTTTTAGAATATGAAGAAACATCTTTAAATGTTTAATGCTATAATGCCATATCAGTATCATTTTGACATCCATCTGCAATTGTACCAGCCAGTTTCCAGTTGAATGTGCTACAATTGTACTGTGAAGAGATGCAGATACAATATACCAGCTGTGTGGACACAAAAAGTCACAAACACAATGATAAAGCAGTGTTTTGAATATCATGGAATTTATTTCAGTCGTACATTTGTTGATAGCATGTTTTATACCTGTTTCAATTAATAGCACAATACATCAGAATTGCAAGTACACTGGGGGTATCAGAAATGCCATTACAACACTAAATACCAGTATTAAGATGGTCATTTTCCCTTGACATCTGTAGTGGAAAGAAAAAGCAAATGTATTTCTGCATGCATGAAGTTTCATTTCAAGTATGGTATACATAGCGACAATACATGTATATCTATTTGGTTGAAAATGCACAGAGTGCAGGCAAGACATACACTTGGGACCTGGTCTCTCAAAGCACAGCTACCAGAGTGATATTTCATTTCATAAATTGGATATAGAAAATAGTAAAGCCCTCTCTCGTTACCTTTCTCAGAATTACCGGACGAGAAACACATATTACTTTCATTTTGACAATCCTCGAAAAAATAGTAAGATATCAAATAGTAAGGACCTCCCTCATCGCCTTGCTCAAAAAACCCGGACGAGAAACTACTTTCTTTTTTTACTTGGCCTAATAGACATTTTCATAACTTGGATGTCTTTTCAAAAAAAAAAAAAAAAAAAACGTTTCTTGCATATATATTCCTTTGATGATTTTTATGCCTCCGCCACGAAGTAGTGCCGGAGGCATTATGTTTTCGGGTTGTCCGTCCTTCCGTCCGTCCGTCCTTCCGTCCGTCCGTCCGTCCGTCCTTCCGTCCGTCCTTCCGTCCGTCCATAATAAATTTTGTGGACAGGGTAACTATCAAAACCTTTTAAGGTATCCTAATGAAACTTGGCATGTATGTGTATTAGGGGGTGAAGTTGTGCCTATCAACTTTTGGGTGCACATGGTCAAGGTCAAAGGTCAAAAGGTCAAGGTCAAATACGTAAAATTTCACTATTTCCTCCATATCTATGCAATGCCTGAAGATATTTTCTTGAAACTTAGTGTATACATGTATTACCCAATTAAGATTCTCTGGTGAAAGTTTTGGGTCATGAGGTCAAAGGTCAAAGGTCAGAAGGTCAAGTTAAAATATCAAAACTTCGCTTTTTTTCTCCGTACCTTGGAAATTGTTCAAGGTATCTTCATAGAACATAGTATATAAACATGTACTGACTGGCAGTTATTATCTAGAGAATCTAGGGTTCATAGGGTCAGGGGTCAAAGGTCAAGTGCAACACTTCAAATTGTTACTATTTCCCTCATATTTATGTAATGCCAGCAATTTTTTTTTTTTTACACTTGGTGTATGCATGTATAACCTAGATTATCTGGAAAGTTTCTTTTTCTCTTTTTTTTTTTGGGGGGGGGGGGCAGGGGTTTGCCTCAAAGGTCAAAAGGTCAAAGATCAAGGGAAAGTGCTGAACTAACTTTTTCCTCCATATCTCAGAAGTGGCTCAAGTTATCTTGAAACTTACTACATATTTATGCATGTTCTGCCTGACAGTGATTATCCTATGAATTTTAGGGTCAAAGGCCAAAAGAAAATGGTAACAGTGTACTTTTCAATACAGAAATTACACTTTTTCTCCATACCTTGAAAATTACAGTATTCATACACTTATGAATGGGTCAAAGTCAAGTTAAAGTCCTTGAATCCCCAAATACATGCTCTCCTATTCATCTAATTAAACCTAGGTAAAGGAAGGTGAACATTCAACACATTTGTGACAAACATGAAATTTCAATATTTTGCCAATATTGTGAAAATGTAATTATGCATTGTCCACATGTACTATAGACCTATTAGGAGAATCATGCATTATGGCGGAGGCATAGCAGTCGCCTTAGCGACATTTCTAGTTCATAATGATTTTTTTTTCCAAAAATGGAAAATTTGCTATTTAGAAGAATAAAGTGATGCCAAGTTAGTACATTATGTGGAGCTTCTGAAGCTTTTTTTAATACATGTACATTGTGTAGATATACAATTTTAATAATGCTTGACTAGATACAAAGTTTTGCACAATTTCTTTTCAACTTCCAGAAAAGTTGTTACCCACTCCAAATTGATGCTTTTGATCCCCTTCCTATAGACAGTTGTCAATGCTCGGTAATTTTTCCCACAGATCTTTTTGACATTAGAATGTCTAGATGGCATCAGAATTCTGAGGGAGAGTTCATGTTTCATGCATGAGAATGATAGAATAACAAGATTTTACTTCTAAAGTGTGTGATCAATGTAATGGATGTGGTTGAGTTTTAACTTTTTGCAAAACAATTTAGAGCCATTTAAATGAAATACTTAAGAGCATTGAATTTTAGGAGGAATTAAAAGTTTAGTTGATGAAAATTGGTTTTGAAATAACCGAGATATCCCCCCTCCCCCCCCCCCCCCAAAAAAGAAGAGTTTTTGATAAACGGTGGGACCCATCTTGTATTAGGGCCACTTTGTTTTGCCTTGTTTTTGGATATCTCGGCCGTTTCAAGACTGATTTTCATCAAATAAACTTTAATTCCTCTTGCAGTACTGGTTGAGGTGGGGATTCATGTTATAAACATTCCTACAATAAGTGAGATAATGAGAAACCTCTTATGAAATATGAAAGAGCATGTAATTTTAAGTAGGATTCAATGTTTATTTGATGAAAATTGGTTTTCAAATGGCTGAGATATCAAAAAAAGTGATAATAATAAAAGGCGACAGGCCACACCTTTTATTAGGATCTCTGTTTCACCGTGTTTTTGGATATCTCAGTCATTCCAAAACCGATTTTCATCAAATAAACATTTGGTACCCCTTAGAATTGCATGCTCTTTGACATCTCATAGAGTGGTTTCTGAATATCTCGCAAAACATCAAAAGCTAAATCCTCACCTCAACCAGAACTGTACACACCCTTTAATATATCATATAAGCAGTTCATAATTATTTTGCAAAAAGTCAAACATGAATCCCCTTCTCAACAAAAACTATACCATCCCTTTAAGTTTAAACACCCCTGAGTCATTTGCTTTGCCTTTCAACATTGTATAATTGTAGCTGTCCAAAGATATACAATATCAAATCTGTAGAATTGCGTATTAAAGTTGTGCAACTTTAGATGCTATATATTGGTAAGATCTTTGTTAGAAAACCTACCTTTGTAAAAACCAAGGAGCCTAAAGCTCCATGGTAAAACTGTTCACTGTACAGTATAATCAGGATAATTTACATTTGTATGAGTACCAGTATCACATGCCGATATGTGCACATCTGCAAAAAACAACAACAACAACAAAAAACATACAAATGATTCAGCCTCTGTGAATGATATTGTAAACATTAAGGTTAAAAAGAGAAAGCTCTCCCGTAGAGAACTAAAATGTACGGTCTAATGTTTCATTGGTCAGTCAAGGGACAAAGTGTTCTCAAAAGGCAAATAATTGCACATATATATGGTTCTCCAGTTCTTAATCTGTCAAATAAACTTGAAATGGATGAGGTGCTTGTTTAATTTCATTTTCCATCTGTACAAGATGGTTGGATAACCCTTATTTAGCTGTACTACATATGTAACTGGTCTTCCATGGGGTCCAATACAATACATGCTTGGGGTGGACGGCTTTCCTTGTGGGTTATGCGTCGTGCTTTCTATATTGAATGAATGAAGCTGGATCTATTTCGTGCATGGGATGTGACTCCATTTTATGTCCTGTCCGAAAAATAGAGTGTTTCTGCCTCCAGCTAGAGGGGGCAGCATGATACTGTATAATGAGGAATGTTCACATGCAGTTTGATTTCGCAAATTTTGCTAGAGCCAAGATTCGCGAAATTAAAATGTGTGCATGCAAAAGTTCTTGCCTACACTATATTGAATGTTTGAGGCAACTTGCGAAAATTTCACGCCGCCAAAAAGGCCGTTGGCCGTCGGCGAAAATTCATACTGCAAAAATATCATGTTTTACAGAAACATACAACATTGCTCACGATCAGCAAGACTTGCTGGGATTCAAACCTGCACATAAACTTGTGTGATGTTTCCTCTTTTTTTTTTTAGGGGGGGGGGGTGAAGAAAAAGAAATGAAGAGCAATCTTTGTTGTAAAGTTCTGATACATTCAGTTTGAAGTTTTCATTTATGAATTCATGTTTCATTTTACCAAGTGATATGTAACCCTCAACATAATAATAATTATGGTAAAAGACTTGTACAGGTACTGCCAGTACACTGTCACACATGTGTCTTATTTATTAGTGATACCGCTATTTATTCATAGTATCTTTTATTAATCTGGTCAACCTTTAATCCTCACATGTTGATAACAGGTAGAAATCTTGCGCTGATTCACTGTCAAGCCTCATCATTGTGTTATCACAAAGTCCTTTGAGCTGCGCCGTATATTTTGTCAGCAGAAGCATGTACAGTACATGATACATGTTCAAAGTCAAAGAGCTTGTTGAACAATACACTTGTACATTGTATGCTAAGACAATTGTTTTGCAAACACAGATTTGTGTAGCTTCATGCCTGTCTTTCTCTTATCAGTTATGTTTCTTTTTATACGCAATGTTCTTGTACAGCCTCTCATTAGTGCATGACTTTTTATTGAAGTTTTTGCTCTTTATCATACACATTGCCTCTTTACCAGATTATCTTATCTCAGATTCTGTCTATCACCAACGGTCTGCCCCCTTTGCACAAACACTCAGCCTTGTACTCAAACACAAGCAGTCAGAATATCACTGGACAGCAGCACTGCAAAGTAGCATGTCTAGGATAGAAGAGGAGAAGGATTCTGCCAGGCTGATTGAAAACATGGCAGAGGCCCTACAGCTTCAGACAGAGGAGAAAGACGTGAAAGTACCTCGTAAGTTGGAAAACTTGTCATTTCTGTCATGCTGTCGAATGCGACAGTACTCAGACGGTAATGTTGCTCCTGTATGTTGCGAAATACCTGTACGAAGCTTAAACAGGAGCCATTGTTAAGACTGGAGAGCACTAGTACTGACTTTTCTATGGGTGCAAGAGTTGTGGTTGGTAATTGTAAAGTTGAGGGTATTAACACTCTTTTGCAGGCTCCCTGTTGCTTGAAAGTTCCTGGCAGATAGCAAATGATACAGTGCTCACCCGTTAATTGGGAATCGATTTTGCAAGAACGCGGCTTTTAAAAGTGCCACAAAACTTGATGCAACAAATTTTTCACATGTTATTTCCACTGCTTAATCAGAACTATAAACTGCTTTATTGGGACAATTTCTGACTGAAACACTTCCATTGTCCGTTATTAGTGTCTAGAAATAATAAGTATTTAATTGTTACAAATAATCACAGATAGTTCATTTCCTTAGCAGGAGGGTTATTTTCTAACCAGTTCCAGATGGATTATGCTGATTACAAAGTCTAAACATTCATCGTTGGGCATGTAGGACGTAGCGCATGCGGTCTATCAAGCGTCAATTGTCAGCTTCTACTCATGCATTTACCACCCCTTCAGTTCGCACAACATTGGGAGTCACCTTCTCCCCATTTGTGCATAGTTACATGCTTGTAATGTGTGTGTCTGTGTGTGACAGACACCGTAGTGATAAGAGACATGAATATGAGAAAAATGTGTTTGTCGCAGTCAGTGCAGCAGTATCGTCGTAATGTGCATGTTTACACTGTGACGTTAGCATACAGTGCTGCTTCTTTTTCTGCATTGATAGGGTGAATGACCATTTTGCTAACGAAATTATCATTTCGTCGATGAAATGTTAACATTACATAAAGAAATGAACATTTCGCCAATGAAATGGTAATTTTCATTGATGAAATGACTGATTTGGTAACGAAATGGGCCATGCGACACTTGGCGCCCCATACAAAACTGCGGTCTTTGTCCATGGTTTAAACCATGGACAAAGATTGTACCACCTTCATGAATTCAGGCCTTTGTGGTCTATTAATGCATGTATTGAACAAGTGTATGTATGACTAGATTGAAGGTACTACCAGTAGTCTCTTTTGCCTTTCTGTATGACATTATATTGTAAAATATATTCAAATTAGATTTAAAGGGAAGCCACTATGATTGATTGTAATTCATTAATGGGCAAGTCCAAGATAATGCGCGCGTTACGTATGGGACATTCAGAGACTTTTATGACCTGAAAAATAGTGTTAATGGTCTTTGATCATATTGAACTTCATCATGGTGATTGATATCTAGGAGAAGTATAAACATGTAAAAAATTGAGAAAAATGACCTTTACAATTATATTCTAGAAGAGAAAATATGTGCCGTTACGTATGGGACCAGAAAACTTTTGTTTTTTTGAACATTTTTTTCAACCTCAAAACTCTCTGAAAGTATTTCATTCTACAACTTGTAACTCACTGTGATGAAAGTCACAACACTCAAGATTATCACAGGTAAGTTTCATGTCATTAGGCAAAAAGCTCTAAATACAGGTTCTAATTAAAGACAGACATGACGTGTTACGTATGGGACAGTTTGTCCCCCATTCATTTAGTGTGTGAAGAACCATGTCTATGGGTATTTTGCATTTTATTGTAGTAAAATCAGTTGAAACTACTCAAATACTGATCCAGATTGTCAAGGAAACATTATTCCCCGAATATTCACCATCATAATCATAGTCAATCATATTTTTATATTTTTATGACCAACCTGAGTATGCATGCCCTTTGTCCCCCATTCGTTTAGTGTGTGGAGAACCAAGTTTATATGGGTATTTTGCAAAATAATTTTGCAAAATACCCATAAACAAATTTTTGCATAATCATTGAGGTAGAATCAGTTGAAATTACTCAAATACTGTTCCAGATTGACAAGGGAATAATATTCCCCATATACTTACTATCATAATCATATTTAATCATATTCTATATTTTTTATGATCAACCTGAGTATGTATGCCCTATTTTTATCAGGATAGTTACTACTGAAAAATTGAATAGTTTAAAAGTGTTTACTTCCATTGATGAAGGGCAGTTTGCCATTTAGTTTCAATAAAAAATGACTTGACACAAGAAATATGAATTTCAATAAATAAGCAATACCTGCTGCGTGGAACCCCAGTGATCAAGTAGATGATGTCTGTCTAGCAGTCAGGTCATTGATTCGAGTCACACCTCAGTATGTATACCCATGAATTTTGTCGTGGCTACTATTGAAACTGAATAAGGACAATTTGTGTATCACTTGCAATAAGAAGGAATCATTTTACTTTATATATTTTTTGTATATATCACAACCATTTCAAATTGGATCTCCGTCACATAAACTTTGAATTCCTCTAGCTAGTCTTAGGATTGTATGCTCTTTAGTAATTCATATAATTGGTTTCCAATCATCTCATCAAATGTTGAAAACTGAATCCCCATTTCTACAAAAACTATACCATCCCTTTAATGCTGATTTTTCATTGTGTATTTTGCCATTTTCCCCTCCCCCTTTCTGAAAATTGTTCAGTCAAGTACATACATTGTTTCAAGTGTCTAAAACTAAAAAAAGTAGCTACAATGTTGGGATGCTTTCTTCAGGATGATCGAACATTTGTGTACTGAGAGACCTTCCAAGCTAGCTACATGCATTCACATGCAATATGTATGAGGATGTCCCATACGTAACGCATTTGTCCCATACGTAACATTATTTCAATGCCTAATAGAATGTATTTCTTTTACTGTTTTTTCTTTTTTCTATGGTATTTAATTTCTCTAAACAATAAATTAGAACTTTCCAAAAGGGCATTACAATATCCTCAGCAATTTCAGAAAAAACCTAAAAAAATGACCTAAATTTGTTACGTATGGGACATCTCATGATAGGACACGAGCTAATTTGCATAATCATTTGCATAATCCCTAAATTTTTATACCAAGTTAAACTATTTGATGAACTTCTTATGTCCACATATTAATCAAATATCATTTGCTTTCCTTTGAATTAATATGAATTTTTATAAATGTCCCATACGTAACGCTGTGTTTCACATTTATGCAAATGAAGCCCTTGAAATTTGCATAAACTTACATAATATCATTTTTTCCTCTATGGAAATCAAAACTTCAACTCATAAGCTTCAAAATGATACCAAACATGTCAATATTGAGCAAAGATGAAATTTTGCCTTCTGAGGGGACCTTATCTTGGACTTGCCCTAATCAAAATACTTCTCCAACAGATTTTGTAGCCAAAGTCATCATTAATTGTAGAATCAGGATATCACATGATATTCCAAAGTGCAAACAGTCCTGCATGTGCTATAAAACAACAAACAAATATTAACATTTGTCCATTGCAGTTGTACACTTGTTAGAGAACTGAAGAAATGTTGAGCCTTACGCAATATATGAAACAGGTAGGGGTGATTCTAATATTTCTTGTCATTATGAAAATATTTAAGTAAGTAACAGACTGGGGTAAGACTATTCCAGTGCGGCAAGAAATGCTCTATTGATGTACCGAAGTGTGAGTTGTTGAGTGGAGTGTCAAGTGTGATGTGATAAGGAGGTAAATTGTTGCTATTTGTGGCAACAGCAAAGTCCATCTTCATAGTTTACAAATTGTTGCATTATTTTCTCTTGTGATTAGGCAACTGAGGTCGCCTTTGAAACAAAACAAAAAAAATGAGCAATCAGTGGTAGACTAAACAGGTGATTACGTCCCAATACTGCACTTGAATGCGAGAGTGTTGTTTCGTTGTTGTTGTTTTTCAAGTGAGCAGTGCTTTTTGTGCATGTTTATGTACATATTTGTAAAGTGTACATATTTGTAAAGTGTTGATGTTATTTAGGATACTGCCATAAAGTATCAGATTTGATACTGCCAAAATGGATTTAAATCCTTTTTTACCTTTTTCAAAGAGAAATTGTGCATAACATGCATGCCCAATTATATCAAGAAAACTCAAGCAAGTGGCCTACAAATCTGTAGTTTGAGGTCACCATGCAGAATAAGCTGGACTTTACTGTGTAGATGTGTACTGATTGTTTGAGGAGTATGATCTACAAGAAAGGGGACCACTGTATGTGTGTGTTTTTTGCAATGTTTTCACTGTGTTAAAAGACTTTGAGGTACAATGGTGGTATGGTGCATAGTGATGTCATTAGGTGCAACTCAGTTTTATTCTGTGTGCTATTCCAGATTACACTTACTGTTGCAGTAGAATACCACACAAAACTTGATAATACAGGTCCACAGTACTTTTCATGGCTCCATCAGTGCTTTCCATGTTGCTTCTTTAAGCTTACCCCAATGAAATATCACCTCCTTGCTTGTGACCATTTTGTACCATGTAACCGCACAAATTATTGTTTCAATTTACACCACTGAGTTTCAATAATCAGCATTTACAAGTATGTCTTCAAGCTGTTTTGGAATTCACGTTTCATTCATACATGTAATATACCCCGTAATGCATGTAGTAGTGCAGACATAAAAAATTGAAGGAAGTGATCTGAAATACCAAGGTAAACATGTTGTATGTTTGGACCATGTGCTCGGTTCACGATGTACATTGTACAATTTAGAAGCATAGAATTTGAGCTGAAATTATGTCAGGCACACTTTGGATGCTCAAAGTGCAAAGTTAGGTGCAAAATATTTGAAGAGGTAATTGCTGGTAGAGAAGGCACTGTCTTATAATGTACCATATTTGTAGGAGTGACCTTGATGTACCAGTACCTGTTTTGATGGACAGGAAATAGCTTTTTTAAGCGGATTGCCTGGTACTTTTAGGAGAGTAATGTGCAGGCATGCAGGACTATTGAGCACGCTAGAGGCTTTGATATTATATGGCACAGTCTCTAATGTATGTGCATAAGATATATTATCCAAATTAAGATTTCTTTCTGTACACTGTAGGTACCAGTCAAAAGTGTTTAAATCTTTTCAGTACAGTTTTGAAATGGAATATTCTCAACTGCTTTCTGGTGATCATTGTTTCTTCCATGCAACTTTGCTATTGTTTAATTAGGGCAGGGAGGGGGGGGGGGGGAAGACTCGTCCCACCTCCCTGATTAGGGTAACAGAAGCCTATAATTTTGTGGAGGATGTGTCTATGCTTTTTACTAACTTGTATGGTTTTGGTTGAGACCTTACTTCAGGTTTCTAAAATTTTTTTTTTTTACCGTTGAGATCCAGCAAGAGTTGCTATCCTAACATCTTTTATGAAACAAGGCTCTGATGCGGCGAGACTACGGACAGTCCACTGTTCCTAGTCTCGCCGCATCAGACATATCACTTTAGCAAATTTGATAGTCTCACTGCATCAGACATTTAGCGTAACAGATAGGAAAATATATTTTGTAGCTACATCCTCTGCCTAGATTATAGGTGAGGGTAGCAGTTGCAGCACAGTACCTGTTGTATCTGGCATTGGCAGGCTTTCAAGTGTTCCTACTTTTCCTACTTTTTCCTACTTTTTTACTGCTTGTCCTACTTTTCCTACTTTTTTGCTCAAAATCCTACTTTTTCCTACTTTTTCCTACTTTTTTGGTAAAAAAACCTGCAAAAAAAAAGTGCAAGGCTACTTGAATAGTTGATATTCAGAAATGATGAGTAGACTCTAGTTGCAGATTCTTACCGATGAGGAGAGCCTCTATCTTCAACATGAAAGAGGGACAACACAATCCAATCAACCACAAGACTGCTGCCAGCCTCAGCTTTTGCTCCTGTGAAGACCTTTATGTGATTGATACCACTGATATTGCAGCCTAGGACTTGGAGCAGTGCTGAACCAGCTCTCATCATCGCTCAAAATTACCAGGTAAGCTTGCCATACACTTAAAAGTAGAATTTGACATCAAATCAGATGAACAGGGAGAAATGTGTAATTAACAGATCCCACAAATTGTGAACAAGGAATGAGAACAACAGTAATTACTTAGCCATCTTGAAAGATAAAGACTAATAGGAGAGCTGAAACCTCTTTATGCACAATCTTAAAAGTTGATGGCTTTTTACATCTTAGAAGTATTGTTTAAGAGGTTGAATTGTATCACAGGTAAGACATACATTACCTCGAAGAACTTAGAAGAAAGCAGGGGATGGAGGAACTTCAAGGAAAACAAAGACAAAAACAATATTTCGCTATCGTTTAAAGATTGACTGAAGTTGAAATCATGAGACGTTGAAGTCCACTTCCTGAAGACACAGAACTATCAGGAATATATAGAGAGAAAAGCCATCTGAAGCATACCTGAAAAAACCCCAAACAAGCAGGAAAGCTAATGAATGTTAATTCCACAAAGAAGAGCAAGTGTGTGAATGTTTTAAATTGAACCGCCAAGAACAGTTTGTTAAGTTTGGTCAGGAAGCAACTTGCAGAAAAATTAGAAGCCATGACAACTTTTTATTCCACAGATCTTGCAAATTTTAGTTAAGGCTGAACATCTTTTTATTATCCAGCTAGTTTGAACAAGATGCAAGAAAATGGTAGAACAGAAATCCCTTAATGAAAGTGATTAAAGTGTGATGTATCGTTTGAAGTGGCATACCCAAAATATTGAACCATGTGAAAGAGTCTTGGTAAAATGTGAGACAAGGAAACTTCTTAAAGAAGAAAAAAGTGAATGGATGGATTTGTAACATGTCAGTTGTGTCAACATACAAAGCTGTAAGTTGAAGGTGAAAACCAAAAGAACAGTGGAGAATATCAAAATTGAAAGGACCCAAATACACTCTATTTAAGGGGGGATGAGAACTGCATGGTAAATATACAGATCATCTAGTGTGTATTTGCTTAAATCACCAAAACAGTTTGTTAATTTTGGAATTTTCTGAGAAATCAGAGAAGCTGGCAAGGACTTAAATGATAATGACAGTCACTGTTTATTCCCCAGATCTTGTAAAGAGTAGTTTATAAAATTGACAAGCTGAAATACTGAGCCAGCAAAATATCTGGAGAATGAAAAGCAGAACCTCAACCTTGTAAAATTTCAAAGGCTGAAGGATATGATATTCTCAAAATTATGAAAAAAATTTGATTTCAAGAATATTGAATGAGCTTAAAAGTGCCTGGAATGATATTGCAAAATGGAGAAACTTCCTAAAAAGATCAAACAGCTGTATGTATATTCAACAAAAAGGGTCATGATGAGCTGAAAAGAAGTTGATAGTAAAGAATTATTAACTATCCGCGGTGAATTTGGCAGAAATTGCAAACAGTAAGAAGTCATTGGAAAGTACAGAATGATAAGTTTCTACCATTCTTTCTAGATTAACAAATGTAAATTCATTCAAGAATACATGGAATCTATCATCTACAGAACACCAAAGAAATGAAAACTGATTTATATTCATTATCTACAGAAAATTATCAAAAATAGTCGTTTTTGCTACCTATAAAGTCAGTAAGACTACAGACAATAAGAAACAAAAAGCAGATGTGCATATATGCTCCTCACTTTTGTAAAGTGGAGTAATTTGGTTATATTTAGTCTTCTGTTACTCTACATGTGACAGTACTACATTTCCCTGATTGATACTGAAATGTAAAGTATTTGATTTTCTCTCTCTCTCTCTCTCTCTCTTTGGATGTTTTGTGTCCTATTGGTGAAAGTGTTTCAAATTGAGCTTGCCTTTAATATGCTTCCATCTATATCATATGATAATACCAAGATGATATCTCTGGAAATTCAGTGGTGGACACTGTGCCATGAACTCACAGTATTTGAGTGTGTAGATTTGTAGTGGGCCAGGATTTGCAAAATAAGGATGTTAATGCATTGGTAGGTATAATTTCACTTTGTAAGGCCTCACTGTCATGAGACAATCCATTCTTCATGCATGTCTTGCCAGAAATTATGATAACACATGCTCTCAAGAGGCTAATACTGACTGCTACATATAAGTAGTTTAAATTCTCCTGTAATTTTAAAATGTTTGAAAACATGTTACATGCTTACTTGGATTTGAAATTGAAGGTCTCTTGGAAAGTTAATCTATTGCCTATCTCATGGTCATTCAGCTGGAACTTGAAAGCATAGTAGTCTTGAGCATAACTTGAATAGCTTTGTCAAACATCCTTATTTCCAGTCTTCTTCACACTTTGAAGTGAAACATATCTTCACAACTTTAAATGAATGGAGATAAAAGTGTCATTTTTTAAAATTGATTTTGTCAAATATCCTTATTTCCACTCTTTTTCACATTTTGAAATGAAGCACATGTCTTCACAACTTCAAAACATTCAAATAACTGTAGATAAAAGATGCCATCTTTTAATTATGGAAGTGTACAACATACCTTTGGCATTAGTGTATAACTTACACATCATGGAATGTTTATGACATATTTTGTGGGATGATAAGATTATGTGACCGTGCATCACAAAACCAACAATAAGTCTTACACACTGATTTTGTGTTAGGACTGAAAATAGGTGATATGGGCCAACCCAACCAATCTTGAGTTTTTCATATTTTCTGAAAGAGCAAGTCTTCTTCTGCATTGTATATTATACTTAAGTTTAGGATCATAAAACAAAAAGGAAATTGTGTTTTTAGCAATCTTTTTCTGGAACACTTTTTTGATAGAATAATGTGATTAGGTGTTTCTCATAGAGTCCTCTTTTCATTTCTTTAAAAAAAAAAAACTTTCAACTCCAATAACTTTAGGAAGGATGATGCTACTACTCTGAAAGTTGGCATTGATCATCTACAGAATGTGTTAATAAAGCATGCAAAGCTTAATCTGTTAATCTCTTCATTGTTGCTGCTCCATTGGTTAACATCCTGTTACTTGTTCCATTCATTGCAGAGCTAGCACTGCTTAATGAAGATTAAGCGCGTGAATAGACGCTATACTTCAGAGCCCCTTTACTCAGTTCACATTTTCCAGAGTGTGTGCTTCATTCCAATATTAGGATAGGTTAGGAGAGTCCATTTATATCGAGTTATACATCATTTTTAAGCTTAAAGTTTGCTCTTTTAGAATCTTCTCTTAACTGAAAATCCATGTCGAGCGACTTTTCTTGGTGTTGCGATGCAGGGTCACAATGGTAGGTGTTCATGTCATTCACAGAATGATGTCTTTTCTATGCAGATTCATATTGCCTGTACGATTGAACATGCATTTCTGTTTGTTTCCTGACATTGTTCTAAGGAATGTCTGCCTTTGTTGTATTTTTCAGGCTCTCCCAGGAGCAAAAGTGAGGCTGAGGCAGCAGGGTTGTGAGTACAAATTCAGATTTACATGTAACATCAAGAGTTCTGGTGAGTCTCGACGAAAACTACTCCAAATTGCCTGCCCATGTCCTGATTTATTCCTACTTTTTTTCTCAAATGTCCTACTTTTTCCCTCTCATGTCCTACTTTTTCCTACTTTTTTAGAGATTCTGTTCCTACTTTATTCCTACTTTTTTACATTATCCCGCTTGAAAGCCTGCATTGGTATCAGTGCACAATGGCTAACTAACATGCAGCTGTATGCTTTTTGCATTCATACAGTACAACCATATGTAGCCCAGGAAACAAACAAAACAAAGCAAAATGACACACAACAAAGTACCATTTGCCTTCAAGTGTGCACACTAATTCACCATTCAAATCTTTTGGTTGAAACATTATTGAGAAGTAGAAACTCCATTGCACATGTCGCTTTGACCCTTTTGTTCTGTGTGTGTGTGTGTGTATGTGTGTGTGTGTGTGTGTGTGTGTGTGTGTGTGTGTGTGTGTGTGTGTATGTGTATGTTTGAATGTGTGTACCGGTACTTGGTGTAGTGCACCATGTAGGTCTTACTGTATCTTGAGAAAAAGCAAGGCAGCAATCACTGTGTATGTGTGTGTGCTGTCTTTATCACTGTTACATGTACTTGATAAGTGCTAATGTCTTCCTTTGCTATTTACAGCAGTTTATAGGGTACCAGTAGACTTAATGTGTTTTTACACCTGCTGGCATTATTGAAGAATAGGAAATTGCATTCCTCCATCAGTGTGCTGTGTTCCGCAGCTCAGTTTATTTTGTTTAGCAAAATAGCAATTTGTGACTAGATGCTATTGATCGTCTAAAAAAAAAAAAAAAAAAAAAAAAAAAAAACCTAGCTGATTGGTATAACATGTTTTTCTTTGTATAATACATGTATGCCGGTATGCCATATATTTAGCAAGTCTAATTTTTCGCGAATCAGGACTTACCGACAATTTGGCGAGTTGTTAAATTCGTGACTGTGGAGTACACTACTGTATGGAGAAATATGTACGTGCACATCACATTCATATTGGAATCAGAGTTGATATTTTGGCGTGTTTTTAGATATTTGCCATATACAGTAAAAACATCATGTCCCATAAGTAGTTTGTGGCAAAGGCAGTCATATTATTGTCCTTAAATGATCTGTGACTTTGAATTTTTTATGCTGCTACACCTGTTTTTAATAGAGAAATATTAGATAATGTAACTAAATTGAAAATATTATATCTGTGCGAGCACGCACACACACACACAGACAAATCAGAAATTTACTAAAATTTGCCATTTTGAGAGAAAAACTAGAAACTCCAATTTCTTAAATGCCTATTTAGGGATCAGTCATAAATTTTGTCATAAGCTTTGGAAAATTCTACAGTTAAAATGAACAATTATATACCGGTAGTTCAAATGATAGAGAAAATTTTGCTGTACGAGCATCTTACAAAACACTAACAATGAATAGTAAAAAATATGATGAAAGTATTCAGCATCAAACCACAGAAATGTGGTTTCTGGAATTTGATGCAGGTTAATTGTGAGTGTGTGTACTTGACATCGTTGTTGGTTGATTGCTTTTACTTTTTGATCTGTGGCTATGGAGAAGATTGGATGGAGGGCCTTTTTCCCTCATTTCTTTTATGTATATGTTTGTTTGTGTGTGTATATTTTGGTATTTGGTACATGAACTCATCTAAAAATCCATGTCAAGGTAAGCTGTACCCACAATTGAGTAGGATTTCCTGATATCTCCCAGGTACCAGTGGTGCAGTGCCTGCGGTTGCTTTGCGGGATTTCAGACTCAAAAAGTTAATTGACTGTGTATAAATCACGCTTCTGAAACATACACTCCCATTCATGTTCAAAGTGTGCAAACCATTCAGACACTCAAATGAGTCTCCTTGCTGACTGCCAGTGTTCTGCAAAAGACATGCTATACAGTTGCTGTGTCACAAAATTCATGCCGTGTTAATGAAGCATGGTATACATGATATGCATGATAAGTATACATACAGTTGTACATTGCACATACTCTAAATATGCATACTCTAGGATGTGGTGGGAGTGAATGCAAGGTCCTGTTGAGCTCCACCTCAGCTCCACCTCAATGTTTTTTGGGGTGAAACTATGTAACACGGCCAACTGAATCTAACAAGATGTGATTGCAAGATATCTCAGGACAATCAAAGCCAAACATGACTTGAGAAATGTGTACAATGAAAGAAACACAATTCTAGTTTGCTTAGATAGATGTATGAAAACAGCTTTATATAGGGGCCTACATGAAACTAGTGTCTAATCAAGCTACAACCCAGTTCCTTCTGTACACAAGGGTGAATACTAATTTATCTGCTACTCAAGCCTGTAGTGACTGGATCACCAGCACCTGGTCAGGACATGGACCTAGTAGACAGGTCAGGGGCATAAATTCCTCTTTTTAATGCAAGGGTCAGAAGGAGTTGACAGTGCTGCTAAGTACTCTAGCATGTGGCAGCTGAGTTCTATGATCTGGAGCACACCCAGTACCTCCTTTGGTGATATGTAGTAAAACCGATATTTACGTGATATCAAGCAGTACTCTTTTTGTGCACTCACCTACCAGAGTAGGACATCTTATGTGCAGCTGTGTATGATTTTTCATTTTGTGTGCATGTCATTTTTCAACAATTGAAAAACTCTTGATTTAATTTACAATTATGGCTTCTTTCTCTGTTATCAAATAACATCCTCACATTCCTGTAAATACCATGAGAGGCCCCTAAATATTGCAGTTGTTCCTTTGTGGAGTGGCTTGCTCTAACTGCACCTTTAACATGTTTTAGAACATGGACAATATACTTGATGCACACAGTATTTTCCACAGTCACCAATAATATGGATTTGTGCTGCATTTATTTTGTTAGACTTGTTCACAAATGTCAATGTATACACTGCAGGTGTAGTTTCTTTGTAATGTGTAGAAGAATATTAGTAACCAAGTAGGATAGCTTCTATGGCTCAAACGACTATACCCCGTAGTTGAGGACTGTATACCTGTAAGATGGCAAAGTGTGTAGCTCTTAACTGATCCATAAATTGATTTGTCTGACTTTGCTTTAATGTTTAATTGTCCATTGTTAGGATACATTTCTCTCTCAAAGTGCTAGGCAATTTTACAATGATGTGATTTGTGAGAACTGTGTACAGTATTTGTTTACTAGAGTTCTCTCAGTGGTTAGTGTCCTCGGAGTAAAAGCTTATGAGAATGCCCACAATGTGAACCATCCGGTGCATGACACAATCGCTAAATTTCTGTGGTGTGCAAACAAATAAATCATGAAAAGAATGCTATGCCCACGTGCTGGCTATTCCTCAAAACTTCTTTTCATATCCCTTTGGCCTCTGGCATCACAGATCTCACTGTACTATTTTGTTGGGCTGAGTAAAAATAAAAACAATCCAACAAAACAAAACTACCTCTTGACATTACTTTCTTTTATAGAAAAAAACTAGGAACATTGCTATATTAAAAAAAGAAAAAAAAAAACTTGTTTTGGGGTTCTGCTTAGTTATAGTTCATCTTTCTTGTGCTTTTTACTAACAGCCATGCCATGGTGCGGTGTTGACATTGGCGGAACATTAGTGAAGCTGGTCTACTTTGAGCCTACAGACATCGAAAATGCAGACACAAAGGACGCCAGCGTAGAGCCTGGTACTCTGGAGAAAATCCAACGCTACCTCACATCCACCGTGGCCTATGGCGAGACGGGCGTCCGCGATGCTCACCTCCAGATTGAAAACGTGAAGGTTTTGGGGCACAGCGGGACGATACACTTCATACGCTTTCCAACCTACAACATGTCTCAGTTCCTAGAGTTGGTCCAAGACAAGAATCTTTCCAGTGTTTCCAATAGACTCCATGCTACCGGAGGCGGAGCTTACAAATTTGAACATGACATTCTTGAGGTAATGCACGAATTGATTTCTGTTGTAGTTGTTGTTCCAGTTTGTATGTTTTGTTTTGTTTTATATATATCTATGTGCTTGTCACTTCAAAAATATTGGCCCTCCAGCGTCCAGAGCTTGCCATCATGCATTAGGAAAGTCAATTATGTATTTCAGCTTTTCACTTTCAGGATCCAGGTATGTTTCAAAGAACAAATCTCATGGTTTTTTGAAAAAATGTATCATGGAATTTATGGGAAGTAGATTTCTTACATTTGATTCCAACTACAGGTAGGTACAATTGTCAAAGACCTGTGTCATTTTAGGCGCTATTTATTAAGAGTTATGATTGATTATATAGTTGATTTCTATCATAAGTCTGTGGCTGCCTGTGTGGTAAGGAAATTTACAATCGACTACATCTTTTGATAAGACGGGGGACCTGGTATTAAAAGCCATTAAGGTAAAGATTGTTTTTCAAGGGTGGTCATCTGTTTGGAGTAAAGTCATCAAAGTTTGTCATGAGTGGAGTGACTAGTAGGTTATGTTTTATTTCCTCTTTGTTGAGCGCCATGCAAAGTAGAACTCTTCCACATCATGGGTCCTGTGTGAGTGAGCCTTTCCTTGTCCTCTCTTGCAGGAAGAAAATAATGATATTTGTAATGTAAATTTACAGAAATATTGACCTTCTTGGAGCCTTTGTAGTCCCACGATTTTCTTTTGTCACGCCCTGTTTGTGCATTCCTGGAAAAATGATTGGGTTATTTTCATCTTTTTGATCCATGGGGAGATTTCAACCAAACTTGAAAAAGAATCGTCTTCAGGGAAATGGGAGCGTTCTTCAAAAAAACTTGTTTCTGGAGAGTTGTTCTCAGGGTGGTCTCACTTTTCTCAAACGAAAGTTTAAAAGTGGGATGTGTGATGGTACCAGAGACAAAGCTTACATTTTCAGCTTTTGAACAACTTTTTACGAAATATTCAGACATGGCAAATTTACCATTCATAGCTCAGCACTTGCCCTGCATGATGCTTTGTGCTGTATTGTAGAGCAGAGTTCAGCTTGACTGGGTACATTAGCTAAAATTAATAGATGTACAGGGTGTATACAAGTAGGTCAGGGCTCACTTGACAATATCTGGGGAATTAAACGCAGAACTTTGTTTGAATGGTCACACTTTAGTACACAGCAGGAATGTGAGCAATGTGTAGCAGTTTAAACGTTCAGTTGTTGCTCTGCAATTGGAAAGGGAATGCATCCACATTTTGGGGCCTTTTTTATTCACGTGGCATTTTGTTCAATGAACAGTGGTGGCATGTAATGGTGTCCAATAAATCGTTGCCAGTACCACGGGAGAAAATTTATGTCCTCCAGATCTAATAAAACAGCAACAAAATCAAACTCGTGTAGGCCTCTAACTGATGTGTTTAAAGATACATGTACAATGTATGTGGATCTGATTGGCTCCTGGTGTTGGGTGTTGTCGTCTGTATTTTGTGTGTGTGTGTGTGTGTGTGTGTGTGTGTGTGTGTGTGTGTGTGTGGTTGCTTCAGTTTTCATAATCTCGTTAAGGAAATCTGGTGAGTGAATTTGGCAGTTGGATACTATGAGAAGTGCGTGTCTATACACTGTAGGTGACCGTTTAAGAGCAACAGAGTTAAAAAGAAATGTGTGAAATCATGTTCCGCTGTCATGGTTGAGAAACACCCCTGGAGGGGTGCAGTATTTTTTTTTTAATTGTTTGCATTGTGGGCAGGCTGACAGAGACCTTCAGTTAATGCGAACCAATAACAGAGCCATGCAGACATGTCATGCTCTATGCATGTACAAACAATTGTTTGAATGGAAGCTGGCATTGCGTTTGTTTGGTGTGATCTCTGTGCATTAAGCTTTTTTCAAGGCTGCGTGATTGTTCCCGGCTTTCCGAAGGGTTCAGGCAAATGTGTGTCACTGTTTGAGCACTTCTCTCTGATAAAGGGCAGAAAGAGAAGTGTTGTGTCAGTGTAGACAACATTACCACTCATCACAGTCTGATTTCTTTCTTTCTTTTTTAAATCTTGCTGCATATCTTGTGTTGAAACTTTGCTTCTCATGATACCGAGTATGTATCCCTTGCAAACATTGATAAGCAGAGTGGAAAAAAGATAATGAGATGAGAGCATGATGTGATGAGTGCCTTTTTGTCGTGTCAACCACTTCATGTTCAACATTCTGACGTGGTTCATTGCAGGGGTTCATTGTATTAATCCGTATTGGGTGTATATTGTGTTTTTCCAAAAAGTGTCATATTTCTGCTGACACAAGAGGATGATACAAGAAAGTGACACACTTTGCAGAAATCCACTTCAAGTTCAAGTCAGTCATTCTGCATGGGCAAAGGCTGCAACCATCTCTCCGCAAAGCTTTGCTCTTTGTTAATTCAAGCAAACCTGTGCTCAAACATCGAAGAGATTGATCCAGATGACATTTTAATACCAAAAAAAAAAAAAATGATATAGATGGGAGCAAGATCATGTGTGCACTGTGAAAATTGAGCAACAAATGTTTATACTCCAAAATTCACTAGCTAACCAATAAAAAGATCTTATAACATTTTAGCAGTGTGATTACATTTTTAGTGAGTGCATTATTGTGAACATATGTGTTTTGTCACTTCTGTAATTGTGAGGAGTGAGTCAGTGGCTGTATATCACATGCTGGCCTTTTATTTCCGGAAGGTCAATGGTAGCTGCACTCTAGTTTCTCAACTCAAGAAAATTGACTGAGCTGTCCCTTTTGTTGTACATTACATTTAATGTTTTGAACAAGGGTTTAGTTCATGACTATGTAACAAGCCTTACGCATCTGGGTATCAATGCGGTGACAGAAGCTTGTATTTCAAATTTTGGTGAAAATCGCTCTTTTTGATTAATTGTCAGATTATCAGTCAAGTGATGTCCTCTCCAAACCCTAGCTGTCTTACCTCCAAATCGAAGCCATCATGGCATGCCAAAGGAAACGCAATCCCATTTGTTGTAGTGCTTTTGCTGCCATGTTTTTTCATTCTCTCCTGCACATTTGACATGTTTGAGATACGAGGTTTTGTCGCCCCAACAGCGATACGTTTCCTTCTCACAGGATCTGTATATTTGTGAGGCCAGATCTCAGAAAGACATCTGGTAATTAGAGGCATGTGAGGAACAGGTAGATCACTTTGTAATCGAATTAATGGTGTCCTAATGCCTCCTGTTGGCCTGTTGAGGCCATTCCTGGTTCCCCTGGTGCCCGGACCAAGGGAAGTCTGTGAAATGAAACAGCAGACTGTGTGAAGCTAATTCTGGCAGATTTCACTGACACTGTAAACCTTTTGAGTTCATGCATGCAATGTTGAGAATTACTAGTAGGTCAGAAACTCAGAGATCTCTTGAATGTTAATCCTCTCATTTAAAGTCTTACTTTTTTATAGCACATATTAGGTGATGGCTGGCATGTGGTAATGAATATACTTTCCCTCTTTTGGATTTAGGGAGCCTTGATTTTCCTGAAAAAAAAAGTTTTCAAAGATTGTGTTAAAATCCAGTGTTTCTTCCTTTCTTTTTTTTTTTCTTGGGGGGTGGGGGGAGGGGGCTGTTTGTGTTGCCTGTTGTTTATAAGAAGGTGGTCCATAATTCTGGAGGTAGCAGTGTATAAATGACACTCTCACCAAAATTTTGATTTGACAAATGAATGACACAACTTGTTGTTGGCTTCTGATGTCTTTGTAGGGGTCAAAGTGTCATTGAGCTCTAAGAGACAATTAGAAGTGGAATGAGAAGGATGAGAATAGATCTAGTAGGAGCAGGAATGTGATGTCACATCATAGTGTTGTATTTTCCCCCATTCTTGTTTTCAGACTGTGAACATGCAGCTCGTCAAAGCAGACGAGTTCAAGTGTCTTATACGAGGGATTCACTTTGTGGACAGGCTGCTACCCAACGAGTGTTACTACTGGAACAAGCCAGATCCCCTGGACAATGAGGCCAGCGAGAAGCTGCCTTTTGACTTCAAGGACCCTTACCCCTACCTCGTGGTCAACGTCGGCTCTGGTGTCAGCATGCTAGCCGTACGATCACACAACGATTTCCACAGAGTCACTGGGACAAGGTATGTGGGTGGTAGATCAACTCTGGGGCGAGAAAACGCACTGTATGTCTTTATGCCAAAGAAGTGAGATTGCATTTGTGTTCTTGATATGAAAAGCAGTAAAAGGTAACAGAGAATGCTACCCATTGGTATCTAGTGTGTTGCACTGCTGAATATTCTGTGCATCTTTACTGAATTTATTAATGAACAAGTATAAAGTACAGTTGTCAGAAACAGGTAGATTGGTGACTGAAGGCCACAGGAATTATTTGTTTATTTCAAATACAGATTTGAACATGAAAATACATTCATCTACCATTGCATGGGTATGGGATCCAGAAATGAGAGATAATAATCAAGTATAGATTTGATCTGTCTTTATTGAAGTCGAGAGATGCCAGTGTAATGATTCATGGTTTCCTTTGTCCCCTTCAGTCTTGGTGGAGGGACATTCCTTGGCCTGTGCTGCCTACTGACCGGCTGTGAAACCTTTGAAGAAGCCTTGGACATGGCGTCCAAGGGCGACAACACTAAGGCGGACAAACTGGTCAGGGACATCTATGGTGGGGACTACGCCCTCTTTGGTCTGCCTGGTTCCACAATTGCCAGCAGGTTAGGGCAGTTGATTTTGCCTTATTTTACTCTTTTTATTCTTTATTTATCTCTCCTTCCCCCCCCCCCCTCCACACACACACACACACACACACACACACAATATCAATTACCCCTTGACATATATAACCCTGAGATATATCCATGTAGTTCACAGGGCTATCAAATAGTGTATTTCCTCTTCATCCATATTGAGAATTTTTATGTTTGGAAATGAAAAAGATGTGTTCTAAGATTTAATATAATAATTGTCAAAATCTGAAATTTCCGTATTATTCAACCAAAATGACTATTGCGTCTTGCCGTGAAATCTTTTTGTCTGTTATTGTGCACCAGTTTGTTATTTGGTGTAATATATACAATGTAGAGGTTAACAGACAGGAGGTTGAGGGATATGGACAAATGCAGATTATTTGTAATTTGGTCTTAAAGATAATGATTTCACAGCCTGAATCAGGACCATAAGCAGTGGAACTACAGAAGCTAGACAAAATGACATCAAGATGCTCCCTAGTAGTTACAGAAGTACTGAAAATTTTCTGTGTGATTTGTTGGAAAGTTGAGAATATTGCAGTGTGCAATTATCAATGGATGCTTCCATGTGGTTCTAGAAGTAGCAACAACGCATTTACTCGTACAGTAGTACGCAAGTCGATTTAAAGTAACGAGGTACATGTACAATGTTGTCAGGTTTACCTGAGATTTTATGGAGGGAATTTTGTTATTGATCTATGACTTGAAATTGATCAAAGGCAGAAAGCTGCAATTATGCCTATGAGTTGCCGCAATCTTTTTTCTTTCTTTTTTTTCTTTCTCACGACTTGGTTTGTGTTAACAGGTATAAAATGTGTTGTCTGCCAAAACCACATTTTATGAATGTATTGTAAATATCAATACAACATTAGGTAAAAATGTTAGTTAAGAAAGAAATATGTGTATGTTTTTTCCTGTACTATATCTTCTTTGTTTCTTTCTCCAGCTTTGGCAACATGCACATCAAGGAAAAGAGGGAGGAAGCCAGCAAGTGTGACCTAGCACGGGCAACTCTTGTGACCATCACAAACAACATTGGCTCCATAGCCATGATGGCTGCCATGAGAGAGGTTAGACCGTTATCTAGCTCATTCAGAAAGTCTGTGTCTGACGTGTGTGTGTATGTGCGTCTTTACGCAGGCTACTTCATGGAATACAACACAATGGATGGCTGTATTCCATCAGTCTTTCAGGGTACACAGAAAAGGACCAGCAAACACAGATGCACCCCATATCTGTAGGATTGTGTGTGGACTGTGCATGTTTCTCCGCACAGTGAAACCCTGTTATAATGAGTTCGGTTATAACGAGGAACCGCTTATAACGAGGTGATCGCGTCGGTCCCGTTTTCCTTTGCATGTAAACCTATGGCAGAACGAATCGGTTATAACGAGTTCAGTTATAACGAGATTCCGGTTACAATGAGGATATTTTAGGTGCGTCATGATATAGAAAAACATAAGCAATTTGATCGGATACAACGAGGTTCCATTTCTCGACCTGCCGCTTTCAAACATGCGACGAACGAAACATTGAGAAGCGAATTCACGCTATCCCCGTTTTACAGAGTCTGTGCTGAACGCAGTAACACACTGCACAAATGCCCGTCCCGTCTAAATCTCTACATGTACTATCTGAAGCGGGAAGACTCGGAAACAAACATGTTTCAGTCCCGCCGTTATCCTTATTTACCGCCCATTATCTGTGACGAATAACCGAGTACCGTTCCTTCCATGTTTCTTCTAAACCACATAGCATAATCATAATCATTCCATTTTCTTTTTCGCGAGGTTCCATTTCTTGACTTGCCGCTTTCAAACACGTGACAAACGAACATTGAAAACAGAATTCACGCTATCCATGTCTCTTTCCCGTTTTGCAGAGTAGTTCATGTTTTCTTCTAAACCATGCGATAAGACACAGAAATACCTTCCGATGTTCCTACTAAGTTATTGAATAAAGTCATTCGATTTTCTTTTTCGCGAGATACGTGTACGTGATATTAGGTCAGACCACACCGCAACAAGAGAAAAAAAATACATGTATAACGCATTCAAAAGCTTTTCATGTAGTGACACTCGTGGCCAAAATGGACAATAGTATTGGAATGCATGTGCAACTCATCATTATATCCTTTCCATTTTTAGTTCGGACTTCCAGTTGTTTTGCTGGCTAGTATGTATGAGTGTATATATGATTAAAGCTGATATGATTAATGAAATCATAGCGATCTCGCCGGGTGACAGTAGCATGAAAATAGTTGAATAACGCATGTTAATCTACTTAATTGAGTCGCTGTTTAGAAAAAGAAACAGTCCCATTTAACAGTTTGAATAGATCTGGGATTGTTCATTATCATGTAATAAATGATAATATAAATATGAGTGTGTATGATTAAAGCCAAAATAATTAATGAAATCATCGCGATCCCGCTGGTTGACAGTAGCGTAAAAATAGTTGAATAGCGCATGTTAATCTACTTAATTGAGTTGGTGTTCAGAAAAAGGAACAAATGCATTTAACAGTTTGAATAGATCTGGGTTTGTTCATTATCATTTAACACTGCATTTCACAATGAAGATTTTTCCTTCTTTCAGAATGGTCTATGAGGTATACAGATTTGCGTAAAAAGGATCACAACCTTCCAAGATCAATCCTGTCGCATATTTTTCAAGAACGGGTGTACAAAACGCGAAGAGATTTTCAGAAGAAAATAAAGAACGCATTTTTTAATCCCTTCGGGTGCAACGATAATACATTGTATAGGATTACAGCCAAAATGATTCATGAAATCATCGTTTTCCCGCTGGGCACCAATAGCATAACATACCTCACAAGTTACGATAAAGTACGCATGTATGTTACTCTATTTGCGCTGGTGTTTAGGAAAATTGAAACGCATCTTATACAATCTGATTTTGCTCATTGTCATTTTACACTGTACACTGTATTTCTCAAACGAAAATACATTCTTTCAGAATGGTTCGATACAAGAGGAAGAGATAGGTGTAGAAAGAATCACGAATATGATCCTGCCGAGTAGGCCTACTTCTCAAGAACATAATGTGCAACTATTATGCGAAGAGATTTTTGTAAGAAAAGTAAAGAATTAACGCATTTCAACCCCTTCTTTTTTCTGTCTTTTTTATGTATCAATTCACAAATAATTTCCCTTTATTGTCTCAATAATAACAGTCCATAATTGTGTAATAACAACGCGAAGGATGTTCTTAAGTTTGATTGACGGGTATATGACATCGTGCTTATGTTTTTCTTTGTTTTTGATGCGTGCGGTTATAACAAGGTAATATCGCCGGTCCCATGGACCTCGTTATAACGGGGTTTCACTGTATATGCAAGCAGCTTGAATTGAAGCAGCTTGGTATATACTTGTGTGTGTGTGTGTTACTATACAGGTAGTGATTACTCTTTTTCAGCTGTTTATATTACTGATGTCAGCATTTAGATTGTAAGTTGCGCAAGGATGTCACCTGATATTTTCTTTTAAGAGATTGTAGTATCATAGTGAATGTGCAATATCTTGTCTGATACATTTGAAGAAACTATTTCAGAGTGAAAATGAAGTAATACAGTATAAGATGTTTAAAAACCTTTCATGCATGTTTTCTATTTGTGTGATTTGCAGGGCATAGAGAGGATAGTGTTTGCAGGAAACTTCCTCAGGACTAACTCCATTGCTCAGAAGATGCTGGCATATGCCATGCAGTACTGGTCCAAAGGAACAATGAAAGCCCTCTTCCTTCAGCATGAGGTAAGTAGCATTCACTTTCACTTTAACCTCTTGAGCCCCATGGTAGCCCACTGCTTTTCGGAGCTGGGTGTGCCATGCACTGTACATGTGGGGTACTGTAAAACATGATATAATTGTGGCATGAATTTTTCGCGAATTGGAGCCGACGGCCTCTTTTGCGGCATGAAATTTTCGCGAACTGCCACTGTCATTCAATGCACATAGTTTAGACACGAACTTTCGCGTGCATTTAAATTTCGCAAATCTTGCCTCTCACGAAATTTCGCGAAATTAAATGCACGCGAACATTCCTCGTTTTACAATATTACAATACAGTATGTCAAAAAAAAAATTACAGCCGGATTTTCGCATTGAAAACTTCCAATATGATTAAACTGTCTGAATGCTACTTCAGGGTCTTAAAATATAACATCTTAGCTATACTTTGCAGGAAGCCCTATTCAATTTGGTTAAGTCGTCACAGAGAAATGTGGATCTTTGTAAAGCATGTCAGGGGTCTGATTCTTCCAAATTTAGTACTTGGATGCTCTTGGAATTGCATAATGTATGAACACAATGGACAGAATTTGGGTGGAAGGGATTCCTGACATGCTCTACAAAACTCCTCATTTCTCTTTGACCACTGAAGGAAATTGAATGGGGCTTTCAGTAAGATGTGGGTAATAAGTTATAGTTTCACACCCTGAAATTGTATTTGGATTGATTCACTATTTTTAAAGTTACCATTGCGGAGGGTCTTGTTGTAATTTTGTTGGGGACATGCGGTATGTAGGCAGTAACGGGCTATTGGGACACACCCAGACATTTATTAACCACACCCAGACATTTTTTGACAGTATCCAGAACAAACTCTGCCTGATAAATCTATGGATGTTTTGATGGGGGAAGGGGGAGCGCACCGGTTATTCATCATGTTATATTCTGCTGTGGCTGCCTGAAAGTGGATCCAGCAGAGGAAATGCTGATATACCCGTATCCTCAGAATACTGTTAAAGTGGAAATTTTCATGCTTTTCGCACAACCAGAAACTAGTGAGAAAATGAAAGAATGCAAATATTTTTTGCTTGCTAAATTTAACAATTTATGTCTTCATCCACGGAATTAAAAATATGCAAAACTCATCTCACCCAGCCAAGCTCAAAAAAATTACTTGACCAAAAATATCCTCCTTTGCAGTATGTTGTCAGATTAGATTTGTTATGTTGTTTGACATGTTTGTATTTCTTTTATGTGTAGGAGAGATTGATGTAGTAAGTTTCTTTTTCAATTCTCCAGTGATGCTTGATTTTGGTGCCACAAATGTCATTACAACCGCGCGTCATAGATTGTGTGGTTCTGCTTCACAAGTGCTCAATGCCTTTCAGTTTGCCCCTCCTTGTTTTGCATCATGGATGTGGAGACAGATTTAATTATATGTTCTCTGTGGTGGTGATGTCTGTGTTTGTGTCTAGGGATACTTTGGAGCAGTCGGTGCATTCCTGGAGAACATCGGCTACGTCGGAGACAGGAGCCCCAGTCCCGACATGGAGCGAAAGCAGAGCACGCCGAAGAGAGTCCCGACGCACTCGCCGGCCAACACTGCCACCACCTCTTCCACAAGCTCATCTACGTCCCCCGGCAGCAAGGGGCAACGTGCAAATGATAGCATGGGCAGTCTCATAGAGAGCAGCTCGGGGGAGGACCTCTCGCTTTGACCTGCCCACTCCGTAGTGGCACCTGTCATCCATCCTTCTATCAGGAATCCTGCCAATGCTGCATCCGTGGCCCCTCCGGTCGAGATGTCATCGGAGAACTTTGAGCCATTCACTCATTTTTCATCGATGATCCCCGGGGCTACTGGTAGTTGTCGTAGATTTTCACAGAAAGATTCATGTGGGTAGGGAATGTAGTGGGGGAAATAAGGGTGGGTAGTGGGGTCGAGATGGTACTGGTCTGGCAAGGGATGACGAGTCAAAAATGCAGGGTCTGTCAAGTGGGTGAGTGTCAAAAGATTATGCAGTTCTTGAATATTACCCATGTTCTGACACAGTGAATGCTTGGGTCTATTTTTATGACACTGGAAAGGTATGATTAACATTAAAAGAGAATTACCATTCAAGAGAACCACTTCCTTCAATGTCCATTAAGCTTTCATACCAATCCAAGCATCTTTTCATTTCTTCTCTCCCTTTGTATCATTGTGGTCCTCTGCCTTTCATCCTATTTTTGGATGCCTTTTTTTCCCCCTTCATCTGCCATGCTATATCATCTAGCGCATTTCAAGTCACTTTGTCATATGTGTTAGTCGGTGCTTAAAGTGCGTTCCGCACCATGCTCAAGTTGATTGTAATGAATCAAGTAAGAAAGAGATGAACAGAATGGTGATAATTGCATCAAATCAGGTGGGGAGGGTTATGGATTTATGACAATTCACATGGGTTTCCATCCAAGAGTGTCATTCGTGGCAACCACACATTTCCCGAGCTAGCTGAGGAGATGCTGCCAGTAGCTCTAAACTCTACTTAAAATTCATCTTGAACATGGCATAGACTTTCACGCAAGCCACTGTGTGCAATTCCTGCAGTTCCGTCTTCCAAGCACTAGTTAGCTAAAGTAGACTGGATGTATAGCGGCACTTGAAAGGGACACTTCCTCTATTAAATAGCATCAATTGCTTGATTTGTTTCATCCCCAACACCTGTGGGATTGTTCTCGCCAATACTTTCTTGAAGCTATCACCCATAAATGGTAGCAAGGTGGAGTGGTGCTCACACTCTCTCGTTACCATAGGGATAAGTGCAGGATACTTAATACATTTACTACCCAAGAGTGTATTTCTTTCTTTCTTTGTTTAGATTTAGGAGGAATAAGTACCTGATGAAGATACGGTGCAGTGTTTGAGTGTATAGCTCTTCCACCTTATGAAAGTAACTGTTTCCCCCCCCCCCCTTTTTTTTTCTGGAGAAGCACTCGCTTTTGACAACTTTCTAGTGGTTTAAATGATTATGCAGCATCGTCGGATTTGCACAATTTTAGCAGAATAGGCAATGTGGTGTTTGGAGGATTTATTCTGTCGTCATTCCACTGGCATAAAGTGATCTTAGACTCAGGGGTTCGTTTCTGCAGTGGTCATCATTGAGGAAGGTCATTGAAGGCAAAGTGACCATTTGAGGTGTCCTTGACCATCACCATGTTAGCTACTGCACAAGATGTGAAGGACCAACTCAGGTGTATGATGTGAGGTCAATCAGGGAAGGGGGGGGGGGGGAGGGAAGGGTTATACGATGATTTGGGACAAGTCTATTTTCCTTCAGGCAGCAGTGAACTGTTGGTGTCAAGCTATGAGGTAACATCTATCTTTTCTTTGTGTGTGTGTCATGAGATAGGACCAATGCATTGTACCGCACGGCTAGACGCATATGGCTTATGCCACAACTGTCATCGCTGCCTCCTTCATGTGGTTTGGTTGTCATCACTCAAAGTTTAAGCAAGTATGGATTTGTTTGACACATGTTTAAGATGTCACTTTAGCTGTATGTCTTCATGATCTTTTCAGTAGGGCCTAGACCAAGTAATGCCGGCATTGCCTGTAGTTTTTTTTTCTTCTTGAAGTAGAGGCCATCAAAGCAGAAAAAAAGATAATCTTGTAAATGTTTAATATAATGCACATTGGGTTTTTTTTTTTTCTTCTTCTTCTTCTTCTTCTTGAATGGGATGTTATTTGATGTTTTCTTGTATTGTTACAAAAATAAGTTGGGAAAGATAGTAGTTATCATGGGGAATACCCATTGATGTCCTTGTCAGCACTGTTTTTCCTCTGTGTATTTCATATTGCTAATTTTGACGGTAGCCACAGTTTTGTTTCATCATGATTTTCATTCAGAGTTCTGGAAAAGTTTGGCCTCCTCCTTTTTAGGAGTATACTCTAAGACAGGGAGACTCTCAGCATTCTGAAAAGCTGAAATATTGAATTGGCAAATCTTACGTTTGTCATCGAACATGTTGGTGGCCATTTGTGTCAATTGTTTTCCTTTCTATAGAGTACTGAAGTGATGATGTCACAGTCTTTTGGTATAGCTTGGGTTGGATCCCAGTGTGAGCATGGTTAGCAACAGTAGTGTTCACAGACCGGGCCAGCTGATGCTATTTAGAACCAGTTTCTGTGGTGATGAATGGCTGTGACATCACATTTTGGTACTGTATAGTGGGAAGAAAGTTAAGACCATGTCTCCTGAAACACAAAATGAAGACTGTATTCTTTTTTAAACTCTCGTTAAGCTTCCTCACTACCAAAAGTGCAAGAATCTCTTTCCTATCCTTAATGATACCCTATTTGAGGTCATTTTATTTATTTATTCTTGCTGTCACCATATTCATACTACTTTTATTTTTCTTTGTTTGCATGGAGCTGTCTTTTTTGAAGATTAGGTTATCCCAGTTTTACGTTACTCTGTCTTCTCAGTTCCTGTAATTGTGATGTGAACAAGACCGTGATGACGATACACACTTTGTTGCTTTATATGTGATTAGGACACAGAAGAAGAGGAAGAGATATCAGGTATGATTATGAACTTATGGTGTAATGTAGCCTTTGACAGATTTTATTGGAAGAAAACACATATGGAAATAGATATGCCCTTCTTAGAAAGCTCGTTAGGCAAGTCGTGACTTTTTTTTTCATGTCAATTATGTTTTTTATGTGTTGTTTATGTTGTTTTTAACCTTAGAAGGGATTTGGTATTGATTTGTACTGTGTAGATTGTAACATTTAAATCCATAAATATATTACTAATTTAAAAAATATATATATTAAGCGTGTACACAGATAGAAAAGGATGGTGTTATTACACATTTTTTTGTTTTATGTTGCTGGTAGCAGTAAACATACAGGATTTCTAGAAAGCATGGGCTTATAATGTTCACTATCCTCCAGTCATGTATGTGTCAGTCTACATTTTTGACTAAAAAAATAGGATTGCAGTAGTAACACACACACAAGATCTCATGTAGAGCTGTAAACAGTGTGACAGCAAAAATGTGACAAGTTGTGTTTTTGTGGAACAGGCTTCAGCAATGCCTCAAAGCATCTTGTAGATGTTGAGTGGCCGTAAAAAAAAGAGAGAAAAAAAACCTGATTGTACGGTTATTCCTCTTTTTTTTGGGGGGGGGGGGCATGTCGCCTGGTGCATATTGGAGTCCTATATTTTTCACTTTATTGTACTTTTTCCCAGTGTCAATTAGAGCAATACAGACAATGCGGTAAAAACTAACAATCAGATTTTTTGATGACTATCAAATTTTCTGGGACACCAGAAAATAGTGCCCTCAAAGGGATTATATCGCACTCATCATTTACGTATATGCCATATGTCAGGCAGCTGTGGCAATAAATATTGCACTTATAGCCATCCATTGTTCAATCAAGTTAGCTATCTGTAAATAGAGTGGTTTATAGAGGATATAAATCAGGATATACAAAGGAAGAATTTATCACCCATGATATTAACCATCTCAAAGATACAAGTGAGGACATTCTGCCACAAATCAGTACCCGTTCCAAAGTTATCTTTTACACTGAGTCAGTAGATAGTCTAGGATTGACCAAAAACTGAGAAGCTCTCTGTTGGTATTTTGTGTATTTGTAGTGCTGCAAGCATCGACTAGGAAAACATATAGCCTCCCCAAGCTGCACTAGCAGGAAATTTAGAGGTTTTACATGTCGCCATCAAAAAGTGCAAAATAACTCCAAAATGTTTGAGCACACATATACTGTCGTTGTTCATTAATACAATTGTACCTGCATTGGCCCAAGAACATATAGTGCAATACCGGGATCAAAATTTGCCATTCATGTACTTACACGCACAAATTGTTCTGACTGTTGTAGATTGTGCAGCATCTTTCGGAGTGAGCCTTCACTCCAAAAACATGCCCCAAAATGTGAAATCCCGTAATCAGTCATGGCTAATCAATACTGTGTACCAAACTTGCCCATTCCAAGTTAATGAGTATTTTCGGTCCCCCCACAGAGCAGTTGTGACAAAGCAAACAGTGGATGGAAGTTGTACCATAGACTCTTTGGCTGGAGAAAGATAGGAGAAAGCAAAATATGACTATATAGTAGGGGAGACAGCCAGCCCATTTATGACCAGAAATGTACCTTTCACAGGGATTGTGAATGGTTTTTATGTATATATAAGCTCTATATTTGATAGCAATATTTATGTTTTTGTCATACATTTGTGCAAGTATATTGCCCGATTTCCCCTTGACAGGTAAGCAATGGAGACTGCCTACTTAGAGACATTTATCGTCGTACTGCAGAATTGGAAAAAGCTGCTCGCAGTATCCATGCTATTCCCAGGAACCCAATTTGTGTGTGTACTATTTCTAACAGTGGGTGTTTGAACAAGACTGAAGAGATCTATGTGTATATTGTTGGAATATTTGTAGTAGTGCTTCATTGAAGCAGATAAGACTCATTTTTGTTTTTATACTCCTTATTTAGTGATGAGCAGGGTCATCCATCCATGTTGTATTTTACAATTGAATTATGTACTAAGACTTAGTCGTTATTACTTCTCATATTACTTTGTATGATTTAATGAAGTTTTGCTATTGAAATGAAATCTATAACTCTAGCATACATGTAGATGACCAGTACAAGTATTTTCTTGTAGCAATGAAAAAAACAAAGACTTTTTTCCACAACTCTCTTGTTACTTCAGTTCTGAAATCAAAGTTGATATTTCAGTTTGAAGCGTTCCTTGGAAGATAAGCAAATAAGTGTGAGTGTTGGCCTCTGATAGGTTTGTATATAACTGGTAGTCCTTTCCTTGTGAATGTAATTCAAACTGTCTGAGAGTACTGTCCTTGCCACATGTGTGAGATGGAATGATAATTACATAATACCTAAAAAGGATGTAGCTATTCGTTTGGTCGATTGCCCGTCACATGACATTGAAATAAAAGTACCATCACTTGCTGTGGCTGTCTTGTTTGAGCCGTGCAGTTTTGTTTGAGCAAAAATGGATAAGGCATGTTTACCATTGCACGGCTCTCACTCATTTTTGTAAACATCTTCAACCGATCAGTTTTGCGCATGTACATGTGTACATACACTTGACGGCTGACTGTGACTGTGCAGCTACTCATTCACCATCATCACAATGGTTGCCATTTCTGTGCTAGATTCAAAAATCTGTGTGGAACCACGTCTGTTCTCGTCCAAGGTGTTGTATGAAGCAATCATGCAGTGGAACAAGATATTGCACTCGGTGTAAGATGAGGTGCACTATTCAACTTGACTTCGCCTTGTTGAATAGAGCGCCTCAATCTTTCACCTCGTGCGAAATCTCGTACAATAGCACTCGTGACCATTCACCATTTGTATGGTGTGCTGGTGGAGAATAAAAGAGACCTTTCTTTCGTCAAGAAGACAAAATATGGGGATTAAATGCCACTCAAAGCACTTTGTGCTGATAAAGACGCATGTATATATCTAAGTTGCTTTACAGTTTACATGTTCTGTGAAGACCAATCTCTGATTAAAATTTCAGATAACCAGACAATGGTAGTGCTGCATCTTATCATTGTTAAATATATTACAATGCTACTGATCATATAAAATTTGCATAATCTAATTCTGTTGGCAAATTAGAATGTGTATGTGTGTGTGTATATATATATATACACACACAATTAATGTTTTGTTGCATTGTTGCTGTTCATAATCAAATAGTTACAAATGGCTAAAGATACTTTTATTTGATAAAAGAATGAAATCGGAATAACTGATTTTAGTTTCAAGAGCCAATGTCTGTAAAGATGTTCTGATTGTCAAATGTCGCCACATACATAAATGTTATTAATCATAATTTATTTTGGATGTGCTTTCTGCCCATAGCCGACTAGTTATACTAAAACGATGTATTGACTCTTAGTGAGTAGTTGTAATTGCATAAATTATATTTGTGATATCCTAACCAAAGCACAATCTATCATGTTAATTAGGGCAGAACAGTCCTAGGAGGTTTGCCTCGTAGATGTCAGGGATATTCATGTCATCTTGACCTATATTTGAGAATGTAGTTGTGTCATATAATAGTGTACAAGGTATCAGTTACTGGACAGACATATCATAACCCCCCCCCCCTTGTGCCTCATAATGCCTTACAATACACAAGCCAGTGTAAACGTGTCGTGTAAATTGTAAACCTGAAGAAGAATCCAGTGTATTCTAATGGATACACCAGGGGCAGGATGGTGTTCGCCTAGCAATACACAGAATTGATAGCTCGTCACTGCGATTGGTAGCTGTCATTTGAACAGCTTCCTTGTTATGCAAACCTATTTGTACGACATGTGTGGTGTATGGCCAGCACTCATAGATAGAGCACAGATTATGGGTGGGATTTTTTTTTTTCTTTTTATACAAGAGATTTTGAATGGTATGTCGTTAACATGAAGCACAAACTTTGTACAGTACGGTGCTTATGATATCATATGTGTATTCTTGATTGTTAGCATTGCAAGTCCCAAAAGTGAAACTGTCAATTAACATTGATGTATATGTATATAGGTACAATGGTATTATAATGAAATGTAATTTCATCAGATTTTTGAACTGACAGTGCTTCATTTTTGTCTGATTAGAGAAAGATACGGCAAAGAGGTGAGTTTTTGAAAGATTCGGACGATATCTGTGGAAATGTTGAATGATGTATGTAATTATTCAGATGTCATTCAGTGATATTCAGTGGTGGATCTGTTCTAAAAACAGGAGAGAGAGACACACTCGGAGAAAGTCTCTGTGTGTGTGTGCATGTGTGTGCGTGCGTGCGTGCGTGTACACGGACTGTTTTATTCGAATATATCTTTGAAAGTTTGAATTTGAAGTTTGAATACCCTTATCATTAAAATGAACTTTTCCTCAGAAAGATTAAAGCTATTAATAATGGAAAACATAGCAATCATACTCACATATACACACGGGCGTAAATTGAAAAGACAGTAACAATTAGAATCTTTTTATTCACGGTAGTTTAATCGGGCGGGGAAAAAAGGTGAATCAAACTTAAAGGAACAATACATGCCATCCAAACTCAAGAATGGTTTTACAGGTATTATCAGAAAATAGTACTTGGAGGTTGCCTTCGTTGCTGGTAAGCATTGTGAAACGAGGTGTTTCCCCGGCAGTTGCTCGCTATTCGGGAAAATTGAAAATAAACCAGAAAACCTCTACTAGGCCTCTCTATATTCATGTTTCTTTTCCTTGAACCAAGCACTTTTTCCCTTTGCAATGTCCTGAAATACCCGTAAGCAGATACTTTGATACCTTTTTTAACCAGGTGAATACAAAATACACTTTGTGATACATTTGCAGATTTTATGTCACCAAACAAATAAGACCTCGATTAAGACGCTTTGCATGTCTGCAAAGCAACACACCAATGTCTCAATTTGTGTAAGGATAATGTCTAAAATGGTTTATTCTGAGGGGCTACTCTAGAGAAATAACGGTGGGTTTGTTATTCACTTTGCTGTTCAAGACAGTGGTTGTGAGATGGGTGGAGTCGAACTACTGTATGTTCAGAACTCTTTTTTGAGAAAATTCACAATAAAGATCTGATACTAGGAGAGAAAACTAAGAGATTTATACTATCACCACAATGACAATTCCTTCTTTATTGGGCAGTAGTTTAGTATTTCTTTGAATTTCAAAATAACGCAACCCTTTTGTAAGCACACGAAGAAAAACCTGTGAATTTATCAACATATTAACAATCGTTCGGCAGCATGTGATTTCATGAGGAAGTCAAGAAAGAGAGAAAGAGGTTAATCACATCAAATGCATGTCGTCAAAGAAGGTAAAACTGCTTCCGATGGAAAGTGGGCGTGGTATTTACTCCACCTAGAACCGGACCTATGAACGGTTGCCTCTTTGCTGGTTCTGGGCTGGACGTTCAGCGCCCTCGGGTGAGCCGTTTTGACGCTGCTGCTCTGCTGGTGCCTGGTCATTGGGACGATTCTCGGGGCGATCTGCTTGTCCTCCTTGTTGGTTTTCAGCTGGACGTTCAGCTTCGCCGGGACGACTTTCGATGTTTTCACCGCCCTCGGGTGAGCCTCTTTGGCCATTTACATCACGGGCTCTACGTTGCTGCTCAGACGGACGTTCTGCCTGTTGGGCAGGCCTCTGCTGCTCTCCATGATTTTGCTCACTGCCACTATTCTCAGGACGCCCTGCTTGCTGTTGCTGAGACTCACCACGCCCTTCGGCGTTTTCTCCTTCCTGTCGGATTTGAGGACGGTCGGCCCCTTGCTGGTTCTCAGCTGGACGTTCAGCCTGTGAGGATCTTTGGCCATTTACATCACGAGCTCTACGTTGCTCCTGAGATGGCATCTGGGATTCTTCAGGCCTCTGCTGCTCTGCTGGAGACTGTTCGCTGCCACTATTCTCAGGAAGCTGTGGTCGTTCCTGTGCCGACTCGCCACGCATCTCCCCGTTTCCTTCTTCCTGTCGGATTTGTAGACGGTCGCCTCCTTGCTGGTTCTGAGCTGGACGTTCAGCGCCCTCGGGTGAGCCGTTTTGACGCTGCTGCTCTGCTGGTGCCTGGTCATTGGGACGACTCTCAGGGCGATCTGCTTGTCCTCGTTGTTCATTCTCAGCTGGACGTTCAGCTTCGCCGGGACGACTATCGATGTTTTCACCGCCCTCGGGTGAGCTTCTTTGGCCATTTACATCACGGGCTCTACGTTGCTGCTCAGACGGACGTTCTGCTTGTTGGGCAGGCCTCTGCTGCTCTCCACGATTTTGCTCACTGCCACTATTCTCAGGACGCCCTGCTTGCTGTTGCTGAGACTCACCACGCCCTTCGGCGTTTTCTCCTTCCTGTCGGATTTGAGGACGGTCGGCCCCTTGCTGGTTCTCAGCTGGACGTTCAGCTTGTGATGATCTTTGGCCATTTACATCACGAGCTCTACGTTGCTCCTGAGATGGCATCTGGGATTCTTCAGGCCTCTGCTGCTCTGCTGGAGACTGTTCGCTGCCACTATTCTCAGGAAGCTGTGGTCGTTCCTGTGCCGACTCGCCACGCATCTCCCCGTTTCCTTCTTCCTGTCGGATTTGTGGACTGTCGCCTCCTTGCTGGTTCTGAGCTGGACGTTCAGCGCCCTCGGGTGAGCCGTTTTGGCGCTGCTGCTCTGCTGGTGCCTGGTCATTGGGACGATTCTCGGGGCGATCTGCTTCTCCTCCTTGTTGGTTTTCAGCTGGACGTTCAGCTTCGCCGGGACGACTATCGATGTTTTCACCGCCCTCGGGTGAGCCTCTTTGGCCATTTACATCACGGGCTCTACGTTGCTGCTCAGACGGACGTTCTGCTTGTTGGACAGGCCTCTGCTGTTCTCCACGATTTTGCTCACTGCCACCATTCTCAGGACGCCCTGCTTGCTGTTGCTGAGACTCACCACGCCCTTCGGCGTTTTCTCCTTCCTGTCGGATTTGAGGACGGTCGGCCCCTTGCTGGTTCTCAGCTGGACGTTCAGCTCTGCCTTCATTCCTGTCGTTACTGGGTCGGCCTGCATTTTCGGGACCAACTTCACCTTGAGGTCTGCGTTCCTGGTCATCTCTGCTGTTTGCCAAGGGAGCCTGGTTGTCACTTGCACTATCAACGTTTGCCGAATCACTGTCCCCATTGGGTGGTGGTGATGCAGGGGGTGGTTGTGATGGAGGTGGTGGTTGTGATGGAGGTGGTGGTGGAGGAGCTGTAGGCTCATCCCTGGGTGGTTGTGTCCCCTCGGCAGGTGGATTTATGGAGCCGTTGTTAGGGCGTGGCTCATCAGACACAGTGGCTTCTGCCTCACGATTAACTGCAGAAAAGCGTAAAAGTTGCACAAAGGAATTGTGGACATTCATTTTGAACGCTCAAGAGCATGATTATATTACTCTTTATGTTTACATCGATAGTCAATAATACATCTTTTTTATCAACATTTTATGGAGATTTCTTGATATGACTGAACGTCCCTTATTACACTTTGAAATGTCATTTCAGTTGTATCCTGTTGCCTTACATTACACGACTTGTATGATCATAACAGTGAAGTCGGATTATGTACTACACATTATCATGATTACGCTCTTGATATCTTTGTCGTTGCCGATTCAGCCTACGTTATTAACGACTGAATGTTATTTGTGTTTTTCGTTTCTAACTGCACACCATGTCATGGATTATACGTAAATATTTGTATATACAATACATGCATGAATGACTATGATAATATATTTAGTTATATCAACATCCATACATACACATACACATTCAATTAAATTCAATGTCAATTTATTGCTTACCCTCTCACAAGTTGTTTTATCTTGTCAACAATTGACAAATTTTGATACATACTGTATTAATGTGATATTATAAGAAAAGCGAGGCTTTCATGTCACCCGTGTTCGATTTTGCTATTAAAAAAATGAAATGAATAAAACAGTAAATGTCACCAATAAATCTACTGCGACAAACAAAAATTTGAAATACTCACTGACAAATGCATCACAGCTCGCCAGAAAGACGAAAACTGACAGCAGGACTCTCAGAAAAAATCGGTTCGCCATGGCTGGGGACGAGGACCAAATTGGTTTTCCCTATAGAAGACAGCGCCTCTTCAAGTTAAGAGCTGAAACCCACACGAAGTAGCCGGAGGTGCTATGTGCAACATTCCCGATGTAACTCCGCTCGTTTTATAGGATACAGACCGACCACGTGATATATGAATACTCAACCCCAATATGATTACACAGCATCAGACGAATAAAGGTTAGGCCTATACCTTCAAGGTTACATTTCAATTTTGATCTCGATATCAATCAATATCATGACTTGTATTTAACACGGGCCTGTCGTAACGTTCCTTGGGATAAAATGAAAATTTACCCCGCGTTATATTTTCATTATCGATCATTCTGTGAAAATAACACTAGCTGTGAAGTTGGTGACGTTTGTGAGAGGCACTCTAATGTTTATTAAGTTCATGAAAGCTTCAAAGCTTCATTACCGATGATTGATGTTTCACACTCCCTTCATGAAGTAAACTATACGAATACAAACATTCAACAGTATCCACACCCATTCAGCCACACTAAGAATCATGCAAACACAAACATAAACTTAATGCAAGCACAGATGTCATTTTATACCTAAAGAAGACGACATATGTCTATCAAATATGTTTAAGAGATACATGCATCCGGTGCACCCCGTCCTCCCACACACACACACAGAGAGAGAGAGAGAGAGAGAGAGAGAGAGAGAGACGCACACACAGAGATACGCAGACGCACGCACACACACGGCCGCATTGTGTAGCACAGAGACATATAGTCAAGCACATGAACTCAAACAAAACAAACAGCACATTATATCTCCGTCCATATACCATTACCAGCTGCAGAGAACATCACGCATAAAAAACCCGAATGTTAAAATCCTTATCCATTCAAATCGTAGACAAAATTGATGTTTTACCCTATCTCCTGCCTCAAATTGTTTTCATACTTTTATTGTATTTTACCGTCATTACATAAAGGAGTGATTGTAATGACATTCATGATAATAGGGATATTATGTGTTACAGAATTTCCCAGTCAATTTCAATCTCTTGCAAATCAATTTCCTCAAGTGGTCATTGAAATTAAAAAATACACTACGTTTTGTGTCTATCGGTCCTTCAGTTTAACCCAAACGCCAAACCATTTTGTTTTAGAGCACGCAATTTCGTTTTTACGCCATCGAAAGTGTATAAAAACAGGAAACCGAGTTCGTTTTGAGCCATCAGAAGTAAAAATTTCTGTCATCAACTTGAGTCTCGTCCGGTGACCTTGTATCGAGGATTCAAATTCGTGTTTAGGAAGCCGATTTTGTACTTTATTCATTTGAATTAGAATATCATTTTGTTTACAATAATATCCGCGTGAACACCTCAGACACTATAGTCTTTGATCTCACATGCAAAGTTCTACATATTCAAAAGTTTATACTGTAGTTCACATTCAAATTTCGTGCATCAATTTCCATTCTCTTATTCTTTTCCTTTCTATTTTTGCATTACTTTTCTTCTCTTCTTTCGTGCTATTCATGACTGTTTGTTTAAACTCTCTCTCTCTCTCTCTTCCTTATTCCCTTTGTTTTCCATTTTTGTTTTCTTTATTTGCACTTTATTCTATTGTGCTTGTTCTCTGTATATATGTTTTTCATACACACATTGTGACATTCCATTTTCGGTGTATCGTTATCATGATCATAGCTAGCTTTCTGCCTTTTGACAACAGGTTTGGGTGCCATTTCAAGATAATCTGTCTTGTAATTAAAGATCCTTGTTTATTCTGTGTCGGTCCTCATTCATTAGCGCGTTTGTTTGTTTATATGTTTTTTTTGTGTTTTTTTTTTGTAGATTGTCAATTAGTACACTGCCTGCTTCACGTTCAAAGAATGGAACGGAATGCGTTCATCCAATATAGCACCTACTGTACTTATGTAATCAAATCCAGAACAAATATGTAAATTGACCTAGTAAGAAGTATTCCATTAATCTCCAACATAATTAGAAATCAGTTACGGCATTTGCAGTATTTGAAATTAAAAGATTTGTTTAATGTTCTTTTAAACAAATAATAAACGCGGAAAGAAAATCATACACATACCTCGCATCCTTTGGTTGAAATTATATGGTTTTTATTTAATTTTCAGTTCAGTTCAGTTCAGCTTTAAATTCTAATATCTCCAATCAATTCATCCAACAAAAGTCGAAACCAAATACAAAATGTACTTTACACAATTCTTACTCCATCATTTTGTAAGGAATATGAAAAAAAAAGATCATAAAGTTTATAAAACTATGGCAGGCCTGCATACAATTTCGTAAAATGACTAAGAATAACAATGCATAGTTAGGAAGGTTGACAAATAAGGTAAATATTAAAATGGAACAAAAAGTAGCCCACTGAAAAGCAAAGGAAGCAATTTTCGGAAGAGCCATAATAATTTTGCGAAGATAAGAAAGTTGTATAAGATCGTATGTTCAAAATCTAAACTCTAAAATCTAACAGAGAACCCTGAGCGCTAGTAACATTCCAAAATTTAATGGCAGCAACAGAGAATTGAGCGGAAAACCTATGTCAAATATTTGAAACTCCTGTCACTCTATAGAAAACGCCGTATGAAAAAAAAAAAAAACATGTGTGTGTGTGTGTGATTTTCGTCTGTGTTAGAACCTTATCTGTCTGTGAATCCACTCATTGGTGTGTAGGCCCTATGTGAATGTATTCATTTACTTTTATTAATGTTTGTTTTTTCAACATGGTATGAATATACCATCGTCAATCATTGTTTTTTTTTTATATAGATTTTACTCAAACTCGATTTCTTCTTGCAAAATCAAAATCAAATCACACTTATGAAAGGCGGACTTCAAGCTTTTACACGATGGAGCTCCATGCACATTTCTATTCTACATTTAAAATCCTTAATGGTCATTGCTAATATGAATAAATATATAACCATAACAAACCAATGAATAAGAAAAAAGGTAAAGGTATTACAAATAAACTAAGTCTAGTATCCAAATGATCAAACTGATGAATGAACACGAACCGACAGCCAACAAGCAACAAAGAAAAAATAGAACAAACAAGGAAACAAACAAATAAAAAAACAAAGCGAAACAAAACAAAAATAGTTGAAAGTCACTTAGCAGGGCCCTGTTTTATGAAGAGTTAAAATTGATTATATAGTTGATTTCAATTGTAAGTCTATAGCAGCCTGTGTGGTAAGGAAATTTAAAATAAATTTTATCTTTTGATAAAACGGGGCCCTGATCTATTAATCATGAGTTTTTAACGTATGCGATTAAGCAGTAAATGATACAATTGCAGGTTATTCTTTTTTAACAGCTTAAACAAAACTTGTCTTCATGATTCTTCAACCATTGGTGATCTTTTTTTTTAAGGTTAGTATGATCTCGAACTCCCGTGTGTATATGTGTGCTAGGGTATGTGTGTGTGTGTGTGTGTGTGTGTGTGTGTGTGTGTTGGACAGACAGGGGAAGGAGAAGATGGGGACAGATTCAAACAGACTGACAGAGCCGAAGAGAGAGAGAGAGAGAGAGAGAGAGAGAGAGTTTGTTTGTGTGTGTGTGTGTGTGTGTGTGTGTGTGTTTGTGTGATGGACAGACAGGAAGGGAAGATGGGGACAGATATTGACAGACAAACAAACAGACTGACAGAGAGAAAAGAAGAGAGAGAGATAGAGGAGGTGAAGTGAGAAAAGAGCATATCATGAGACGAAAATAATGTTGTTTGGCCTATCCACGTACAGAATACTGTCTGGTCTCTTAATCGTGTAATGAAAAAAATATATATATGGTTAATTGTTCCTGTGTAGAAAACCAGATAGCAGCAGAAAGAAAGGAAGAACAAGAACACCGAAAATGACGTTCATGGGTATTTTTATTATATTAAGTGTCTGGAACAATATGTACAAATCATCAATGGTTTTCCATAACATCAATAATATCATTATATAAACATTTCACAGGGACGTTCATCAAGTACAAGGTTTCACTTGAGTTTCATAATTATCCACGTTGCTTGGGATGTGTACATCCACGCACATACAAGCACCGGGCCACATCACATAAAACGATATCTCTTTAGATAGTTAGTACACGGAATTCACATGTGACACAAACTCCAGTCCGAGATGTTCTTTGGTAGACATTGCCTCTACACGTACAATCGCCTATTGCACATATTTTATTTTTCTCCCCGTTTGCCCATCATCCCAAACTTATCCCAAACTCAACTCGGGGTACACGGAAAGATCGGGTTCGGATGATGTAATGATTAAAAATAGATAAAAACGTTAACACGACTTTGATAATCTTGGAGTCGTGATGGAAGATTTTGGAATGGTATGATTCAAGGGAAAATATCGTTTGATTGCCAAGACCTGATATCATTGCCACTCGCTCAGTCAAAAATGCAACGCCCGAGTGTCGGCTACCTCAAGAGCACTGTCGATGAATGATGATGATAACTTATAGCGATTTGAGAAACGATAAACTGGATTAAAATTCAGGTAAACCTCATTATCCGAAATGATTTTATATACATGAAAACGTGATAAGTCAAGTAAATAAGGTGTTACTTTCTGTTTTTGTGTAGGTTTGGGTTTGTTTATTTGTTTGTTTGTTTTTTTATCCCAGTAATAATAAATGTTTAGATTGCTATTGCATTCCAGTGTCAATGCTTTTCCACCATAATACCATATTTACGTGACTAGTAACGTTTTTATGAATCGTTATCTTGGATAATGATGTTTGCCTACATTTTGATTCAGTTTATTGGCTTCATGCAGATTGCTAATTTGACTGGCACATTATGCAATTTTCGATACTGAGCTTACTTCTGAGCCCCATTAACATTTACATTTACCATTTAGTGTATTAGATCTGTGTGACCCCTCCAAATTAGATATATCCCCACGCAATGATGGTGATACTATAATCTATAATATATTTTCAGTACTCAGTCTTGCCCACTGTGGGCACATTATTAGTGATATTGGTGTCATGCTGCGTACAATGTATTCGTTTAAAATGAGACCTCACATTCTTTCAGTATCTCATTTTTTTCCATGCGGAGGTAACCAAGGCACTACAGTCACATGACAGTCGCTATTGGACAATAAAAAACCAGGAAGTGATTCAATACTTTTGACCTTATAGCAAAAGTTTACGTTTATCTCAGTTAACTTCACCGTCAGTTTCCAACCCTTAAAATTGAGAACGTTCAACCGTCTGTGCTCTTCAAGTCATAATTCGTGATGTGATCAGTTACAAAGCATAATATTCAATGTTGAAATGAGATGAAACACATTGAGTTGCATACTCTTTGTCAGAGGCGTTAAGAATGAAAAAAAAAAACCCGAAAAAAGTTATCATTGTCTTCTGATGACGCAAAAAGTACAGAACAGTGCTTTAAAAGCTAAGTACTTGTCTCAAGATAGCTCTATACCATCCGCAACGACGAGTCAAACCCGTCTTTTATGAGATATATACAGATCGAGCTGTATCTGAGAACGACGCGCCATTCAGAGGGGGTTTTTGTTTGCTTGTTGTTGTTGTTTTTTGCGAGGTTTACCGGAAATGGCATCATCGTGGCGATGTTGGCGCATTTCTATTCATCGAGGCACTTTTCAACCTTTTACACTTCTAGAAACGTAAAGGTGGAGGCCACTGGCTGTTAGGAGAGCTCCACCTACTTATAAAATGTATTGTCATCATACAAGCAGAATTGAGTTTTGATTACAAGTGTACAAATCAGACACCCATCACTTGAATTATCCAAGGTGTATACACCGCTGTAATCATAGGTGACGTCACTGGAATGTTGCCATGGCAATGATTCATTATGTAACATGTCAATGTTTTAGCTGGTGAATGATTGCATCTATAACAGTCCTATAAACAACCTCCGCTCCTCGAATAAAAGGGGAAATCGTCAAGTTATCACACAGGTGCACGCGGCTGCTCTTGTGTCGTCATGTCTCGTTACCTGGCAACAAAGAATAATGGGACAGGAACAGAAAACAAAACAAAAACAAAAATGTAAACTCAGTTTGTCACATTGAAAGATGCAGTTGTAGCGTGCAGGTGGTACACTTGTGTTCAGTTGTTAGGCATTTTAAGCATAGCTTTACACGTACGGGTTAAAATTGCAATCGAGAAATGATAGAAAAAGACGCATGAAAGGGATCAAGAGAAAAAGGTATTTTTGGTCATCAACGCCACGTGCAGATATCAATACAAAGGTTCGCAACAAGAATTCAACAAAATCAAGAGACTGAACGTTTCTTTTTGTGTTAGAGAGAACTTATGTTAAGACAGTGATCAGGAAATAACAAGAAAACAAAACGGGGAAACAATCCGCAAAGTAACAGATTGACCGACCAACAACTCAGTATACTGTGAAAACACCGTTTAAAAACTACACAAATTTTGGAATCATGATAGGGGCTGTTGCTGCAGAAGTAGCAATCACTTTGAATTTTCATTCTAAAAGGTCTGATACTAGCAAGTTGCAAGGAGCAGACCCTGCAAGTTATGCTTAGATGTAGATTCACATATAGGTCCTGTTAATTCTCTTATTCATTGTTAGGACAATCACACGTTCAATTTATTGTTATGTATCATGGTTTACTAGGAAACATGGAATATGGAACAATAAAAACAAACAAAAACACAAACAAAAACTTTTTTATACACACAATTGCATCAATTCCCTATACAACTTATCGGCTGCTGCCATGGTGACAGCATAAGCCAGGGGCGGATCCAGAAAACCCGTAAAGGGGTTTAATCAGCTGCCAAGCAACAGCAACAACAAAAAAGAAGGCTCCCGTGAATTCTTTTTTTTTTTTTTTCTTTTATTAAAAAAAAAGGGCGGCCGGTGCGCCCCCCCCCCCCCCTCTCCTGGATCCGCCACTGTAAGCATTACCGGGAACACTCTTGGTATGACAGAGCGCCATATATTATGATAAACGCCTGAAAGGGAGAGAGGGATGAATGGAGCATGCTCACATGGGTTTCCCGAAGACTCGAGTGAGATGTGCGGGGATCCACCTCGGTTAGCGTGGAAGAAACGATGGGTGCCGATTTCTTGACAAGTCGACATTATACAGCGCATGCGTGGACAGTTAATGATGGAGAACACGTTAATAGATGAACAGTAATTCATGAGTATGATTATTGCTGTGTGGATATTAGGTCGGGTTAATAAGGAACACTTCTGTACCAGAAATAGCTTGATGGAAAAAAAAGACAAACAACTTTACAAGCACAGTGAAAATCTTATTAAGATCGGTTAATATAAGGAAGCCACGGAATGTTAAGATAAGCTCATTTTCGAAACACATGCAGTTCTAAATTAGTTGATATGAATATGCAAAGTGAGTCAGCCGATGATGTCATCACTTCTCCATTTTTCCTTTCATCACATACACAGCACTAACAACAACTGAAAAATCAAAATATTGTGCTAATAAAGTGTTATTCACGGCTGAATTTCAGGATAATGATCAGTCAGATATAATTATTAAGATTTGTGACTGGGGCATGATTGTGTTTTTAAAAAAAATCTAGAAGTTTCAAGGTTTTATGTCTACAAATTATATTCCAAGTTATAAAGCAATATCATCAACTCACTCATTTGCATACATTTATTCATATTGACTGTTCAAGAACTGATTTATGAAAATTAGCAAAACTTCACAATTGTTTAAATTTTCACTATTTTGCTTACAAAACTTCACTATCATTTGAATGGATGCATAGCGTATAAGCCAGTTTACACTTATTTAGTGACCTCCGAACCACAGACTTTTCAAATATGTATTAATCTTTTAATTAGAAAAGCATCAGTTTAAATTAGCCAAGCAGAGTGTTATGGAAGCGACAATTTACATGTAAGTGTTGCACGAACTGTTTTTTGTTAATTTGATTGAAATGAACACACATCCACCTGTACATTTCGATATGCACCTATGCTTCATACATGAATAGTTATAACATAGTTTTCATGAATAGAATTATAGTTTATCAAATACCTCAGTTACCATGTCAATTTCAAGAGGACTGCCGTTACGTCAATCTGCACATGCTAATTGTAACTGTGAATTGACTTATTCAAATTTCAAACATACTGAACCCCCCCCCCCCCCCACTCCTCACATACTCAACGCTCTTGTTCCTATTCACATTTCAATACTTGCGTGTAATCTATAAAGAGCATGCGGTTGGTCATTTCTTTGTCGGGCTAATTTACAAATAGCCCGTTTATCAGAAAAAAAAAATGTCGTAATATTACACAGGTGCCTAAATCTTTTGTTCTACGCGTATGCATAATTATGAGTTTTATATTAGTGACAAATCATTATTAGTGTCAGAACCACCCGACATATAGCTACAACAATATCTTATGTGTGAAAAGTGGAATTCAACGTCTGAAACGTAATCGGAAACAAAAGGTCGATCGGATAACTCGTTGATTTAAAAGAAACGTATATCCATAAATTTGACTGGATCAATTAACTGGCCTGTCGCTTCAGTACTGTAATCAAAAATTATTATAGTACGTCACCGTTTCACCATGCGATTATTATTTCACAAGCAATTTTCGTCTTCACCCTTTTCTTCTCCACCTTATAATCATAATTTTGGTGTTTCGGTTATCATAATCCACTACTGCGATATGGGCAAATCATAAGCATAATTCTGGAGTCATATATACTTGGTCGAAATTTTCATTCTAATAATATGCATTTTTGGTCAGATTATATTCTTTTTTTTTCTGTAGAGCAAGGCTTGAATGTGACATAACATGTATTTTGTTTTTAGAATTCCACGCGCGCGCGCGTGCGTGCACACACACAAAGGTACAAAGTCATAACTTTCCATAAAGTCAAGTACATTAAGCCTTTTTTTCGTCAAAATATTCCCCCGTGTTAATCATAGTACCACTCATGCAAGTACAGTCATTACGGAAAAACATCAATTTTTTAAGGCATGCAAACATGGCAAAATGATGATAGACATATGAAATTTCATTGTTTGAAGACAAATAATTGATACCTCGATCTTTGACGTGCCGTTCGCCACCGTGTCGGGTGGGACTGAATGGCCATTTGCCACGGCAGTGACTCCCCCTTTCCGCTTATCGATCGCTTTGGCCACGCCCACCATGCCCATGTCATCAGCGAGTTTACGCGCATCGTAAGACTCGACCAGGATTGGCTCACTGTTTGCATCGGGGCGGTCCCACTCCTGAATTATAGAAGTATGATACGACTTTGAATTCCTGCGGCTTTGCATAAGCAAGTTAGTTTGTTGATTTTGTGTTTGTTTGTTTGTTTGTTTTTTCATTAACACAGCTGAACACAACTGGACATAATTGATTCCTAAATGTAATTTCACGCCTGATGAAACGAATTTACACATTAATTTGCGATGCATGACTTATATAATATTACAGGTACACTGTACTAGTACTTCATTAATTGGTCATAATCATATCAAGGAGGTTTGGCGAGCTCGCCTATCGCCTCCTTGGCCATACATAGTGAATTTAAATGGTGTAAAGCAGTATACTGCAGTAGTTCATATGGTTTTCAATCAGGTCCCCGAAAAAAAAAATGTTCACTTCTTTCTTTTAATGTATATGTTCACTTCTTTCTTAAATGCAATGTGCACATTACGCAATGAGTTGCTTCTAAAAGCCAAACATGAATTATTTCGCATTGAGCCGTTTCTTGCTTCATTTTATATACCTGATGTTCGAATTCAAGATCGATGCCTTTGTCGATGAGGACATTGCAGATTTCGACATGACCGTTTTTAAGCGCCACCATGAGGAGAGTGTAGGCGCTGCATCCAGCCGCTTTGTCCCCATACAAGTCCTGCACAAGAAAAACAAAAACAAAAACAACTAGAAATGTCGCTATGGCGACTGGTATGCCTCCGCCATATAATGCATGATTCTCCTAATAGGTCTAGATAGTACATGTGGACAATGTGTGATTACATTTTCACAAAATTGGCAAAATAACAAAATGACAAGTTTGTCACAAATGTGTTGAATGTTCACCTTCCTTGACCTAGGTTTAATTGGATGAATAGGAGAGCATGTATTTGGGATTTAAGGACTTTAAATTGACTTTGACCCATTCATACATTTATGCATTGAGTAATTTTCAACAAAGTGCAATTTCTGTATTGAATAGTAAATTGTTGCCATTTTCATCTGGCCTTTGACCCTAAAATTCATAAGATAATCACTGTCAGGCAGAACATGCATAAATATGTAGTACGTATCAAGATAACTTGAGCCACTTCCGAGATAGGGAGGAAAAAATTAGTTCAGCACTTTCACTTGATCTTTGACCTTTTGACCTTTGAGGCAAAAACAAAAGAAAAAAACTTTCAAGAGAACCTCTATTAGGTTATACATGCATACACCAAGTGTAAAAAAAAAATCCTGCTGGCATTGCATAAACATGAGGGAAATAGTGAAATTTTGAAGTGTTGCCCTTGACCTTTGACCCCATGAACCCTAAATTCTCTAGATAATCACTGCCAGTCAGTACATGTATAAATACTATGTTCCATGAAGATACCTTGAACAATTTCCAAGGTACAGAGAAAAAAGGTGAAGTTTGAACATTTTCACTTTACCGTTTGACCTTTGACCTTTGACCTCATGACCCAAACTTTCACCAGAGAATCTTAATCGGGTAATACATGTATACACTAAGTTTCAAGAAAATATCTTCAGGCATTGCATAGATATGGTGGAAATAGTGAAATTTTATGTACTTGACCATGAACTTTTGACCTTTGACCTCATGACCCAAACTTTCACCACAGAATCTTAATTGGGTAATACATGTATACACTTAGTTTCAAGAAAATATCTTCAGGCATTGCATAGATATGGTGGAAATAGTGAAATTGTATGTATTTGACCTTGACCTTTTGACCTTTGACCTTGAGCATGTGCACCCAAAAGTTGATAGGCACAAGTTTAGCCCCTGATATACATACATGCCAAGTTTCATTAGGATACCTCAAAAGGTTTTGATAGTTACCTTGTCCACAAAATTCATTACGGACGGACGGAAGGACGGACGGACGGACGGACAACCCGAAAACATAATGCCTCCGGCACCACTTCGTGGCGGAGGCATAAAAACAAAAACGGAATTAGGGCCTGTAGAAAAAAAAAGGTTAAATCTCAATGAAATCACGAGACAATTTATTTCAATAAATAGAATTACCAGCGCCATCAAGCATTCTCAATCAGTGACAACATCCTGCCAATTTGTGTGATTTTTACATTCCATTTTTACCATTCACAGGAAAAAAAGACTGGTTCAAAGGCTTGATTTAAAGACACTCATTCCCTATCCAGCTCAACGTTGTTAGTAGGAGGAAATGAAACCCAACATGTGGATTGAATAAATGCAGCAATGTTAGCAAAAGACACCAGCGAATTTGGAAGAAAATCGGCAAATCCGTTGAAAAGTTATGCATTTTTAGAGTTTTGGTGCCACCATCGCTGAATGAGAAGACCACTACAATTTGTGGCGTCACTACAAGACAGTCATTATATCTCGGTACATTTTGGTATGGTATGAGTAATAGAGCCAAGGACAGACCATACTTTAATATACATTATTGTATACTATTATGTAGTTATCATTCTGTTAATCATTATTGTAACTTGACAGAAGTAGGATACTCACAATTTTCATGTTCAAATCGGCGTCTAAATGCTTCACCAGGTTTTCCACTGTGCTTTGTTGACCATCCGTGACAGCGTTAAACAATCGCTGAAAGGAAAAGAGGAAATATTTCTATTTTATACTGCCACCCTTGATGTGTTATGTTACACCTCTACAGTGCCACGTTGTACCCTTAAGGAACCAAATGTGTGAAAACATTATGGAGAGGCCTGTATAATGCTGAACAGTTTCCTCATAACACTGAATAAGAGTGAAAAACTTTTGGCTTTCAAAAAGGGCTCGAAAATAAATTATTGATTGAGCAGATTAACACATAAATATTCACAGCTTTGATGTTCAACTTTCAAAGATGTGATCTTAGAGTTTAAAAGTTGTAAGGTCGCGAATGTATTTAGCTGTTTGCCCTGAATATTTGAGTTGCTGTTTTGAGTTGTTTCTTAAGCTTAAACAAGTATACTGCATTTAAGAACTTAATAAATTTCTTCACACATTCCTACCATCCCCCCCCCCATTCACGAAATAATCGTATTGTCTGTTCTGATGCACCTAAATTCCTATACCACTGAATCACTCGGACCAGGATGATAAAAGTGTATCAGATTGGATGGGAATTTGATTTAACGTTCTTATTCAAATGCAGTGAAGTCCATCAAACACAAGGGTATTATTTCATCAAACTCAAGCACAAACTAACGAAGGCATGGTATTTCAAAGTATTGCCATGAAAGAGTGACATTGGTGGCTTTTGTAGAGTTACAATGATTAGACATTGTTAGATGCGGGAACTTAGTCGTGCCATTGCTTGCAAAGCTTCCCACTGATTTCCATACAAATTTTTATCAATTAATATTCTTTTCAACTAACTCGAAAGGGCGATATCTGTATATCATTCGAATCAAATTATTCTGGAGCTGTGAAGATTTAGTATGGGTGATCTTTCTCGTTTGTTTGTTTGTTTTTCTATTTACGGAAAGATTACTAATTATACAAACCAAAGGAAGAGTGTGTGGCAATGTCAACGTAATATGTTATCTCCATAAATCACCTTTTGAAGATAATATAGGCATTTGTAAAGACACATTTATGTTTGTGCGTTTGTTGATGTATACATGCATGGGTGCAACTTTCGCTTCTTCTTCTTCTTCTTGTTTTTTGTTTGTTTGTTTGTTTGTTTGTTTGTTTGGTGTTTTTTTTGTCTTACCTTTGAAACAGGAAGCCTGGTGTCAATAAGTTCGACTATTTCATCCAGCCCGTTTTCTACCGCCATTTCCCGCGCTCCTTGCTTGCCATTCACTCCCTATGCATGCAAAAGACACATGTACCAAATGTGTGGTATTCATCGCTTTGGTATAAATTCACTTCATGCAGATAATGTCATTACATCATGAGCGGCGATCACTGATTCAAGTACGACCATGGAGTTACCATGGTAACACGATAGATGCTATCTTTCAGCTTTTAAGCGACAGGTCGAATGTTCCACTTGAGTTGTAATGCGATTAGAGTATGCCTCTTCAAAGAGAATAGATGGTATCTGTCCTTAGATATCCTATAAATAGAATGAAATCAATTTCATCTCACTGCCTTGCGTGATGTGGCTGTATTCCAGATAATATCATTATTTGGTGAGGAACAGCGTAGCATGCAGGACCTAAACAGCACAAATATAGGGAATGAATCCCACCAATACATGACAACAATTCAATTTGCAACATATTGCAATAGAGACAAATCCACAGAAAATCACTTTTGTCTGTAAGTGTGTGCATTCTAATCGTCCAGCATGGTTCAACTGCATATCAATTTTTGCATTTCTGTGAGAACACAAACAAAGATGATACTGATGGTGTATCCCATAGCGTGTGTGGCAGCAAATGATTGTCTTCTTCGCTCTACGGTCGGTTTATGCTGTAGTGAACGAGACTCTGGTCTCAGCAGCAGCAGAGGCATCAAACATACCGGAAGCGATTTTCATTCAAACGTAGTCTTAACAAAAACAAAACAAAGCAGCAAATTTGGTATAGTAGATGATTAAACCAACACTGGATGCATGTATGGGTAGAAAATATTCGTTGAGATAGAGAAAGAAAGGAGAAATAGAGTTTTCCCATTTTTGCTCCTGAACGGTTAAGGGATGGCATAGTTTTGGTTGAGATGGAATGTCAGGTTTCCAACGTCTTTGGTGAGATTATGGGAAACCTTTGGAATATGAAAGGGCATGTACCATTCTGAGAGGAAGTCAAAGCTTATTGGATGAAAATTGGCTTTGGAATGGCTCAGATATCAAAAACAAAGGGATCTAGATGATGGGACCCATCTTTTATTAGGATTGCGTGTTTTACTCTGTGTGTGTGTTTTTTTTTTTTGTTGATATCTCAGCCATTTCCAAACTGATTTACATCACGTAAAATTTGAATTCCTTTTAGAATTGTATACTCTACTACATTTCATTCGTGGTTTCTTAGTATCTAAGTTAAAAGGTGAATCCTCACCATAACCAATACTATATCATCCCTTTAAGGCCTATAGGATCGATACTTTCTCGGACAAGATGTTGTACCTCTTGACCCAGGCGTACCTGGTGGTGCCGCGCATGGGCAAATTGTGATGGGAGGCTTCCTCATAAAGGACAGAGCTTAGATACGCTATCAGAGGCAACCCTGCATGGTTTCTCAAACCATGATAGTGGCGGATCCAAGCGGGGGCACACCGGGCGCGCCCCCCTTTACTTTTTGTTAAAACAAAAGAAATAGAAATAGAAAAATGAGGGGTGGGGGGCTTTAATTTTGTAAAGGCCGGCGCCCCCTCTTTACGGAATTCCTGGATCCGCCCCTACATGATTATCATAAACCGTATCCTCACCCAAGTCTTATGGTTGACGTCGATTCCGCGATTGATGAGGAGCTTGGCTGTTTCCACCTGCAGTGAGTCTATGGCCAGCATGAGGAGGTTGCGGTAGAGAGACTTAGCAACCATGTTACCGCCCTATCATCACCATGGCAACAATGGCAGAAATATAAAGAAGTGTACTTAAAACGTAAAAAGAGCAATGGAAATGTCGTTTAACTTGTAAATTGTATGTCGGTACACAAGACGAATTTAACGTTTAGTTTTGTCGGGGGGGGGGGGGTGGTGCATGGTCACTGTCAAACTTGGCTGTATATTCAATAACATGAAAAAAAAATGTATTGTTCTACGTCCGTGTGCACATGAACGTAATTCATGCAAACACAACGTGTACATTGAAGCCATAACGATTTAGTATAATTATTGATTCACTCTCGCTGAACACGCTGGAAAAATGGATATTCAGAAAGCGGAAGGGAGCACCTGCTTTGGTCATCGAAAATGAAGCATCGTCTCTCCGCAAGTTTTGTAAATGCGTTATTAAATTCACGTTCAATTTTGGTGTCGTACATAATTATGGAGGTTTTCCTCGCAGACTATATAAATTCGAGTCAGCGGAAAAATACCTAGTGACATCAGATACTATTGTAGGTTTACTTTTACCAGCGTTGCAAAGCAGAAAGAATTTGATTTCATGCAGTCGGTCGAACAATGAACTCAAAATTAAAATTACTTTCTTATCTTGGCCATCGGTAGTGTCAAATAATTGTTTTCTTTCTTATGTTTATTTGAATTAATTGATGGTCTTGGATATAATGCTTAAGAACGAAGACAATAAAACGAAGACAGTAAAAACATCCCACTATATACCTACCACACGGCGAGCTACACAAAAGAAACGAAAACAAGAAATGTTTTCACCAACGAGACCTAACACAGGAAATGTCGTATACACTACAGTTTGTCTCTATATCGCTGCATGTGAAGTAAAACTCATAATGATATGACTCTGCAGAGCTCATACAGACATATCAACAAAATAGTACCTCATCTGCGTTGATGAACATCCCCTGTTGAAGAATGGTATCGACCTCTGACGTTCTGCCCTCCTGCACGGCAGAACAGAGGCGCTGGAAAATTGAGAATGTAATTTAGCGTAAAATTAATACCGATGGATGGAGACGAAAAATTGTGCTCCAAAATTATCATCAAGTTTCAGGGTTAATTCATTTTACTCCTTCAGTTAGCATTCATATTTTATGGAACAGTCTCTTGTTTGTAACAGGAGAAAACGAAGACGAGAGGAGAAAACGGTGACACAAAAAATGTGCTCCAAAATTATTATCAAGTTTCAGGGTTAATTCATCTTTGCTCCTTCAGTTAGCATTCATTTTTATGGAACAGTCTCTTGTTTGTAACAGGAGAAAACAAAGACGAAGGGTATATGAAAACATCGGGAATGGTATCACTGTAGCGTTCTACTTAAGGATGAATGTATGTGGCTTCCAAAATTGGGCCAATTCGCAAGATATACATCCAATCAAACCAGACGATTCCCAACTACTACTAATTCTTCTTATGCATTTAACAGGTAAGATTGAAGTGGGAAAGTTCAAAGAAATGAAATCAGAAATTAAATGACTGAAAATTGCTTATAGAACTCTGGGAACACCTAATGCATTAGAATAGCTACAGCATGTTATAGAGGGAACATGGACAAGAGGTGAGGAAAGAATGCAAATTTGCAGAAGACGATAAATATGATATTTCTGCATTCCACGAGAATACAACCACGACAATGGCGAATAAATTGACATTAGGCAGCGGGTACGTAATCATTTACACAGTTTATCATACATGAGGCAAGCTTGAAAAACAGATCAGAAGATAATATATATATGTATATATATATATATATATATATATATATATATATATACATATACATATGTGTGTGTGTGTGTGTGTGTGTGTGTGTGTGTGTGTGTGTTGAGATTTCACGTATTGGCTCCACGAAGAAATGAAGAAACAAACTGGTCATCGTTTATTCTTTAATGGCCAAAAATGCATTACCAGTTTATATAATTATATATATATATATATATATATATATATATATATATATATATATATATATATATATATTTATATATATATCAGATTGGTCAGTTGATTATATATATAACGAAATCAATACTCCGTCGTTTCCAGGCAGCCTACGGGGTCATGAGGACAGGCTGGCTCGACTACACGCACGGACAGATATCCGATCGATGTCTTTTGAGCGATTTTGTTTAATAATTCATCAAATCAAGTTTTAATCGATTTCCTCAGGCATGAACAAAGCGTATGGGGGTAGGTGGTATATAAGTACAGTCTTCTAACAATAATATTGTAATTGTATGTCGTTATGTGCGTATTATGGTGTCCTCCGTGTATGCGGGTGTGTGTTTGTGTATTTTTATGAATTTGTTTGTGTGTGTATATGTGTTTGTGTGCACCGCAGCTAATCAAGCACGTCTCATCTACAATTTTTATTCACTGCGAGAAGCTCAATCTATTGGTATACCCAACAGCCGTTTTGTTAAGCTCCTACGATTCAGTGAGAACCCTCGTCTCATCTCTGTCTCTCTTATCACAGCATTTTATATCTTTATACGATTTAATTTGACAACCAAAAACATCCTTACACTTAACTCTTCATTTCCTTGCCCTTCTTAATCCCCCATACACTTATAAATTTTGAAGCTGCTGTCACTGAAAATCTCATACGGCACAAGAATAACTTTATTTCATGCCCGCATACATCTTTGGAATATTATAGCTATGCTGTATTCTTTTTTTTTCTTTTTTTTTAACAATCAGCAATAATAATATACCACTGATACGAAAATAGAGAGTAAGATTGATATCAAAATGAAAGAGGGCATTTCTATCCTGAACACGCAATTTGAACGCAGCGAAGAAGAATCAATTAATGTGACCATTCACTCATGTCCTCCGTTTCGATCTGTTGTCGGTGAGTACAGACTCCAAAAACAACGTTTTCATCCACACCACATGTTGCGTTGTCATAAGCTCGTTGTGATGAAGCCTTTTGAAAACGACCGCGATAGTATCGATTATCTCGTCGCGATATCAAACACAGGCGGACATAGCGGAAAGAAAATCGATACTTGGCTGGACATTCTTTGCCATTGACATGGTCAATGGCATTGGTTCAGTCTTGTAGCCGTATAGTTAGAATGCACGTTAACTCATTTCGAATCCTCATACCCTTATGATAAGGTTTATTTTGGGTTTGTAAGGTTACGTTTTGCAGGAAATGAAATCGGCAAATCTGCAGTATACTGGTCAGGTTGAGATACGATCACTCCAGGGGGTGTATTGTCGGCATTATTGACCGTCGCACGCTCGGTTGGCGCTATGGGATCGTAGTATAAACTCGGTTTGCACGAAGCTATAAGTTTGATATGATGACTCAGAAACGTAGAAAACTATGCTCATATGCCTTTATCGTCAGACTATATAATATCTTAAAAATAATCTTATCTTGATGACTTGTAATTGATTAGTTGCAATAGATCTTTTCTTTGTGGACATCGCAAATAAAGGACAATATAGAATCATGTTGTCATTTTTCGAGCTCCCTGCTTCCACTTCACAATGTTATAGGGCTGTGTCTGTCTGTGGAACCCCTGGGTTAGCATCGCACATTTTTCACTTTCATTGACTCGGGTTGGCAAACAATATCCCGATCCACTGAGCTATTAAGGAAAGAAAGAGAAGAGGAAGATAAAATATACTGACCCGTATTGTCTCCTTCTCGGCGGACACCATGGTAACAGCGACCACGTTCTCACGCTCGATTTCACACTGTCGTCTGCTTGTCCTGCTTTTCAAGGAGCGTCGACGGTACTGTTCATTCGAAAACTTCCACCCGCTTTTCGAGTAACGACTACAAATCAGTCAATCAAGTTGGTGACAGTCTGTTCTGTTCCATTTTTGGGGGGAAATCCCACGAATTCAGGCACACATGAATGTATGAATGTCGTCCTTTGGTTGTTTCCTCGAAGATACGGCGATAAAATGGGTCCGGGCACTGATTCGTGCTCGTGACTTGTGTTGCTCGTTGACACTTAACTGGCAGCACTCTCTTGAAGCTACGTGGTACTCAATCCGACGACTGAGCAGTGAACTGCAATGAGCTCACTGAGGTGGAACGCACGTTATGACTATAAAGCGTGCAGGGAATTCTTCCGTGGCTCCTCGACTTTCTTCTCATGGAGAAGGATCAGGCGAATCATCCTATTTAAAGAAAAAAAAAAGGATTTCAGATTGAAAGCAGGTTACAAAATATTCATGGCGAACAGTGTGTTGATATTGGTGGAATTAAAAGCAAAGTACACAATGTACCTTATTGCGTATATGCGTCATGTCGACAACACATTGTACGTCAAAGACCAAATTGATTAATAAACTGGTGAGATCGTATCAGCTATACGAGTAGTGGGAAAACAAATGACAACATGTTGACGTCACAATGCAGAATTGGGTCGATAAGAGAGTAATTTGATTGGATTATAAAGAGAAATGAATGTTGTGACACCACAAAAAGTTCAGAATCATTTAGCAATACAAGTCTGACATGTTGACCAGCACAAAGGCAGGGCTCCCATGTTGAAAAACCATGACAAAACATGTTCACATTATTAAGACGCATTCTGTACACGCTGATATTTTCGCGTATACATTTCCGCGAAAGTCAGATGATCAGACTGTTATTTTCGTGAGTTGTTAATTTCTCACTTTACATAATTATACTTGTACATAATATATACGCAGTGTTAGGCCTATATTACCCCTTTTTCATGATCAAAAGCCTATTTGCGAAAATAAAACTACCGCGAAAATTCAGCGTATATCTAACAATAACCATGTCTAAAACTATAATTTCGCCTTCGGTTTTCCGCCTCAACACCTCCACTCCTTACATGAAATCGCCGCCATTGACTGACCCTGTCTCGTTTTTATGAACATTCAAGACCACGCAACAACTGTTAATCCGTTAAGTGCGTCATGCAGCGAGCAATTAGAAAGCCCTGGGCACTACAAACGTCCTTGGAATATTAAACAAGTCAATTTTAACCTTATATACACGATTTTCCTTATTATTTTCTCGTCCTTTATGGCACGCATTACGCTCATTAAGTTCCCGTGAATAACAATAATGTGATGATATATTGATATACCGGTTATGCCCTGGATCTCTGTTGTGTGGTTAATCAAATAAATTGATTTTAGAACGGGAACACTTCCAATTTTTGCATCCGTGCTTTACCAGTGCCGCTTCGATATTTAGCATCGTCTAACCTGACACTTAGCAGTCCCCTGGGGAAAAAAATCCAGGCTTCCCTGGACATTACGCGAGGATGAATATCAGTCTAGATAGTATATGGCAAATCAAGTATTAAAATCATATTATTCTGTTTTCTTGAAACTATGGATGGTGGTGCATATTAATTGCTCTAAACGCTCTTGAACGAGATATCTCTGCGTTCGAGTCTTGCCCATCAGTGGATTTTTTTTTAAAATTTTGAAATGAATTGCTGAAACTGCACTGGTCTTACACTTGAGACACAGTGAACAGTTCCAGCTGTTTATTTTCATATTTCACAACACATCTGTACATGTACTTAACAAAAAAAAAGAACCAAAAATACAAATAAGCAATTAGCAAAATACAAAATATGAAATAAGGTTGGTAATTAAAAGAAAGTGTGTCAGCATAATATATATATGTATATATATGTATACATAAAGGACGATAAATTATCTATAACACGTGAAATACGAAGGAACCGCAAAAGCAAAGCTTGTAACCTCGTGTTCCAGGAAAAAAAGTATCAATGTAAATTTGTTTTGCAATGGAGATAGGACACAAAGTACTAATAACGAAACTATTTTGAAAGCTAAAACAGCAAGTAACAAAGAGAAAGAAAAAAAAGAGAAAGAAAAAAAAGAGAGAAAAGTGAAGAGTATAAGTACTGATTGATAAGGCCCTCGTATCTACACGATATCCCTTTGGACCAAGGTGTAGAACTTACTCCCTGGTAACCATGGCAATAATGAGGTATGTATGCGGTAACAATTCATAGTGACAGAGCTCTGTGGGAATGAGGCTACCCTGGGTATCAAAGACGACCAGTTTCGTTGATGCTGCATGAATATTGAATTCGACTTCTGCATGAAGTCAAAAACATTATTAATGTCTGACGGGCAAAATGTTTTGTGCGAGCACCGTGAACCGAGTGATGGGATATTGTGAACGACACACCAAGGTTACAACAATGCTGGGGGAGATCGCCTTGCCTCTTTGTCATCCGCTCCTATATAGAAAATGAGCGATGTTTAGCATTTACAAAACTGCTTCCTATAGAAACATTCTGAATCATCTATTTCTCCACCCTTGCACCACTGTCTTGTATAAGATGGTGTCATCAGCACTCTTCGTGTCTAAGCAGACACAATACACAGTCAGTTAGAAGCCTATAAATGCTGATATTTACAGGTTAAAGATCTATCATAAGATTGGTGCACTGAAACACATGCATACACAAAGAAACAATGTAACTATTATAGAAATACATTATTTGTATTGTATTCCTATCAGATATATACATTTAAAGAGAAAAAAACAAACAAACAAATAAATTGGAAGAAAGAATGAGAGGGTTCAAGCGTTCCTTTTCCTGTTTGTCATAAATGCAGAAAACTATTAATCTTATCAAATCTAAATTTCCGGAGAGACAACAAATATGCGACAGAATTAATGGATGCACATTATATAGATCATTCTTACGACAAAATTTACTACCTTTGTAATGACTGTCATCACATACCCTGTTGCCCATTGTTGCAGTTTATACGGGAAGAGCATGGGAGCTCTCCTTTGTATCTCATGTCCATAAAGTCTTATTAAACTGTATAGCATAAACTTTATGGTTATCAGATCTTTAATCAGAATCAGATCCGTAAAACAATAACAATTTAATCTAGTTTTAACTACTTCGAACCAGTCAATTTGTGAGAGCCAATTCCTGTATAATGCTTTCACATTATTTAGAGGCTTTGAGAATAGTCTAGTCACATTTCCAGATGAAAATCAATATTCTACTTTGACAATACACGTGCTGTGAAACGAAATCAAACATGTCTCAAATTCTATGTATGAAACATCATCTATATGAACTGTATATGGCACGGCGATTTCTGTGCAGAACATTTTGCACATAATGCCTCTAGGCGGATTAGTGTGCTATATACAGAATTTGTCCTGTGCAAGAATTGTTAAAAGGCAATTAATCCATATACTTCCACTGCACAGCAAACCATGAGTGAAATGTCGCGTTCTTACCATCAGGTATATGTAGATGCCTGGAAAATGGTGTATGATATACCAAACAGCATCAACAAGCAAGATCATGGGAGCGTCAACTGTCAATCCTTGTGACTGTATCAGTGTTCACAAAATGCAAGGAAGGTACCAATGCAAACAACAGCATATATCCCGCTTAGGCGTCTTCAGAAATCGTAGTTATACTAGATTCGTCGTCATATCGCGCTGTCCACACCAAAGATAACCTAGCCATGCGAAACGCATGACATTTGCAGACGATACAGTGTACGTGAAATCAGAACTTCTGTTTTCAGAACAGGTGAACCTGTGCCCCCTCTCGAGGTAAAGAGTAAACATGTGTACGCCAATCGCTAGGCTACGGGACGCACCGTATTATCATCGGCGGACGAACAAAACGCATGCATGTAAATAGAACAGCTTAAAGCTGTAGTTGTTGCAAGGGTTATCGGAAACCGTATTCACAGCGAATTTTATGACAGGTGACGGTATTGCAAACCTGATATAGAAAAACTGAAACAAACAGTACGTGTTATTAGGAAGTGCTATGGACAACGCATCATTAAAGGTGTTCAATGTCTCATCATTTTTAATGTTGGCTGTAATGAATTAAGTAAAGCTAAAACAAAATGGTGTGTGGTATAAAGGTTTAATAAACATCGTAAACACCGAAAAGATGGAAATTTTAGCATTAAAGACTCTGATGTTGTCATAAATCACTGATTGCAACTACATAGTCAAATCAGCAGAGTTGACGATGTTATCACCCGGTCACAAGTCTCCCATTGGACTGTAGGACCCTTCGAAATCTATATAGCCTACTTTCTCCTTCTTGGCATGAGATTGATCAGCAGAAGATCATGATGTATACTAGTATTTCGTATCAAATCATTTTGATCTTAATTGTGATGACCTCTAAAAGCGATTATACGTGGCAAAGGGGGCCGCGTGTGTGCTACTCTATCGCAGCCGTAAAATCTATATAACCGATAAGTTTTTAACTATACAAAATACATGCATGCTTCTCAATTTCCATTGGCCCATGATGTAAGGCCTATGAAACATTAATCATGAGAAAGATTTATTAGCATTTATAGTGTTTGTTTGTTTGTTTGTTTGTTTGTTTGTTTGTTTTTTGAAGTGAGACTATATGCCTACACCCTTGTCCACAGCTCCACTCGACCAGAACACAGCAACCGCAGGCATGTACATTGTACATGATTATATACCCGGTAAGTTTTATACTGCAAAAATATATGCCTTTCAATTTCCATTCCAAAGGAGATAAAAAAAAAAACGGAAAATGGAGGAAAAGAGAAATGAAGAAGCCTTACAACTGAAAGTTCCATTCATTCTTTCCGTACCTCTGGTAAAATGAGGCCAATCTGACTGGCTTAGACACGCTAGCCGAGGCTTCTTTTATAGTTTCTAGACTTTAGTGAAACCTTCTTAATTCTACCTGGGACACAGGGAGACGAGCTGAGGAAGGCCGAGACGCTCAGCAGTGACATCCAACTCTATTTTTTTCCAACAATATAATAATGAGATCAACGGCACAGAATTGGGACAAGCCTGGATGTGAAGCGTATCGTTGCTATGGCAACCACTTCCATTGCCCCAGGGCAGTGATGGGAAGGGTACATGGGGTGGGGTGATGGGGAATTGGTATAGCGTAGGGCGTTGTAATATATATAGCCATAAATATTGAAGTCTTTGTACGAATGCAGCCATGCTTGAAAACTCGGTTTGTATACATAACAAAATGAATGAGCAGCCACGATGAGGACTGACATTGACGGATAGGTATTTCACAGCCCCAACAAATCATCATGGACTCCAAACATTACACATCTTGGGTAATTATGTGCTTGGCAGCGCATGGCATTGAGTTTTAGCGTCAAGACAAAATGATAGCATTCTAACCCCGGTATCCAACCTTCTCTAGAACATTGGTAAATATCAGGAAGGGTTCCTAACTTGTCCAAGGAAGAGAACCAATTCTCCAGAGTGGATGGGGGTGGCAAGGGTGATTTTACTCATGCTCGGTAGCACCCTTGATGGCCGTGCAAGGACGATCTTTATAGGATGCAAATACATCGTTAATGCATCGAGGATCCACGAACACGTGCAATACCAGTATCAGGTCAGTGATCATTCATAATGACAATAAAAATGCGTTGGTAAAAGCTGAACGCGGACCCGGAGCAACACGGTGCGTTTGTCACGACACGAAAATCCATTAAGCTTTATTGGTTTATTTGGAGAGTTTTGAATCCATTGACGCCTGCGTCCGTTGATCTCCATCAACATTACATCATAAACAGAATAATCCAATCTGCTAAATTACCATTCGAATCTGTTCGGCATCCGATCTGAAATCGTAATCGATGCACTTCACCTTCAAGACGAGAGTCGATACGAGTTGAACTCGTACAAACAACAACAACAACAACAACAACAACAACAACAACAACAACAACAACAAAAACAACAAAATAACTCCTTGACCATGATAATGCTTGTCGGTCTTTGGATTTACTTCGGAAACAACAACAACAACAACAACAATAACAACAAAATCGTTTTTACCCTCCGGAGATGGAGCTCTACTTTCATTCATCTGTAAGACCTTTAAACGCGATGGCATACACAAGGGTCACCGTAGAATGACAGCGTAAATAGAAATAAAGAAATTCATACTCGTGGATACCATTCGGAAGAGTCTGAAAACAGAGTTTGCTTTATTCAATGTTGTATGACCATCAAGACCGCTGTTTTGCAAGTTGACCTCAGATAAAGAGAATACATATCTACTAATCAATTATGTTTGTTCATCAAATCACGTTTGTTTGTTAGTTTGTTTTGGGAGTAATGATTTATCATCTTCAAACCTTCCCTTGGTCCTCATCACGAGGTATATTATTGCAACCCAACAAAACATTCATGTATACTAAGCAAGTCATTCTAAGCAGTATTGTCATTCTACTTTTTGAGAGTAGCATGGAGGTATAAGATTGATATTGGTCGATAAGAAATTATATTCCCAATCCTCATGTATTATGCAGTTGTTTCTTATAATATTATATCTGTGTCGCTGCTCGCTAGAATTAATCTGGAAAAAATATTTGTCGTGTGCGAAAAGGGTTACATGTCAGTTCTTCAGGTCAAGGGTCAATTAATTTATGAACTTCCTCAGAATGAAAACTGCGGACCATATACATGTACTGATGAGACGAATTGAATGAAGTGCACGATTGCCTGCAAAATCGGAGATCTGCCCAGGGGCTATCTTTGCCTGAAATCCAAAGAGACCATGCACAATCTAGAGTGAAATAATGGATAAAGCATGCAACGCGATACAGGCTGGGTGCTGGGGAAGCGCATACTATATAGTATGCTATATATTTCTGATGTAATTACATCGACACTGATCAAAACCTATATTGTTTGGCATGCAGGAAAAGTGAAAGGTCTACCATTATGGCTACAGGCTAGTCCTCTGAAAATTTTAGCAGGTGCGTGAAAAAAAGCGTTTCTTTGCTTGCAATGAGTGCGTGTGTGTGTGTGTGTGTGTGTGTGCTAGTGTGTGTTTGTATGTCTGTGTTTGTGTACAAATAAGCATACATTAGGTAATTATCAAACGGTCCATGGAGTAAACTTGACAGAAACGCAAATCTATACACTAGTTATTAAGTGGGGATGAGCCTGCGAGTTCATGCTATTGTTTTCTTGAGGACGTCATAATGGTATAATATTCCGATTTCTTTTTCGAATGTAATGATCTCCATGCATTTTGAAGCGACAAGTTCCGGTCAATGGACCCTGTTCATGATTCTTAATGCTGGAACCTGGATGTTTTTGCTTTCATATGCATTTTACGAGATATGTATAGTGGTATACATTATTGATATTTCCCCAAGACTATTTCGTGTATGTGTGTGTGCTTAATACTTTGTATTAATGAACATAATGAACAGACAGAATGGATGATGTTTAGATTAAAAATGAAATGGAAAGTTAACAAATTAATTGAAATGTATACTTATACATTAAGTATTTTATATATAGCACCATCATTATTATGAATTTTGTGCATCTGACACACACAGAGGCAAGCATGGTGAATAAGATATGAAGAAAAAAACAACACCTACCATCATTAATCTATGATATGGTGAGAATGCATGTTTTATTATTTTGTCGTGTCTCTTCGATGAATTTGAATAATACAGTAAAGACATTTCGAGGCTTCGAGGTTGATGGATTCTGCTCTGTTACTAGATATCCACTGGCATAATACAGGATTGCCATCATCAATAATACACTGGCCTATTTACACACGGCCGCTATAGAGATGGCTTTGAAAGCGGAAATCACTTGGAGGATGTTTGAAAATCAAAGATGATGACTTCACATCGAACTGATACTTCATGCATGGTTTGCATTTTCCTTATACACTGAAAAGTTAATAGGCCTTTATACATTTACTGCCACTCAGTGTGTTGGATCTATAAAGGTAGCTTTTCATGATGGCCGCAATTCATGCAATGCCTCGAGGTTTGGTTAATTTAGTAGATTTTCGCTCTCAAAAATCTATCACAACTATAAAATATCTTTGAAAAAAGGTTCGCTATTCACAATATCATTAAAATAAATTAGCTGAGTGTACTAACTTAGTCGTCTGTCTTTCCGTCATTTCTGGATGAAATCCCAACAACGCGTGCATCATGCATGGCTAATTATTTCGTAAACATATTAACCATGACTGTATTTATCTATTTATCTATTCTGTCATATTTAAACAGGGTAGACCCCTCAGTTTCTAAACTACTTTCCAGGGGAGCCCTGTGAACAAATACAATGATAAAACCCTGGAGTACAATAGACTTCATAAAAATCACACACCAGTATAACACACATACACAAAACAATACGCTTAAGACACGAGACTGACATATACTAAAATCGGCATGGCCGAAGTGAATTAAGTCAAGAAAAAAAAAACCCGTATGAATTAATTGTGTAATTACTGTAATGACGCACCGTAGGTAAAACTAAGTTTAAAGTACAATAAAAGGGGTTAGTGGGACACACACAAAAAAAATATTAAAACAATAAGTTTATCACCATTGTATCATAATAAGTATTTGTTTAAAAGGTATAACTCATTGACGGCGTATTATACTGTGCCTATATACATTATTGTGTGATATTGAATTTGATGACAATGAATGATTATCGTAGGGTTATACAATTTATATTGAACACTCTTTTCATCTTACATAGTTTTAAGCACCTTATATAGTTTTACGCACCTTATTTTCTGTTACCAAAAAGTGATGTCTATATGCTTTTGTCGAAAAATGAATATAAATTGAATCTGAATCATTTATTTCACAATGGTATTCATATGCACTTTCACAAAAGAAATGATTATTTACTGTATTAATTTCCTTTTAATCGCATACAGCAAGTTAAAGTGTTTGCAGCTGTAAATGACATCAAACAAGAAAAAAAAAAGAGAGAAAACGACCACCCTCTACAAAAAAAAAAAAAAACCCACCCTCAAACATTACATTATTATTCGTACTACTTTGGTGATGTGCATCTTCTTATAGAAGTCTCACACTTTATATTGTGCTCAATAGATTATTTCTACATTTCCTTTTGATATGAAATAGATCAAAATTTAACTCGCATTCTCGTCAAATTTTCATAGGGTTATAATCTAGCAATTAAAAACTTGAGGGGAAATTGGTTTTGATTATTATCGATCAAAAAATCATATGCTTGCTTCTGTGTCAGATTTTTGCAAACCGTCGAAAGTAAAAGTTATCACTGTTTCTTTTAATTTGCATTATGAGGTATATTCAATTCCATGTTTTTTTTTGTGTTTAAAAAAAATTACTTCCGGTTTTGATTACAAAAAATCGACTATTCTAGCTGTTTTTACTCATTTTACAAAATCTACTCTAACTTGGAGTGTTATTTTGCACTTTAAGTGATTAAGAAAAACACCGCGGTCCTTCTGACATTGTGATTGGTGTATGATACATGTATAGGCCCTGGGTAAATGATCAGATTTACAGATTGGAAATGCAGGGATCTGTTTTAATCACCCATGTATATAATTTCTGCCTGACTTACAAATGAATATGTTATCAACAGTTAGGGACTACTAAATATAGGCCTACGCAAAGATAAGATGAGGCGTTGCATATATCGCTTGTTGGATTTGAAAGGCAAAATAATTATCAAAGTTTCCATAAAGAATTTAAACATCAGAAGGGAAGACTTTACTCTGTTTTTTAGTGATTTCTCTGATATGAGGAAATTTTTGTTAAAGGACAAGTTCACCTTCATAAACATAAGGATTGAGAGAATGCAACAATATTAGTAGAACACATCAGTGAAAGTTTGAGGAAAATTGGACAATCGATGCAAAAGTTATGCATTTTTAAAATTTTTGTGTTGGAACCGCTGGATGAGGAGACTACTGCTTGTGAGTCATATGCGTACAACAGTATAAAGAAAATGTAAAGAAAATTCAACATATTTTCACTTTTTTCGCATAATAAAAGAGCACTTGACTTGACTCTCTCTAAAGGCAGGGGGAATAATATTACCCATAACATTTGTCGGTAACGAGTCGGGGGAATGTGTACTTTTTTCAAAAGATGAAATTTTGTGAAATTCTCTTTATATTTTCCTTATATTGTTGTACGCATGTGACATCTAAGTTATTCACACACTGCAGTAGTCTTTTCATCCAGCGGTTACTGCACAAAAACTTCAAAAATTCGTAACTTTTGAACGGATTGTCCAATTTTCCTCAAACTTTCAATGATGTGTTCTACTAATATTGCTACATTCTCTCAATCCTTATGTTTATGAAGGTGAACTTGTCCTTTAAGGTTGAAATATGCATACGAATATATATATATATATATATATATATATATATATATATATAAATCGTTGTTTCCCCCCCCCAAAAAAAAAAAAAAAAAAAACACACCCAACAACAACAACAACTACCATGGATATATCGGACAAGCCACCATTCACTCTCGGATTACCAAGGACTATATACTCTATCGCTGTTGAATGTTAAATTAGTGGTCTAAAGTTTAAGCTGTTGTATCCATAGGCTACACCAAGAGGTCTGCACTATTCCGTTTTATTTTTCGTGCTAAAGACTCAGTAAAAGGTTGGAAATTGTGGTTGGAAAAATACATAAAATTGTCAAAACAATACCCAGGAGGAGGTGAGGATGCATTCAAGTATAACCGTGTGAAACTTAGCAGTATACGGTTATGGATGTGATGGGTGCTTGAAGTCACGAAAATTAAAGAGCAAAACAGGTAGCTCAACAACTTTCATCTTACAGTTTTCACGCTGCAGTAACTTTTAAATTGCTCAACGTTGCTAAAGCACATAACATATTTCATTTCATTTTATTTCATTTCCGACAAAAGTATACAATACAATATGACATTTGTACATACAAAAAATGAAAAAATAAAAAAAATGCCGTAAGGCGTTTTGATACTTACTAACGATGTTGTGTTCTGTGAAAATATTCCATATCCTATTATGCTCCCATCCGACAATAATTTCAAACACAACACCTCGTGGTATATGCAGACGGTGTTGCTATCCGAGGTGATAGTGAGGATGGAGTGAGTAGAGGGATGAGTTGATAGGGAGGCAGCTGAAACGGAAGTAATGCGTGTTGCTCTTCCTCGACCAGCGTTCCGCGGCTCACATATACCATTTTTACCTTTGCTGACGTCTACAAATTGAAGATGAGATTACCAATCGGCAATGCATGATTGTATTCATTTATATGGCTGCCTCTCAGGCTTTGCAGCCCAGCAACGATCATTTCTACGGCTGCAATCTGGCTGTTTACTCTCCGTGTGTATTCTGTCAACGTTTGCGTTGTGAGGACAGTTCAAAAGGGGATTAGGACGTGCTTGCAAATTATGCGCTCTCTGTCTTAGATGTTTGCAGATCGTCACTTGTTTGTTTCTTATTATACATTCTGAAGGCTACGACTTTATAGTCGGTGTTATATTTTTGTGTGTGTTGTGTGTGTGTGTGTGTGTGTGTGTATGTGTGTGCGTATGTGTGTTTTCAAGTTTAAGGTCACTTCTTTTTGAGTGTCCGCAACTTTTTTCGCTTTTGTTCAGACAAGAGGAAGAGACGTAAAAAGCATTACTGACGTACAATATTTCGAATGAACTTAAAAAAACAAAAGACAAAAACAAATACACACACACACACACACACACACACACACACACACAAAAGAAAACAGAAACATTACAACAGTGGAATAGATATGCTTATAACATTAAAACAATGCACACACATACATTATGTATCGGAACAATTGAGATTTCACTGTGAGTCAAAAAAGTATACAGATTAATTATTTTTCCTCATTATCTATTTGAATTGCATAACAGCCCCAAATAAATTAGGCCCTATATTCTAAGTTGTTGCGTTACTTTCTCATTTATTACTGACCGAATTATTTGAAAATCTAAGTGTACCTCTATAACAAGAGTGGGCCAGGAGGTCTCCCATCGACACGAGGGAGTTGTTTTTCCCCATTTTTAGTATTGAAAATTATCGATCTGGTGGACACTTTTGGTGGATTAATATTTTGAAAATTGTAAATAAAAAGAAAACAAGCAAAACGATATGTTGGGAATTTATTCAAGATGCGAGAAAAACAAAACAAAAACTAAAACAACCCCCCCCCCCAAATTGATTATCGCTTGATTTTCTCATTGACTTATTAAATAAAAAAATATATAATATTTAAGCACAGGCCTCGGCAGGGGGAGAGTTTGCAAGGGGGAGGGTATCAAAGTTTTTGAAAATTGATAATAAGGAATAAAGAAAAAAGCTGTTTTTTAAGCTGTCCATGCTCACCTTAGCAGGGTCCCCCCAAAAAACAAGAACAAACAAAGAAACAAAGAAACCAACAAAAAACGAAAAACGAACAAACAAAACAACAACCCCTTAGTTACGGACCTGTATATTTTGATGAGGCAAATTTGTTTGAAGAAGTGATAGATAAACATTCTTTTTTAGGAATAAAGGAATGACATTCCTTTTTTTTTTTGTGAGAGATTTAACATTTCAAGCGTCCTTCTATCTGCATAAGTGTCTCCTTTATAATGGGAAAGAAAAAGGGAATCCAACTGTGAAAACGTTTCCATGCTACCTATCTATATAATACTTTATAAAGCCATACCTAAACGCTAAATTTTCGCGGTGGTTTTATTTTCGCGAATTTCTCATATGGTCTCTATGAATTGATCAAGAAAATAATAATCTGTCGCATGCATGGCATATATATTTTGCGCATGCTGAAGCTGAACGCTATACTTGCAATTAGACCAATTTCTCTTTAAATCCGTGGAATAACATTCCTTTTTTTGTGAGAGATTTAACATTTCAAGCCATGTTTTAACACAACACTTTGTTTGATAAGACAAAGTATCTTTTGAACGTTTACCGGTATGTTATTTTGTTTTTTCAGTTATCATAATGGGAAGATCACGAAATGCGAAAATGGTAGTCCGATCAACTGCCATTCGCGGAAATATATGAACGCGAAAATATCAGCGTGTATAGAATGCGTCTTTAATGTCACCCTGTTTTGTCATAATAATATTCAACATGGAGGCCCTGCTTTTGTATTACACGTGTCAACATGTTTGTCATAGACTGATAGTACAGTATTGCGTTAAATGATTCTGAACTTTTTGTGGTGTCAAGCTATTCATCTCTCTTTATAATCCAACCAAATTACTTTCTCATCAACCCAATTCTGCATTGTGACGTCAACAAGTTGTCATTTTCCTTCGATAGGTTGATATAGTATACGAACCAAATCAGTTTATTAATCAATTTGGTCTTTTGACATATAGTGTCGCTGACGTGATGCACATACGGAATAAGGCTTGATGCTTTCAACTTCAGTAATATTACAAGGTAGTGTTCGCCACGAATTTTATTTTGTAACATGTTTTGTAACGCGTTCGATCTGAAATCCCTAGCTTTCGTAGGATCATTTGAGTGTTTGTGGGTAATTTACAGTATGAAGGTGGACCGGAGGGTGGAAGTGAGAAATTAGGGGGTATCCCCCTCTCACACGAACAGGGGTGTCGATCCTGGGACCGGCATGAAAAATATTGGGGGGGGGGGGGGGCAAACATATGCCATTTTGCCCCTTTAATTCCCCAGATGTGGAAAATTTCTTGTTTTTTAAATGGAGAACTGTCAAAACATTTCACCCAAAGTGTGCACCAGATTGCTGAATTTCGATTCTGAAAATGCAAAATCTCCCTCGCGTGCAACGGGAGGGGGATATATACCCCTCCCGCACCCTCCCCCATTAGGTCCTTTCCCATACAAGTGTTCACCAGATCTGTCACTTCAATTAAAAAAATGCAAAAGTTCCCTGGTGTATATAGGAGAGAATATCCCCTTTCAATTATCCCTTTCCCAGTTCCCCTCCATTTTATCATACACTTTTTTTAGGGATTGACAATTTCCCAAATTCCATCAAAAATATGTCAACGAGATATTTTCGTGAGTGAATTCTAGAAAAGTAACAGCCCCTCGTCACTATGCACAGGCATCGATTATGGAGGTCAAAGGACAGTTGTTCCCCCCCCCCCCCCCATGAAAACATTTGGGGGGAGGGCAAACATATCATTTTGACCCAAAAATGATTTCCGAAAGATCACGGGATGCCGTAAATTGTCTTGATTTTTTTCTTTAAACCCTGAAAATGCAAAATCTCCCTCTCTTGGAAGTAAGATAGGACTACCCCCTCCCACACCCTACCCTGTTAGGTACGTCCACTTCCATATACATTTGGGAAATTGACAAATCTCCGAATATTTCATAGAAAAGTGTGCATATCAGATCTGTCACTTCAATTCCGACAAGTTCAAAAAGTCCCCCTCCATTTGGACTCGGTTCACTTTGGGGATTGACAATTTTCCAAACATTCCACAAAAAGTCACTGTTCAATCTCAATTCTAAAAATGCAAAAACTCCGTCGTGTAAGAGGGGTTTATGGAGGTGAATTTAAACCAAAAAAAAATCGATCAGATGTTTACTGAGTAATCTTTTGAACACAGGTACAATGACCGTTAGAAAATGCAAAAAAAAAAAACCCAAAAAACAAGTTTACAAGCCCCCCCCCAAAAAAAAGGGGGGGAGGGGGAAATGCGTCCCCCACTCAGTCCCCCCCCCCCACGATCGCCGTCAAATTTCATGTCCCCGAACACGAAAAGCGACTACCGTTGCGAAATTCGTTATGAGTCTTGAAGAAGACCAGCATTTAGCATTCGTGGATAACTAGCAGCACCCGTGGAAATCCACGGGTCTGAGGGGTTTTATTTTTTTCTCATAATACGATTTTGCACATTTTTATTGAAGAAATAAAGAGAAAAGTCTTCTCATTCTTTCGTTATTGTGCTGTCTTCTAAATGACCACCCTTCCCAGAAATTTTATAATACATTTTTGTAGTATTCTCTGCCAGGCGATCCGGTCCATTGGTAGGGATCATTCCCGCCACTATACTTGCTTTTATTATAGAACTTGAGTTTCGAGGGGTTATTTGCACCCGTTGAAGTCCAACAGTTGTCTTGTTGCCCCTCACCCCTCCCCCCCCCCCCTCACGCACACACACATTTCCACCTCCGCAGGGCAAAAAACAAAAACATTCAGGGAAAAATTACCAAAAACGCAAATGAGATTCCCCGAAAGTTCTGCCCACAGGTTGTTCCCGTCGAAACGGGAAGATATTAACACTATGACTTTGATTACCCCCTGCTCTTGCATCCACGCGGGCACCCGCTGGAATCCACGGCTGGTCTCAAGGCCTCGGTTTGTTTTGTGGTTTTTTTGTCATGTTTCTTTTCCCCACGTTATGAGAGAAAAATAAGATATTTTCGTCTTCATAATTTTGCTCCCTCCTTTTTGTTTTTAATCACCAAAACTTGGCATGATGTATCATATTAATATAGAACTACATCTGCTTCAGATTGTACATTATCATAATTAATATTAGGCCTACAATTATTGCTCCTATTATTGTTATTATTATATCATTATTATCATTATCCTTATCATTATTATTATTATTATTATTATTATTATCATCATTGTTGTTATTTGGGGAGAGGGAGATCATAGTCATCAGGTTTAATAGGCACCCGTGTGAGTTGGTTCTCACGACCTCGTATTTTTTTCTTTAATATTTTTCCCATGTTATGGAAGAAAGAAGAATATATACATCACTGCATTCGTCTTCATTTGCTCCCTCTTTTTTGTCACCAAAACTTGGTTTGATAGACCATAGAACCACACATTCTATTTCCACTTGCAATTTTAAAAATAGGCGGTCGGCAAAGCGAGGTTTTCCTCTACGTCCGCTCATCTTATGAATATGTATGATTACAGCAGCTCTGCAGTAAACGAATAGACACAGCTGCGCGTGTAATCTGATATGTAAGGGTACGATCGGCAACTATATTTAGCCGCGTCCTAAACAGTCTGCGTACAATGACACCGGACTTGAGAACAAACGGCGAGCAAACTAAATGACGTACCTGAACTGCATTTATAGTATTCTGCAGTTGTGCAAAATACAATTACATAACCAACGTTTGTTGTTTTCATTTGGGGACGCCAATAATGGCGAACTGTACGTAAATGCCCTTGTAGTACATATCACGCACACACAGATTCGTGTAACCATCGTCAATACATTCAGTACACGTAACAGGCGGAGGCAAAGGTACATCACAGAACTATATACACACAGTGTAGAGTGTGTATAGAGTTCTGCGAGGTACATTGTGTGTGTGCGCGCGCGTCCGCCGGAAGATGTCAGAGATTTCGCTGCACCATCATCTTTAGTATCCCCCAGTGTCTCTGCAAGCTAAAAGATGGAAGATCGAGAAAGCAGGAGGCCAGCGCAGGTTCCGTGAATATTGAAACGCTCGGCTCTTTCGTCATGCACGAAAATGCATTATGCATGTAGCTAATTAATTTTTCTTTTTCGTCCTCGACGTCGACACGGAGGCGGAGAGGGGACGAAACCCGCGCCATTCGATGTAGGATACTCTCCTGCGGCCGACGGCACCGGTCGCAGCTGCCCGGAGCCGACGGCTCGGGAGGAGATAGAGAAACCAGCAACGCCGAAATAAAACAGGAAATACATAAGGCCGCGACAACAACAACAACTTCGAGTATTATAGTATAGGATGACACGACATTGAAGCAAAATTCTGTGCATTGATGAAGGGATCGTACGATCTCCGAGTATTTACTGCATGTGCTTGGTACACTGTACAAAACCTAACAACCCGCCTGTTAAAATGACTGTCCTGGAGCTTGTACTCCTTTTATTCGTCATCTCAGCGATTATCGTTTCGGCAGTCAGACTTTTCATCAGGGTAACGCAAAGATTTGCAGATGTGGAGAGGTACAGCATGGAAGGAAAGACAGTGCTAATCACTGGAGGAAGCAACGGTGAGTTGTCCGTTTGCCCCGCCGATACTGCCCGCTCAGCTGCTGCCTGTGAGAGGGCCGAGGGCGAGGCCGAGGGTCCACGTCCTGGCGAAGGAGCAAGCCCTCCTACCTCCTAAAATCACAAGACACAACACTGAACTGCGTTGTGTTATGACAGTGTAGTAGATGCAGTGTTGTCATAAACCACGCAGTTTACTCATAATATATGGCGGGAATGTTAGAAAGTTGTTGTTGTTGTTGTTGGTTGTTGTTGTTGTTGCTGTTGTTGTTGTCGTTTGTTTGTGTGTTGTTGTTGTTGTTTTTTTTTTTTTTGGGGGGGGGGGGGAGGGGGGAGCCTGGCTATTACGGGTATTAGTATAGCTCAATCAACCCGGCGGCGTGCACAGTGATCTACTCCGGCTCTCTCGTACCCGATTGCGTATGACACAGAGGTTACACTTACAGGAAGCCGATAGCGACTGTGCTGTCTGCACATTAAAATACCATTAATTCAAGACGAAAGTGAATTATTGCAACACCATGTTAGATTCTGTAAAGTATGATGTACAAATCAGAATGTATTGTAAGGAAGGGGCTTGAATACGAGTAACCCTGGGGCGCTCCTTCATACGGTTTTCGTTCGGGCTGGTCGCAGGTAGAATATGAGGTACTATAGTATTGGAGTAACCCCGGGGTGCTCCGTAACACAGTTATACTGTGTTTGCTTCGCACAGTCGCAGTTAGTATTGGAGAAGACATCCTGTTGGTTTGGCAGACTTGGCCTCTTTGTCATGTGGCTTGCATTTACCAAAAACATCAAAATTGAAGAGAAAGAATTCCCAGGCCTGGCCTGGAATATCTTTGGATTGAAGATGTATGAGGGGAGTAAGTATGTCCATTGTTGTTTTTGCAGAGTCAATGAGAAAACTTTTCCTTCAACTTTATAATCATATTGTAGTTGGAGAACAGTTGTGGGACCCCCCATCCCCCACATAATAAATAGCTGCCACCTTTTTGGTGCACTTTGATGTGTGTAGGATGTTCTGAATCGACGATTATTCACAGTGTGTGTTAATCAGACCATGTGCTAAATCATGCTTGGAAGAAGATATGGTCCTCAAAACTCATCCTTTTTTTATCTCAACAGGTATTGGCAAAGCCACCGCCAAACTTCTTGCACGGAAGAAGGCCAGAGTCATCATCGCCTGCCGTAATGTGGAAAAGGGTCGTGCTGCCGTAGACGAGATTATCGCTGCTACAGGGAACAAGGACGTCCGTGTGAAGAAGCTTGACCTGTCATCCCTCGCATCAGTGCGCTCCTTTGCAAAGGAGCTGAAAGAGGAAGAATCGGCATTGCATGTCTTAATCAACAATGCAGGCATTCTGGGTAGGAGATGCTTTGTCCCATGCATGTTCTAAAATAATATCCCTGAGAGCAAGACAGGAGTGTTGTATTGTGCATGCCAGGAATAGATTGCATCAAACTCGTATTGGGTTACAAATAGTGTGACGCCGAGCAATATAAAGTTTTTGTTTTTTTATCACGTGTTCAAAATCAAGCAAAAGGTAACCAAGATTCACAAGCCTGTCTCTTGTCTAACAGAAACTACGCAATACTACTACTTCTATGTTACCGTAAGTAAATGAGTACAGTGAGAATCATTGACACGAACTTGCAGGCAATATCTGTGTAATTGAAAAGTTAATACCCAAAAAAAACCCCACCTAGTTATCAGTAATCCAAGAAGATCTTATGTGAAACAATCAGGGCATAGTTACTTGTGTATATGACAGAATTTAGGCCACGCTGTCAGTGTTTGTGATTCTCAGTGTGTTGTAAGTTCATATCAGGTGCAACTCTGGTATTGTACACACATAAGTACACTGTACTTACAAACGATTCCCACTCCTCATACAGTAATATGTATGCTTGGTCTGGTTGAGATAAATGGCTTTTGTTCAACATTTTTCTCAATGTTCTTCTTCTAGCACCAGCCAAGAAGACCATCACAGAAGATCATTTAGAGATGACCTATGCAACAAATCACTTTGGCCCATTTTTGCTGACCAATCTCCTCCTAGGTAAATATTTAGCATATTTATAATGTGGCTCCTAGAAGAAGAGGATTCCCTTACAGTAATAGGAATGGACAATGTTGTGATTAAATCATACCATGTGCAGTTTATCAATGTCATTGATGGATACAGAAACATCCAGTTCTTTCTTGTTAATCTTTGGACATTCTTAATTCAACAAGGCTCACATTTTGTGTCATGCAATGTGGAAGTTTGTTTGTGAATATGTGATTTGAACTTCAATTTCAGCTCTTTTGATCAATACAACTTATTTCAGGGGGGGGGGATTAGTAGAGAAGGAATGTAATCAATTTATGTACCACGGGTAGTTATAAGTGTATGTATTTGTTTGAAATATATCATTTCAGCACTTGACAAGATTCTTATACTGTATACTTTTAGCTGGATGATGAAGTGTGAATGATTCTCCAGATTGATTTTTTTTAAATGTAATTCAAAGTTTCAGATTTTATTCTTTTGAAAATACTTCAAGGGATGTTGCATCACTTAATGATTGCCTTTCCTGCCTTTAGAACTCTTACAGAAGTCTGCTCCAAGTCGCATCATCAATGTCAGCTCTGTGGTATATGCCATGGGACGCATCGAGTTTGATAATCTGTGTGCCGAGAGGAGCTATAGCAGCTACTCGCTTTATGGCCACACAAAGCTAGCCAACATCCTGTTTACCAGAGAGCTCAGCAAGCGTCTTGAGGGCACAGGTAACTTTCTCTGTTTCATTGTTCCATCGTCAAAATGCCTTTCCCAGATTGCAAGCTCTACTCTGATGTTCTGAACACGGTGTTTGGTGTAGGTGCCCCCCAGTGACGAAGGTTATGCCTACAGAGCTGTTGTCATGATTTTCTTTTTTCCCTTGGGGGGGGGGGGGGGGGGGGAGGTGTGCTGAATGGATGTAAGGTTGACTTTATGGTACTTGATCATGGACTGAATAATTAATCCGAAGCGAATCAACAAAGCTAAATTTAAAACAGAGCAAGCATTTTAGCATACCTGACAGTTTCACTTACTATGTATGGTTCTTCAGTAATGTGGTGTGGATGACATTGCAAATGTGCATTCCCTATGATGAGGATTGTTGTGGTAGAATGATAAATCTGTTAAGGTTTGCGAGAATTAATGCAGCTTCATCATATGGTAATTTATGTGCCATGCTAAGCCATACATCATTGTGCAATTCATACCATAGTTGAGGATTTTATGAATTTAGTGTCTCATTCTTTCATAGATATTTATACCTGATCTGAAATGGAACCACATGCTCAGATATTTCAAACAATGGTGAACTTTATCATTTGAGAAGGAAGACAATTGAAGAGAAGTTTGATGTTCAAGGCAATACTAGTAGCTGTACAGCAGAAAGTAAGAAGTGTGCTCTGTTTACCAAAGCTTATGGGCTAACTGTACACATTCCTTTCAGGAGTAACTGCAAACTGCCTTCACCCTGGCACTGTGAGGACTTCATTGCTAAGCTACAGGCCAGAACTCAAGCTTATATCTTTCATCTTTGGCTCTCTCTTCTGGAAGGTAAGAGGAAGCTGGATATAATGAGGCATTTTATGGAGTTGTTACATCTCGTCTAATTTCATACAAACTTGACAGATAAAAAGCAAGTTTGTTGGCATGATCAGTTCGATCTATTTGTGCTCAAAACTACAGTCATGGAGTCGATGGCTTTCAGTTATGTGTCTCTGCCCTAAAGATGACAGTGTGAATTAAATTGAAATGTGTTGATTACAAGTTGAAGGGACTTCCCACATAATTATCTCAATGTGGCATAGCATTTTATTCATAGACTATTTATGGACACCAGAATGTCTCTGGCATCTTTCATTTGGCATCATGCCAGCAAAGTAAGGGAGTGATCACCCTACTTTGTATTGCCTCGCAAAGATATACCTCCACTCAGCCAGCTGCCACCCCCGCCACTGCAAAACCAGTATCCCTTACAGTCAAGCCCTCAGACTTCGCCGTATCTGCTCTGAGGATTCTGAGTTTTCTTTCCATGCCAGGAACCTGAAGAGACATCTCGCAGCCAGGGGCTATGGTACCAGGAGAATTCAACAAGCCATCAACAAAGTTCGTTCTCTCCCCAGATCTGAAGTTCTCAAACCGAAAACCAACAAGCAGGACATCACTGACAGAATACCCCTTGTGACCACTTTCCATCCCAATCTACCCTCTCTCCACAATATCCTTCGTGATAATCACCATATCCTTCACACCTCTGATCGTCTCTTACAGGCCGTCCCAGATACTCCCATCCTGGCATACCGACGCCCCCACAACCTTAAGGATCTCATCGTCCGTGCTGAAGTACCCTCCCTCACTGACAATTCTTCTCCTTTACAGCATGGCACATTCAAATGTTCAGCCAGTAGGTGCATCATTTGTAGCATACACATCCATGAGAGTGACTCTTTCACCAGCAACTCTACCGGCCTCTCACACCACACAAAGGGAAACATCACTTGTACTACCACTAATGTTGTGTATCTCATCACTTGCAGAGTTTGTAGAATCCAGTATGTTGGGGAAACCAAGACTACACTCAAAAGACGCTTCTATGGACACAGATCTACTGTCAACACAGCCAAGCTCGACACTCCAGTGGGCCACCATTTCAATCTACCCGATCATTCCATCACTGATATGACTCTACAGGGCATTGAATCTTTAGGCACTCGTCCAGACACAGTCAGAACCAGCAGAGAGAAGCTCTGGATGAGACGACTTCACACCATCCAACCCCATGGCCTCAACATCCAGGAGGGAAATGACTAACCACCTTTATTTTTTCATTATTATTACCACCATTATTATTTTTTTCTCTTTTTCATTTTTTAATTTCATTTTTTTCTTTCTTTGCGCTTTTTTCATTTGCAGATCCTTTTTTCCCCAATTTATTCCTTCCTATAGCCCGAGTCTTTTTTATACAGCCTTTTCCGCCTACACATACACACACTAGGTTTGTTTGTTTATACATACTTGTGCTTATTTTGCCCTGCCTGCTTATCTACATACATGTATACAATTTTCTCTCCCCTAGTTTTCACATGTGCTTTATTTTATTTCTTTTATCTATCTATCTGTATATATATATATATATTAATTATTTTTTTCATTACTGTTATTCCATTGTCACTTTTGCCATTACTATATGTGTATATACTTTGATATGTTTGATTACTTCCTTTTGTTGCCTCCTCCTGGTACACCTTTAGGGCTCCCTGTTTGTTCAGCCCCCCCCCCCCCCCCTTCCCTTGCTGTTGCTTTTTTCACTCTTTCCCTTTCCATATCCTTCTGGTGTTCCTTATCTTCTTTGATGTTGCCTCCCTATTCATCCTTTCCTTCAATGGTTGCCTCCTTGATCCTCATGATCATTACTGACCCTCCTCCGCCTTTTGTCTGTCCGCTCTGCTCTGCCTTTTGTCTGTCCACCCTCCTGCTCGCTCTAATCCCCCTCCCTTTACCTGTTGGGCTCCTTGCCCATGACTTCCCACCCTCTCCTTTGTTTTCTTTGTTTTGTGTACCCAGCCTGTCCCTGTCTGTTCTTGTTGTGTGAAGTCCTTATATGTGATTGCTTTCCCTGCCTGTTTGTCATTTTGCCTCTGACGAAGATTCTGCTAGGATCGAAAGCTCAGGCCCCTTTTGACTCCAAAGATATAGTTTGTCTACAGATACTGAAGCTGTATACCACTATCTGCTGGCCTACCAAACGTCCTGCATTCGAGTTGATCCAATATCTTTAAATTTTTGAAAATGTTAAAATGAGAGCACATACCCCTAATGTACATACTGTAAAACGAGGAATGTTCGCGTGCATTTCAATTTCGCGAATTTCGCGAGCGCCAAGATTCGCAAAATTAAAATGCACGCGAAATTTCTTGTCTACACTATATGCATTGAACGCCAGTGGCAATTCGCAAAAATTTCGTGCCACGGAAAAGGCCGTCGGCTCCAATTCGCGAAAATTTCGTGCCGCGAATATATTATGTTTTACAGTATCAGGTTCTTGATGGTACTCTCTAACAATGTAAGAAGATAAAACAGGACCTTCCTCGATAACAGGCTTGATAGTAGGGAATTTTGTGTGTTAGAACTACTATTCCCAACCATATCTTATTGATAACTGTGCTCTGTTTGTCACTCAGCAGTGTTTCTGACCCTAACAATTAGGTATAGAGATGAGATAAAGCTCCTCACCGGCACTGTATGATTTAATGTATGACAATGTTTGTACCTTGGCCCTAATTTTTATTAGGGCCAAGGTAAGGGAGGAATTCACTAAATGTCAACATACCTTTTGGTAATACATAGCTAAGTATGTTGCAACAAAAATGCTATGGGATGTAAAGAGTGATGTCTGTCATTCCTTCTCCTTGCAGGATCCGGAGGTTGGAGCTCAGACATCTCTCTACCTTGCCGTCTCGGATGATGTCAAAGACCTCTCTGGCTGTTACTTTGACAACTGTCGAGCCGTCGTGCCCTCTGCTAGGGCAAGGGATGATGGGATTGCTCGCAAACTCTGGGAGACGAGTGAAAAGCTAACAGGACTGTATCGATGATGCATAGATGCATAGATAGACCCTGTTATTAGAACAGGGTGTGGTCTCCAGCCTCGTCAGAATGTCCTGTCACCTTGACAACTGTGGAGTCTGCCATGGGTGGTGTAATCAATTGAGAGACGATGCATGGAATATTGGACAAGCCTCATGTAGTTGCCTTTATCTTTACACAGTGGTACAATGAGAAATTGTGTGCTCTGGACTATTTGTCTCAGGGTGATAAATCACAATTCCATTATCAAAAATTCCATGACAGACCATCAGCAGTAGCTGCCATCCTTTCCATGTTGTGTTCTGATAATGGCATAGGTAATGTTCCAGTGATAAATCATGCTCCACATTTCAGTTTTTGATAATTCAAACTCTTGTAATAAATTATGATGTATGAAACAATGGATGAGCCTATTGTATGACTAATGTATTTGAGTAGAACTATGTATAGTTACACTTGTGTGTGTACATGTATATGAATAATTGCTATATATTCCGGGTTTTTAGGTCCTTACCGTAACATGTTTCCCATATTATATATATATATATATATATATATATATATATATATATATATATATATGTATGTATATATGTGTATATAAATATATATATATATATATATATATATATATATATATATATATATATATATATATATATATATATATATATGTATATATGTATGTGTATATAAATAAATATATATATATATATATATATATATATATACATGTATGTATATATATATATACTGAAAGAAATTAGACTTTATATATGCAACCAACAATGAGGCACCGCGCACGTTTGGGACCCAGGGAACTATCTCTCGCACTACATGTATATATATATATATATATATATATATATATATATACATATTTACATGGATGCATAGATATACAGATACACACATACTCATGCATAAATACAGTGAGTTCTGAGATGATTATAATTATTACAATTATGATGCGTCAGACAGAATGCTTATGAACTTCAATGATTTTGTTTATTTGTCAAGATTCTCTCAGTTCCTAAAAATTGGAAACCAATGTGTGAAACTGCTCGTGGCAAAAAGCCTACCATGAACAGATGAGAAATCTTAGAAATTACAAAATACATAACATAAACAGAGCTTCCTCAACCCTCCTAAACAGTAGAGTATAGTGACTACCCGACCATACCAAAATACATGTATATACTAAACATGGAATCGAAAAGTCTATGCAGCACAAGAAATAAGCATTCTATGGTAATGACGTAAAGATCAAAGCATAAAGGCAAAATTGCATAACGTCAGCAATTTACAAAGGGCAAATATATAAAGCACATTTAAAAAAAATCTCGGAAGTTTGTAAGTCCACGTAAAGGGAACTTCTCTCGGATATGATAAAAACAAGATCAACGTTCTCATGAAGAAATCAAAATCTAAAGATTAAAAAAGAACTCCATAAAACAACGGAGCAACTATAAACAAAGCAGATGCATGCTCGACAGTCTCATGGACCGATAGGGGATGAGGAACTTTGCGCTGTGGAAAGCTGGTGTGACGTGGCGGATGTCGGGGGGTTTGTCTCGCTCTCGTCATGGCTCTTGATGGCAAGTTTGTTCCCAGCGTTGTCGCAGAAGGACCGGTTAGGACACTGCTCGACCTGTTTTAATTGCAAATGGATCAAATCTGGCGTTAGTGCAACTGTAGAAAACCATATCTGGTGGTGACATTGCCATCGGTTTTTTTTTATCATTATCTTTACGTGTGTTTTACGTTTATCACCAATAAAACAATATACGTAGCAACTCGATGATTGTCTCGTTCCTTATAAGTGATTTATGATTGTAACTTCCCATATTTTCACTTCAGAGGAACGGAAACGCATGAAAGCTCTTTGCACTATTCCCCTGCATCGCAGAAAATTGTAAAACACTATGAGGAAGAAACCTTACATTCCTCTGTCATTAGATCTGTCGATTGTGGGCTGGTGATTGTCAAAGAGACGTTAATTCCTGTTCGTCTTCAGTGACGTGTAAGCCGTTCTGCGTCTGAAGAGATCATTTAGAGAATAGCACAAACCTGATTATTCTGTTGATGTTGATGATCTGAGGACTCGTCGGTACGGACATCACCTGCCGACCGGACTTCATTCCTGGATGGCTCCAGCTGCTTTGACATCTTGTTGTGGTTGTTCGGGGCCAACTCAGGAGTGGTTTGCGACGTGACAGCATGGGCGCATCCCGATATCGATGTCGAGGAGTTGATTAGAGGACTAGCCTGTGAAACGCACATAGGCGTCCAGGGAAGTGGTGATTGTGCTGGTGGAGACGACGGCTGAATCCTTCCATGTGGTGTCCTGGCGAAGAGCAGGTGTGGTGGAACTGGTGGCGGAAATGGGATTGGTTTCCCAGCCGCCAACAACTCTCTAGCAAGGCTCTCGATGCTCTTCAGTTCTTTCAATGTGAAAGCACGTGGCGGAGACATTGCCGAATTGGTGTGAAAAAATGCACAGGCAATGCCACTGGGCGGAGTAATGTACTCCTTTGGACCAGCTGGAATGTTAGCATTCGGGTATTGGAATGAAGTCGGAACTGCTGCGTGGTTTCTCCTAGTTGAAGTTGTCACATTGCAAACGGGAGTGGATACAAATTTGTCTGCGATATCAAATCTCGAGTCTTCTGGACATCGTCTGTCATGGAGACAGTTCATATCGCCCCTTATTGGTGTCGCGATTGCGATCTCCTTACCTAGCTCATTCACGGCGTCCACCAGGACTTCGACGTGTGGACTGCGTTTTGCAAGCGTGAGGTCAGCGTGGTCGGTATGAGTGTAGAAAGGTTGGACGTTCATCTGCATATAGCTGGATGTATCGTCATCCTGTAAAATGGAGTAATCATTTTGCTTCAATATTTCCCTCAGACCTCAATCATTATAAGAGCGCCATGATAAGAGAATGAATTGTTAGTTCGATTTGAATGACTCAGTCACTCGTGAGTTTCAGTGGACAAAGTACCATTGTTGTTGTTTTTTTATGGGAAGGATATCAAAAACATTAATGATCAACCTGAACGATTGTTGTCAAGCCACAATCAACGGCTAATCACATAACACTGAAACAAAACAAAATACGAAGTTATTGATATCCAATCCATATGTGACTCTTCTCGTTAAAAAGAAAAAAAAAATGAGTAAAAAAAAAAAAACAGGTTGCTGAAAACAGATATCGCCTTGTATAGCTCCCATTGTACTTTAAACTCCGATGTCAAATTTCAGAATTTAAGCTATGATTGAGTGTGATAAAGAAGCAGAAACCTGAAGGAAACTAAATCTAAAGACGCGTTGTTAAGATTTTGCTTTGTTAATTGTTCTTAAACACAATATTTTGAAGAACAGTTTTATTCTCAGAACATTCTCCTTTTCAACTGCCGAGATTAAACATTTCTTTCCTTCAAGAACTTGGGGCTTCCAAACGAGTTGCAGCTGGTCATGTTCATCATGATTATGTTAGACATGCATAAAGAGCACACTGTATAGTCTGCGCGTTCAAACATATTTCAGTAGATCCAAATCAGGTGTAGATAGGTCTGCGGCACATCTTACCTGAGAATAATCATCTGTATCTTGAGTTAGTCTGTGAAGAGACATAAATCCAACAAGCGGTATTCATTATCTCATCTCATCACTTATCAACAAAATCCTTGACCAAGAACAAACGTATATAATCATCATAAATTCCTCATATCATTTCTACCTTGTATTAAAACGCGTCATCATAAAGAAAAGTGGATGGAACGAGTATGTCTGAATTTAGTTTAAGCTACAGACGTGATATGCAACATCCTAATACATGTGATAAAACAAAGCGCCATGACAGATAGAGTGTATTGTAAAGCTCAGGGTGAGAAATGTAAGTTGATACATCATGCTACGTTTCCTTACGTCATAAAGACAATTTTAAACTGGGCGGATACGTTAATCTTCTCTCAATGCTGAAATTGTAGTTCAAGAATTACTCCTGATCCACTATTACTGTTGTCATAACACACAGGACAAGGGGAGACGTAATGAAACAGACTCTTGTGTTTTGTTTCTATAGTTGTTTCAAAGCTATTATACAACTTGAGAGCTATATTACATATTATATGTTTCATTGTTCATCAAACATAGACAACATACTGTAGCTCATCGTCACACTTGCAGTGAGAGAAAGTGTATGATAGCGAGATAAATAATCTATCATGGGATTCTTACCCAGACATAACAGCACGTGCCAGAATTATTGAGTAACCAACCAGCACTTTTGAAGGTTGATATCTTTTCCTCCTATGTTCAGCTGTGAAGTCAACACAGAAATTTGTAAGATTAAAGTGGGAAGTATCAAACATGATACGGATACTGATTGTTGAACAGCAAGTTCGCAGTGTTGCCGAGTGCTCGCGCAACAATGACCCATTCAGATTACACGATGAAATAAAACCTCCTGGTTGAATTATACGTAAAATAAATAATTTAAACGAAAGGGATGGGACATGGGACATACACACCGTATCTATCTGCAATTCTCAAAAACAAGTTGGGAAATCTGAGTTCGATTGCTTATTTCTCCCTTCTCTTAGTGATAATCAATACATGCTTGTCAGTATCACAAAAATGAATCTATTACATTTCTGAAATTATACCCTATATACTTGTAATGATAATGCCATTAGAAGGAAAAATGCATTAAACTATTGGATAAGGTCTAAACTAAAAAGTTGCATATTGAAAACCAGTGGCAATGAAGATTCGATAAAGAACATGTCCTTTTGTATATTGTCATTTCTTTTGTTCTCAGCTGGTCAGCTATGACTGCCAATTATATGTTACATGAAGAACAGTTCCTCATATTTCTTCCACTCGTTTCAATTAAGGTCTTTTTTATATCTTTATCTGTTCTAATCGTAGCTTCAAAGTATGATTAACAGGACACAGAAAATGAAGAAAACATGGAAATCGCATCTCAAGCTGATCGTGACCATAGTCCACTAAATGTACACATTTAACTAGTGTCACCCATCAGTGGACGTAATTGTTTAGTGCATAGATTCAGTAGATCCCTAAAAAAAGTGCGAGTTTCTTCTTAATCGAGAAAAGGAAATAAATCATTTTGTTGCTGTTGTTGGTCGCAAAATCACTACCAACTCCCCAAATGAGGAAATGTTGACGATATTAGCGTTGTTTGTCATCAAGATAGGATATCTTCTTTAGAAAGTCTTGGTCTCTGCGCCCAGCCTGATGATTTTTTTTTTCGAAGCTGTTAACAAGAGTTCATGTTCTAGAGATTCACTTTACTGTCGTTGATCATCCGAATTCTCCCCATAAAGTGAATGAAATGTTTCGTGATTTGGCTTGAAATAAAGTATACGAAGTTGGCCGGGAAAACCGAAGTTGGCCGGGAAAACCTATATAAGGCCTACAGTGCAAACATAGGCCCTACATGTCGTCAGAAAGTTAAACGTGGCATGCATAGGCCTACTACGAAAATAGGAAAGCGTTATACAAGTGTATTAGCCAAAATGTGATGTTCACATCAGTGAACGAGGATTTCTGATGTACAGTACAGTATATGCCTGGCTATACACAAACATCTGTACCAAACTACCAAGTGTGAAGATCCCCTGATATTGCATTGGAAATATTGAAGCAGATTATACTTACTTTGTCGTCGACAACATAACTTTGACATAGTATATCGTCGCTCAAGTTTTGTGAGAGAATTCCCCATTTTAACTCTATTTCCCTTGGTATCAACAACTTTGCTAGACGGAGTAGGCTCTACATTCATAAGATCATGAATAACAGCTGTGTTCTCAGTGCTATTGCTACGTGTTTGACTTTCTAGTTGAGACGGACAACAGACATGGCGCGGCTGGCAACGCGTAACATTTTGTTACGTCATAACACCATGATTGGTCGTGCTTGATTGGTCGAAAGTTGTGCGTCTGATATAAAGAGCCGCCCACTGCCCTGCGTATGAGAATCATGATACCCGGTAGATTGACGAGTGAGGTAGAAAATGGTCGTGATGTCGATGTGCATTGTTCCAAGAGATAATCGCTTTGGTATTGTCACACCGCTGCTATAGACTGTTCGAATGCCATTATACGCGATGACCAAAAAAGGTGACATGGAGAGAATGAAACTGTAACACGTTCAGAGCATCATTTTTGTGGAAGATAGGTTTGACAGCTATAGGCCTATAGCATGTAGGATAGCATACGACATGATACCTACCAGCCACAACATCTGGGAATTCATAGAGAGGTGCGACGGAAGGGACTTTTCGAATACAACGGCGCTGAAAAAATGGGAAAGAGACGGCCGGACACGCAACGAGATAAGTGTCACTACTTTCATACGAGCTTGGATAATATTCGTCAGCAATCTCGGGCCTAACTATTTACCGTCCGTATGATTATGAAGGACAAGTACTGTTTGTTGATGGAAATGACAAACGCAATCCATTTAGCAGTTCTGAATTTTGAAAGCTTTTATCTAATGTTTTCGTCTCCCTAAATCTCTAGTTGGGAGCTTTCCAAAACTGTGCGGATGCCAGAATGTAACAACGTATGGAAATGCGAAAAGCCCGGAGAATCTTCAATTTCAAATTCCCTTGTTTCGCTTTAATCGCTCCATAATGAAACTTACATGTATATCATTCACAAATTCAATATTTTTCTCTCAGATAAATTATGTACAAAAGTGAAAATTAGATATGCTGAGTAAACTCTTACCCGACCATACCAAGCACTCTTAATAGAATAAAGCTCTTGAAGACAACTACCAGAGGCAAATATGTCGGATTGCACTAGTATCTTGATCAAACAACAGTATGTTTTGTACCGATAATCACTTTAATGTCACTTTACAGAAATGAGGAGTATTTCTTCTTTTCAAAGTTTTTTTTAAGTTTAAAAGTAGAAATTTTGACCAAATTTTTACCCGACTTCACAAAGTTAATTTCCATCTAAAACCCAGTTTTGCACGAATGAAAGTAAAATCATGGCGGATTCTAGGTTTACAGTACAATTAACATTGCAATATTTACAGACTCTTTTCTCAGGCATGCCACATTATTACCATCTCTAAAAGGTCGTTCGGATCAAGGATCAGTGTCGATCAAGGTTTTTCACACATTCGACGTGCCTTTATTGATTCTTCATATCCCCCTGCGGAACCTGTCTTCTTCTTCTTCTTCTTCTTCTTCTTCTTCTTCTTCTTCTTCTCCTTCTCCTTGTTTGTCTGTTGTTTTCTTTCTTTCTTTCTTTCTTTCTTTTTCGGCATTTCTTTCCTTTTTTTTTTCTTTTTTTTTTTCTTTTTTTTCTTTCTTTCATTCTTTCTTTCTTTATGTTCTTGTTTGATGTTGCTCGTTTTGAGGATACCATCATCTGGTCGCGGGCTGTGCAAACTCGGAGACAAGCTAGTATTAGTAGTAGATCCTCGTTCAAATATGGCCTCCGATCGCAACTTTCAAAGCAATGTTCTCATAGTTAGACATTTACCAATGTCATTAAATGCGTCGGATAAAGAGGAATTGTTGAAGCACTTTGGTGCAGTGAGTGTGAAATGCATGGCAGATCGAGGACGAATGGTAAGCTTTTCGTGCGGTCGGTCTTCGTTGTTGTAGTCCCACATGTTTATTTTTATGTTTCCTTGCACACATTTTGTTCAAGGAGCTGTGGCCTGTGGTGTGGTGTGCATTGACGTCTGTAAAGACTGTAATGGTAGGCTGTAGAACTCTATCAAAATTATAAATTGATGGTATTTAATTTGTTTACATTTGTAAATTTTCGGTGCTACCTCAACTCGACTAGAAAACTTGAATTTATAGTTGCAGACTCACAAGTGATAGGACAGAGCTACAACTAATAATATGTTGACCGAAGGCAATCGGTCTGTCCTGTCTAGTGTCTGGTCGTCGGGGAAATGTTCCGCGGAGACGTCTGGCTTCACGGATCCCTCCTTCTACGGAGGTGAGCGATAACGTCAAAAAAAAAATAAATAAATAAATGAATAAAAGACTCCTCCGAACAGACGGATCTTTCTGTCTACAACTAATAGTACAACAAGTCCAATTCTCTTTTCTCAGGCCCTAAATTATTTTTATCTTCATGTAACCCGGGCTTAGAAATTAGAATCTAGGGCCTAACTTGTTACTGTTAGTGTTAGGCCCTAACAGTTTTAGTTACTTACCCGACGTTTCTTTAATTCTAGACTAGCTTAGGCCTAAGATTAAATTTAATTGAATATTTTACTTGATCTTGATCTTGATGGTGTACGTTGATCAGCCCTGGTAGAGCAACACTCAACTTAGCCCGACCAGACACTGTTACGCTATGCAGTCGCGACGTACCATGTACAGCGACTGGGCTGTGTATAGTTACACTCAACTTTGGTTCATAGGTCACGGTAGGAGGGACATTACTCAAAATGTTTGGATAATGTATCTTTAAATAAACGTGGACTATTTTCACCTTTTTTTTTCAGAAACACACAGCCTTTGCCACATTCACAGATCATGACGCTGCAACACAGGTGACTTGAGACCCATCATTGATTTAATTATCTTACATTGTGCTTGTTTGTCTTTTTTTTTATTTGCACCATATTTTTGTTGAGATTTTTTAAATCTGTATTTTTTTTTTCGTGGTACTGCTGAGTTCAGTGACGTGAGGTGCCAGTGCAGTGGTGCACGGTTTTTGAAACATTTTGAACAAAGAATGCAGTGTTAACACCGCCCCCCCCCCCCAAAAAAAAAAAAAAAAAAGAAAAGAAAAAAAAGAAGATAAATAAATAAAATAGAATACAGAAAAAAAAACTGAACAAAAACAAAACAAAAATATGGTGCAAAAAAAAGACAAACATTTTGATGTATTTAGCAGAGGTAACAGACAAGAGGAGGTATTTGGAGAACTGAATTGGTGGATTAGGCTGACACAACTTCAGCAGGGAGAGCATTCCAGTGACAGACCACAGTAAATAATCATACTTCTCGAACTCAAAGATGACAGGTGTCAGAAATTTTCTAAAACTCTTTATATTTTGTTTTAAAAAATATCTGTGGGTAAAGTGTGCATAAGGCTGTTTGTTTTTTTTCTTCAAGTTTTGAGTGACAACCGCACAGACAGCAATGTATTGATAAAGGTGGAACAGTGTACATTAAAGGGGCTGTACAGTACTGGTTGAGGTGAGGATTCACCTTGTAACGTTTTGCGAGATATTTAGAAACCACTCTATGAAATGTTAGAGAGCATACAATTCTAAGGGGAATTAAAAGTTTATATGATGAAAATCGGTTTTGAAGTAACTGAGCTATCTAAAAACAAGGTAAAACAAAGAGATCCTAATAAAAGTCGTGGCCTGTCAATTTTATTAGGATCACTTTTTTGGATATCTCAGCTATTTCATGGCCAATTTTCATCAAATAAATTATGTGGAAGTCTTGATATTACATGCTCTTTCATATTTCATAAGAGATTTCTCATTATCTCACCAAAAAAAGTTATAAACCTGAACCCTCACCTCAACCAGTACTGTACAGTCCCTTTAAGCATACATGATCCTGTCACAAAGTTGTTCGCACAGTATCTAGGTAGGCTAAATGTACATCTGTGTAAGATGATGTTGTCTTCTCTTCGTCTCGTTGGTAGTCTGCTTCCATCAACCTTGTAGATTCTTGCAGAACTTGGTACAGTGTGTGTTGTAAGGGTAGGGTGCATGTACCAATAATTTACAGGGTGCAAGTAAAAACTGCCTCGAAATTAGCTGCTGCTGCCTTCTGTCAGCAGGAGAAGAAGACGGCTAAGGAGACAGTGCTGCATTGTATTTCCCCCTGTGATACATGGGTCAATGCAATGTAGTTCTTGGTGTTATTCCTCTCAGGATTACACAGTTGTTTGTAGATTTTGATTTGCAATCAACAGAACTTTCAACTGATCCGCTGGGGTGTTGCAATATTGTAAACATTCAATATTCTCTCATTTTGCAGGCCTTGCACCGCCTCCATCAACTAGATGTACTTGGGCAATCCCTGACTGTAGAGTATGCAAAAACAAGGAGACAGGTTGCTTTGGCCACACCAGACCTGAGCAGCAGGTCATCATGGTAAGACAACTTTGCTTTTATGTGTCTGTACAGTGGATTCCCGTTATAACAAAGTCCTCGGGACTGGCAATTTTCTTTTGTTATATCGAAATTTAGTTATAACCTAACAAATAAACAATAAAAATAATATAGTGGATAATGTTGCAGCCTGGATTTTTACTTCGTTGTAACCGGAATTTCGTTATAACCGTGTTTGTTATACCGGGAGTGCACTGTAATTGCATATACTTCCAGTGAATGTGACAGTAAATAAAAAAGAGAAAAACTGTCTTTTATAATTGGGATGTGGAGCTTGTCAGAAATGGAAGCACTGTTTTCAAAACAAAGAAGCAAAAAAAAAAAAAAGAAGGAAAAATCCAAACTGAAAAGACTGAAATTATTGAGATATACAATACCATACTAAAACAGAAGAAGAAGAAAAAATTCAACTCTCAGTTTTCAAGTTAATGTATGGAAAATGTACTGTTCTGGATTTGTACATGTTAGCACAGTTGATTGTTGTGGATCAGCCATGGAAGCCCGTCATGACTATTGCAAAAATTATGAATAATGTCTGACTATGATTCCATTGTAAGTTTGGCAACTCGTTTCAATTTGGCAACTGTATTCAGAGTAGAAATTTCATTTCTCAAACAATGCATAAATCATGTGCACTTGACTTCAAAAATGTTATCACTGATACAATTCTCTTGGAGGAAGTTGCATTGTCTGCCTTCATATAACAAAGTCAGATTTTTTCATGTGACGTGACAAAAGCCATTGTCACACTGTTGTCTTTTTCTTTTCTCATTTTGTTTGTGTGTAAATGAATCAGCAATGTTCCAACCTCTTGGTTCGGTGAGAGCAGACTTAAAAGACGTCATGAAGACCATTTAGTCACATTGACCATGAACCCAGAGTTTTAGTTTCCTGTTCTTAGCAGCACGCCTAGGCCCACCTCTTACAGCCAAGCAGCAGACTTGGCACTACATTACAGTGCCAGATAATCCTGGGTTTTTGGATGGAAAAGAAGCCAGCGCGTAACTTTTGGCTGTTTTCTTACTGATGAGAGCTACAGGTCTTGTACGGACCATCAACTAAGCTACAATTCTAAATTGTTGAAAGTTACTGTCCAAAATGGGTATTGTATGCTCGTTCATTAAAGCTGATACTACTACATGCCCAAGCATAAGCCATTTCATTCATTGACTTTCTTCATTTGTTTTTAATCCCAAGCTCTCTCCAAGGTTCAGTAGAGGACAGAAAAGGTAAAATAGCAGAAAAGGAAACCAAGTCTTTTAATGCAGAGGAGCTACACAGACAGCGGGCAGTCAAGAAGATGGGACTTTCTCCTGATTTAGGGTGAGTAAGTTAAGAGATATTGAAGGGGTACAGTGGACTACCCTTATAATGAGGTTCTGGGGACTGGCAGTTTTCTTTCATTACATTGAAATTACGTTATAACCGAACAAATAAACAATAAAGACACATAGTGTGGATAACGTTGCGGCGTGAATTTTTACTTTGTTGTAACCTGAATTTCGTCATAACGGGGGTGCACTGTATTTGCCCCACAGAAACAAACAAACAACAGTATGAATGGGGATCATGGCAACATTGAACATGTAGCAATGAATTGTTGAATATATGAAGTAAATTAAGCTTTTAAAAATGTGTCCTTATAGGTATTCACAAGCAAAATTCATAGACCTTTCTATGACAGCAACATTCAAAAAATTTAAACCAGAAAAGTGATATGAAATCATCAGTTCATTCATTCGAACATGTAGTTAAGATATCAGATTAAGAAGCAATTTTTTTCTTTTGTTCTACCATGCTCATATTTGAACTGGAGATGAACAGAACAGAGAAGTGAAACTTTGCAGTTTTCAAACACTGAAACACATGAGACAGCAGGCAGGTTACACTTGTAGGAGAGTGATTTGCATGAAAATAATGACCGTAATAGCAGTAGGCATGATCTTTGTAAGAATTATTGTGGCCAACTTTTTTTTTAATGTATCTCAATACTTCTACTCTTTGTTTTAGTATCTCTCATCCCATCAACCCGAGACTCAAGTACCACTACCCGCCTCCGACCGTCAGTATCCTGAGTAATATCGTCAATGCTCTTGCCTCCGTTCCCAAGTTCTATGTGCAGACACTCCACCTCATGAATAAGATGAATCTCCCAGCCCCGTTCGGACCCCTTACTCCAGCTCCACCCTTGGTGAGCTCTTGTCCCATTTTTTTTTTTTTTTTTTTGTCTACTCTCCTTTGGTTACTCCTGAATTTGTTTTTGTTTTTGTTTTGTTGTTGTTTTTGTTTTCATTTTGCACTGAATATCAGGAAGAGGAACGTCAGCTCTTTACATCATATTTCACAACACCTGTTTCCAGGCAGCAATATGAAATAGAATATCTTTGTCACATGATTGCATTTGTGCTGCTAATTCAGACTTAAAAGCAGATGTTATTATCTCCCACATCTTCGACAAACTTGCAGGACGATGATGAGGTGATTGCCCCTCCAGAACCTGAAGATGCCACCCCCGTGGAAATGGAAGTAGCCAGCTCTAGCGAGGAATCAGAACTGGAGAGTGATGAGGAGACAAGAGAACAGTATGTCATGGAATGCGATGTCTAAGATGTCATTACAGTGCACTCCCGTTATAACGGACATGGTTATAACGAAATTCCGGTTACAACGAAGCAAAAATTCAGACTGGAACATTATCAACTCTATGTATTTTTATTGTTTATTTGTTCGGTTACAACGAAATTTCGATATAACGAAAGGAAACTGCCGGTCCCGCGGACTTTGTTATAATGGGAGTCCACTGTACTTTTAGACAGGGCTGCACACTAACCTATTTTTCCTACTGGTCTTCTGCTTTTTTTCAACTGGCCCCGACAATGTAATTTCTGTTATTTTACCTGTTATTTCGGACCAGTAGACTTAGCAGTCCCCAAAAAATTGCTTGTCCGACAGTGATTTTTACCTGTCTTGGACCGTCGGACCAGTGCCAGTGTGCAGCATTGTTTTAGGAGATATATAAAAGAAGAAACTGGGATACAAGAGGTTTTGTCTCTCAGAATGCCACATTGACTTGTGTAGAATGGGATCTGTGGAAAGATTTACCCACACGAAAGAATTGAGCATAAAATCGAGACAATCTGGCTGATTCTGTAATTGCAAGATACAACATGAAGAGAGTTACACATTGGCATGACAGTGAATGATGTACATGATGTGAACACCACTAATTTTTCAATGTGCTTAGAAAAATCTATGAAACCATGCAATATCACATGATGATATAGAAATATACTAGTATTGTAGTGCACAAAACTAGGTTGTATACATGCTACATTGAGAATCATCCATCCTGCTTTTTTTTGTAACCAGGATAAGAGCTATAAGAGTGTTCTTCCTTTGAGTCAGTCAATATATTGTCTTTTTGTTCTACAGTCTCTTCACATTTGCCATTTTAAATGAATAGTCATATTGCCTTTCCTGTATGTGGCTGTTGTACTGAAGAAATGGAAGTGATATTTGTAGCATCAATACTTCTATGCATTCTTGACAATGTAAGGAACAGTCTGAATGTGGTGATTATCAATACACTTTTAGTTGCAATATTTTGTATCTGCTATAGTCTCTTTATTCTCATGGCCCCTTGCTAGCTTCATTTTTGTAGTTCTGGCAATGTAATCACCCTTTATTTGTACGTTTCTGCTTTCTGAAATACTTCATTCTTCTAGAGCACGGAAAGTAGCAGAGCAATTGGGGCATGCTGTGAAGAGACCTCTGAAGAAAAAGGTCGTAGGTCAGCAGCGCAAGAGGCCACGCCTCCAAGACATGATCGCCCAAGCCGCTGCCAAGTCGGTTGTCAGTGGTGCAGCCCCAGGAGGCGGGGCCCTTCCCAGGGGAGAGGTGTTTGACCCGGCAGAGACGGCCCTGGGGAAGAAGGCTGAAATCCGATTGGCTGAAAGCATCACTGTGGCTGTGGAGAGGCAGATACAGCAAGGTAAAGGTTGCGTGTGTGTTTTTGTGTGTTTGTAAGTGTGTATATGCACATGTGTGGGTTTATTTCAATGTTTGCTCATGATATCTGGGAAAGGACAAGATGTCACACTAGCAAATACATTTAGTGAACAGCTGTGTTCAAAGAGGAAGTATTGTAGATGCTGTCAAACAGGACACTATATGACATGGCTAATGGCATTCATGTGGCCCATACTTTCTCAATATTGATTGATTTATCTAAAACAATTACCCTCGTGTCTCTTTGAATTCATATATGATTCGGCACACCGTACACCGGGGTACAGTTGTAACCCGGGGTACCGCGTTGTATAGCGCCATTTCATGCCCATTATTTATAATGCGTATCCGAATTCAGATACGCGGATTCCGAATTCGGATATGGCAAAGTCGTCGCAATGAACTAGCACCATAGGTGTTTTTCGAAGTAATTTCTAGCACCACACCGTATTGTAAACATCGTAAACATCATCTACCGTAACTTTTATTTTCAGAAAAAAAAAAATCACTGAAAGCCCAGAAAATTCACCCCAAAATCAACTATTTCTTCAAAATTTGATCATGGGGGCTGCCATCTTTATAATCTACGCGTGCGCGAATGGTCGATAGTAAGAGATGAAATGTGAAAGAAAAAGGTTCAAATTAAATAATAAATTGGAATTTATTTCTTAGATCAATAAAATATTTACATGGATTTCTAATGTTATCATTAAAAATATTTCATTTAAATGATTTTCTTATTTCATTTTGTATTCATTATTTATTTACGGGGTAGTAGACTGGCAACTTTGTCTGCAATTGATTATTACACGTACACTACGCTACGTAATTATAAGCACGAATGCTAGCATTACGCCAGCGCAACGGCCATAGTCATGGCGTCTGCGTGCAGTGATGGCCGTGCTAGCAGCGGATACAAGGACCAGTGTTCTGGCATTGCTGTTACTGAAACTCTTGAGAAAATTGTGTCTTGCCAAATGATTTATGTGAGATCATATTTGATATTGATATTTGATATTCATAATTTGATATATTTATTTCAATTGAAGAGCTGTGTTAAAGGATACGTTCTTGTTCATCCTGTTACTGAAACGATACTGTGAAAGAAGTTTTTGAGAAAATTGTGTCATGCCAAATTTGTGAGATCATAATTGAAAGTGAAGAAATTTAGCCCACAATAACATTGCTTCGATTCAAATTCAATAAGAGCATTGTGTTTCTTTTTTGTATGTAAGATGTTTTATGCTTTCTTAATAAAAACACACTTGATCATTCATTCACTCAATGCAAGAACATTAATGAATCAAATTGACACTGTCTTGGATAATAAACAAAATTTACTTTCCAATCTCATTCAAATTCAACATAGTTTAAAATCAGTACTAACAATGATATGTACAATAATATCAAACAGTTAAGATTATAACAGAGCAGAAAATAATTATCAGTTGCATGCATTAATTGTTGCATAATCACAAATAAGAAAACATTTTTGTGCATAATAATACTAAAAAATATTTTGACACATTTTTTGGTAAGCCAGGGTACAGCGCTGAAAAAAAAATAATTCAACAAAATGGCGAATTTTCATTTGGTACCCCAGGGTACCAAATATTGCATCATATTTCACTTTGTACTTAAATATGACTCTTATCTTCGATGAAAATCACAATAAAAAGTGACACCTGGAAATTTCTGTTAAAAAAAAAACACACCTCAAAAAGTACTTTTAAGAATAATTTACTAATTTGCAATGTTTGGCATCATGATGATATTTTTTCCCATAACACCACACTCTGTCATTTTATTAACAAATGAAAAACACATTACTATGTTGTACAGTTATGCCTTAATGATCCTGCAACAGAAAGCAGTAACACATTTTGAATGAAGGGTGGCGTCAAAACTTATCTCAGTGCTGAAATTCGTGTAAAAATGGAAATGTACCACATTAGCTAATAGCATCAGTACCCCAATGCACTGTCCCTAAAATATACAGTTACAAGTTCGAGGAGATGCATATATGTCATAACATGTCTTTATTATGGTTTGTGTATGTGTCTGTGTGTGCATGTGTGTGTTTGTGGGTTTTTTTTAAATCTTTCTTCACTTGTTGATGCCTCACTAAATCTATATAGGTCTTTACTGTTGAATGTAGCTGTGATTGCAACTACAGAAAAATAATGTTAAAGTGAAAACAAAGTTCTGGTAAGGGCTTGAGCACCCGTCTGGCACCATTTCATATTTGCTTGCAATGTATCGAAAGAGTCTACAAAGAAACTTACCTGGCTGATGCGGTTTGCCGGAATGATGAGTCGTTTTGGAGTATTTTGAGAAAAATAATAAAAGTCGGTAGACCGACTTTTCTTCCAGAAGGCTCCAGACTAACTCGGTCTCGGAAAACTCGACCCTATTTCAGACAATTTACACACAGTTCGTGATCGGTTGAAAGTCTATGAGTTCATGAACAAGATGTCAACATACTCAGTATCATGTTCATCATTTCTCACTCAACACACACACACAACCACACACACACACGCACAAACACTCACATACTGAGTATTATCCATACACATCATACACATTTTGAATTTAGTGTGTGTGTCTACGACTTGTTCTGCAGTAAATTGCACCGAGACTCGCGCAATTCAAGCATGTGCGAGTGTTTGACGGCGATTTATTGACATCATTTTGTCTTGAAATTGAAGCCTAAACTACACTTTTCCAAATTTGATGATTTTTTAATGATTTTTGGCAATTTTTTCACTTTGTTGTTGGTGATTTTGTTCTGTCTGGACCTGGCAATGCTGGGTTGGTGCAGACAGCCAGCCAACACCGACCGGCCAGGAAGAGGAGCAGACCGGTGCCTTTGGTATGTTCCAGCCCACCAAGCTACCCGTCGACGCTAAGGCGGTCGAGAAGGAGGACGAGGATGAGGACGAAGATGATGATGGGCCGGAGTCGTCAGAATTCATCACGAGGGAGCAGCTGAAAAAGAAGAAGCTGTCCAAGGATGGTAAATGTCACTCATTGTTCTTTCCTTTTAGTCAACAGGATGTATAACAAAGATGTGCATCTTCTCTCCTTTTGTTATTATTTTTTTTACAGTACATTGTATTTCTTTCCTCTTTAATGGCCTTTGTTATTATATGCATGAAAAGGTGGCTCATTTGATGTCAATGATGAAATTGTCTAATTAGTGTAAGTGTGGAAGATTTTGCGCATTTTTGCTCGACTTGATACGAGCTCAAAAATAAAAATGTGCAATTTTTTTTAACTTATTTTTTTCTAATTTATGATTTTCTTCGCGCTCGCTAGTTTTCTAGCTTGAGTGAATTTGCTGTCATTATGCAGACACACACACACACACAAACACACACACATACACACACACACACACACACGTACGAGGGAGGCACCACTGACAAAGCATTCAAAATGTGCAGAGAAAATTGTGACTTTTGGTGGGTTCTACAATTCACTTGAAATACACAAAAATTAGTGTACCACAAAAAAAAAAAAAATCTGCGTTTACAGTAAATGTGCATTAAAATGGATTGCTTTGTTCATTCTGTGCTGTTAGTATATTATGTGTGTATAGGGAAGTGTGTGTATTACAGTATATGTATTTCTCTGTGCTACAGCTCAAATTTTAAAGTTCTGCCCCTTGCTTTTCACAGAAATGAAGCACATTTCAGTCTTCAAGAACTACAGCTCTGGTGACCCTACCACAAGGCTTTACATCAAAAACCTGGCCAAACAAGTGGAAGAAAAGGTAATCATTTCATAAACTGTAACTATTCACTGGCATGTTATGGACTTGTACATATGTGTTGGTGATTTACAATGTTCTAATTTCATTTAATTATGATTTAACTACAATATAAGGGCATAGCAGTGAGGAGAAACTAATAGTTATACTGTCTTTGTTGCAGTGGATTCATGCTGGATTGAGACTTACGAGCTAAAAATATGCATTCATTGAAACTCAACTTATAGGGCCAAAGAAATTCGGATTTGTGTTTGCATGTTTGTTTGTCTGTTTTTCTTGTTTTCTATCTGTTTACATATGCTTTGACTTATATTACCATTACTTCATAATATACAATTGTAGACCACTGTCTCTGGGTTTATTTTTGGGTGGCTTTAAGAAGGAAGATTTTTTTTTGTTGAGATGACTGATGTAGTAAATTCAAACAAAACATGACATGCAACTGTAAGGAATATACAGTTTGTATTTCCATTGTATGATAGTTTGTGTGTGTGTTTTTATACCCCCGCCAAACGAAGTTTGAAGGGGGTATATAGGAATCAGCGGACGATCGGTCGGGCGGTCAGGCGGTCGGTCGGGCGGTCGGTCGGGTGGTCGGTCCGTTGCAAATCTTGCGTCGCGAACTACTTCCTCAGTTTTCAACCGATTCCCATAAAACTTGGCACAGATGTGTGCCTTGGGTTGTAGATGTGCAAGACATATTTTTTGACAGTACCCAAAAGTACGTTGCCATGGTAACGGCATATTATGGGCAAAAATGGGTACAAATCTTGTGTCGCGAACTCCTCCCACAGTTTTTGATCAATTTTTATGAAATTAGGTACAGATGTTCATCTGAATATGTTAATGTGCAAGACACATATTTCCGCAGTGGCAAAAAGTGCGTTGCCATGGTAACGGCATGTTATTGGTAAAATATAGGGCAAAATGCTTCATGGCAAAACTGCTTCATCAGTGTTCTTCCAATTCTCATGGAATTCATATTGAATGTTTGTCTTAGGATATAGGTCAGCATGACACATTTCTTGACAGTGACAAAAAGTATGTTGCCATGGTAACAGCTCACATATTATGAGCCAAAATGATGGAAAATTTTGTGTTGCAAACTACTTCCTCAGTTTTTGCCCAATTTCCATGAAACTTGGTACAGATGTGTGCCTTTGGTTGTAGATGTGCAAGACGCATTTTTCGACAGTACCCGAAAGTACGTTGCCATGGTAACGGCATATTAATGGCAGAAGATCAAGGAAAGATCTTGCGGATTTAAAGGACAAGTTCACCTTCATAAACATAAGGATTGAGAGAATGCAACAATATTAGTAGAACAGATCAGTGAAAGTTTGAGGAAAATTGGACAATCGATGCAAAAGTTATGAATTTTTAAAATTTTTGTGTTGGAACCGCTGGATGAGGAGACTACTACAGCTTGTGAGTCATATGCGTACAACAGTATAAAGAAAATGTAAAAGAAAATTCAACATATTTTCACTTTTTTCGCATAATAAAGAGCTCTTGACTTGCCTCTTTCTAAAGGCAGGGGGAATAATATTGCCCATAACATTTGTCGGTAACAAGTCTGGGGAATGTGTACTTTTTTCAAAAGATGGAATTTTGTGAAATTTTCTTTATATTTTCCTTATATTGTTGTACGCAAGTTATTCATACACTGCAGTAGTCTTCTCATCCAGCGGTTGCTGCACAAAAATTTTAAAAATTCATAACTTTTGAACGGATTGTCTGATTTTCCTCAAACTTTCAATGATGTGTTCTACTAATATTGCTACATTCTCTCAATCCTTATGTTTATGAAGGTGAACTTGTCCTTTAACTACTTCCTCAGTTTTTTGACCAAAGCTTATGAAATGTTGTTTTGACCAAAGCTTATAAAATGTTGTTTGGTGGGGGTATAACCAGTCGCTGTAGCGACATTTCTAGTTTTCGTTGTCATTGAAGGGGGAATGGTAGAAATATGTAGCTCAATATAATGCCTGCATAAAATTCACTTTAGTTACTTCTCATGGAAATAATATGGAAAATTTTACAGTTGTTGGAATAGTGCATGCTAAGAAATATTTCTAGTTTGTATGGCTGAAGAGAAGGGTATTGAATGACAATTTTTGTGTGAATTTATGAATGTATGTTTTGTCTCATGTTCTGTGGTCCCTCAGGATTTGAAATTCATTTATGGAAGATACATTGACTGGTCATCACCAATGGATAAGGACATGTAAGTATGCATTGCCAATGTGTTTGGTGTATGATAAGGTTTTGCGATGTGCTGTTGTTGGTGTGGATCTGTGTTTTCACATAGCCAACAAAGGATAGATTGTTTTCAAGGCTGTACCTTCTGAATGTACATTCCTCTGTGTGTTGGTCATCAGCTGTAGCAATAGTTTATTAATTTCATTTTCATCAAATTTGATTTATTCTGCAGTTTTATTTTTTGTGAGATATTCGTGACTAAATTTGTGGCAGTACACACATAGGGGAAAATACGTTATTGTACTTGTAGAAAACGTGCATTTAAAACTCATGTATGTACATATCCCCTGTCATTTGAAAAAGAAATTTCAGCCATTACCTCTGGTGAGGACAAGATGTTATTATTTAATCTCTGTGAATGCCATTTTGATCTTTTTTTTGCATGGCATATAAAGTATGTCTTTAAATAGGAGAAAGATGAATCAAATACCCTATGATTATATGTGTGAATATACAATATGTATGTGTGTATATATATATATATATATGTATGGATGGATATGTAGATTAATGTATGTGTGAATGTCATACACTGTATGTATGTTTGGATGTATGTATGTATGCAGGGCTCGACACTAACGGTGGCCCGGTGGCCCGGGGCCACCAAAAATGAAAGTCGGGCCACCAAATTTCAAAAAAGGGCAAATTTGGTGGCCCGCCTCGGGCCACCAAAATTTTTTGAAAAGTGTGTCAATAAATTCGTAACTTTTTGCGCCGGAAATGCATAAATACATGCAGTGAGTGTGCGACTTATTTTTAAAAAATGGACTTTTATCAATGTTTTTTTTTTTTCGGGCCACCAAATTTTTCTCTCGGGCCACCAAAAATTTGAAATTGATGATTTTGGTGGCCCCATCGGGCCACCGAAAAATAAAGTTAGTATCGAGCCCTGATGTATGTATATGTGTATGTATAAATGTGTCTGTTCCTGTTGGATACAAGGTTCAGTGAGCATCTGTCTCCACCAACAGTTATTGGTATCAGGAGTACATTGTTATAGGAGTGTGTTGAGGCAATGTAAGAAGTATGACCCATCTCCCATTTCCTTGAACCCCTTGTTCTTCCAGGTTCAACATACAGCTGATGAAGCAGGGGCGCATGAAGGGGCAGGCCTTTGTGGGTCTCCCCAGTGAGTTGGCCGCCCAGAAGGCCTTGAGAGACACCAACGGATTTGTCCTGCACGACAAGCCCATTGTGGTCGTATCCTTTCATTCCTCAACACCACCAATCTTTGTCTCTCCCTTTGCAGATTAGTTTAACCCTATTCTAACCGGGGGGGGGGGGGGGGGGGGTCAAATTGACCCCCCCCTTGACGTTTCGACGTTTCGCGCCACGATTTCGCAACGCGCAAAGATTTTGCCGCGTCGTTTCACAACTTTTTTCATTGAAGTCTCCCGCATATTTTGAGACCAAATTTGCGACGTCCGGGTACACCATTTTGAAGTTATGTAATGTTTTACATATGCATGTCAACCAAAAAACAGCTCAAATTCATGATATTGTGTGCAAATCCAATGCAAATTGTGTTTTTTGGTTAAATTGATATAAATTAGATTATTTCAACTTTTAACCATTGAAATTAATCAATTCTAGTGTAGATAAGCCTGAAAAAGTGCCTGCAACAAATTTTGGCAAAAAATTAATAGAAAACAAAAGGTCGAGAAAACAATAAAATACATAAGAAATTAACAAAACAATAAAAATCAAAAGAAATTGATTTCGATTGTGCTAATTTTTTACACGAAAATTGTTTGATGTGTCTTGAGGAATTCTGACACAAAAATTTAGCAATCCTCCAGTCTTTTTAATGGAGTTATAGGTGAAAATATGATTTCATGCACAAATTTGCATAATTAATTTATTAAAAATAGAAAGGCAATATTTTTCTATTGTATGACCGTGTAATCTTGTAGTTGACATCCAGCTCTATCTTCAAGCAAAATTTCGCGGCGATCGCGCAATCGGCGGCCGAGATCTGAAGGGGGGGGGGTCAAATTGACCCCCCCCCCAGTAAAAACTTGGTATCAAATAGCCCAGTTAGAATAGGGTTAACCCTCGTCAAACAAACTTTCCTTTGTCTATGACACTTATATGTAGACAGATTAATCTTACTGTGTGAGTGCAAAGTGAATGATTAATGAAGTGTTTAAAAAAAAGGCAGTCATATGACCAAAATGACTAATTTTAGGCTAATAAACGCACTGTGTGAAATTATTCACTAGCATTGATATCGTAATACATATCTCATTATTGCATCCAACTTAACTCAAATTCTATCCCCAAATATGGTCGAGTTTTTTTCTTACTATTCTATCACTGCCTCTGATCTAGACAAGTCACTTTAAGATTTTCATTCTCCTTTATCAAAAAGTAGGATGGTAAAGTCACTGTTCTGTTAAATCGTTGTATCCATGTCTGGTGATATTAAGATTCCTTAACCAGTGTGCATTCATCCAGAGCTTTGCTCGGTCTGCCAAGCCAAAGGAGAAGGAGGATGCCAAGGACACCAAGAAGCCTGCTGCCAAGAGACCGAGAGACGCCAGGAGAATATGAAGCAAAGAGATTACACCACAAGAGGGCGTAGTCCAGAGTGGAGGCGGCAGCACAAGGGAGCTGCCATTTTGGGTTGTAGGCGCTGCCATTGCCCAGATCCTGTACATTTATTGAACAGTAGATGGCAGCACACTGTTTAAATGCGCTCGACTTGAATGTGCGATGCAGTCAGCCTTGTGCCGTTTTATAGTTACGTCACAATGCTCAAGTAATCATAATGCTCAAATGTCATTATGTCGCTGATGTTGTTTGATTTTATGGCATCTTCACTCTAAGTGGATATATACGCGAAACAAACGTCATAATGCTCAAACTACTTTCTAGTCTACACTCAAGTTCCCATTGTTTTTTGTGAGTAACAAAAACGTCTGGACTCTACGAAATAGTCTAAATGGTGTGATATTATCGTAGAAAGTAATATCTGAACAATTAACCACATAGCGTTTCTGAAATATAAAATGTGTTATGAAGAGTAAAAAAATCACTCCAGATATGATGAGACCAGATTTGACTTGAACATAGACTGAAATCAAATACCTGGATCTCCCTCTTCAATTTTGGACGCTTTGTTTGTATGCACGCGTATGGTGACTGCTTACTCTATAACCCTATAATCTCTTTGATATAAAGCTACATGGAGAGAAAGAGATAGAAGGGAAGAGGAGAGAAGATGATACAGAAGAGAAGGGAAGAGAAGATGATAAATGGTGATAATAATTATTATTTATATACACATGTAGCACTATATCCACAGAAGTGCTCAAAGTGTTTAGAAGAAGTGAGAATGGAAAATCAATTATACAGATAGATAATAGAAGAGAGGTGAATAGAAAAAAAAAGAAGGGAAGAGAGGATGGGAGAAGAAGAGTAGAGGAGAGAAGATAATTGAAGTGAAGAGAATAGAAAAGAGAAGAGCAAGAAAGGGAAGAGAATAGAAAGGAAAAGAGAAGAGATGAGAAGAGAAGAGAAGATAAAGACGTGTACTCCCATTATAACGAACACAGTTATAACATGCTTGTTACAATGAGGTCATAATATCATCTATTTACTCTATAAATGTACTTTTACTGTTCTGCTATGAAGACATTTTGTTGTACTAACAACAACAACAACAAAAACCCCGCTGGTCCTGAGGACTTAGTTATAACGGGAGTGCACCTTAAAGGACAAGTTCACCTTCATATACTTGTGGATTGAGTGAAGGCAACAATATTAGTAGAACACATCAAAGAAAGTGTGGGGAAAATCCTACAATTCGTTAAAAAGTTATGAATTTTTAAAATATCTGTGCAATCACTGCTGGAGGAGAAGAGTACTACAGTGTATGATGTCATATGCGTACAACGATATAAGGAAAATAAAAAGAGAATTTCACAAAACTTGACTTTTTGAATAAAGTCCACATTCCCTCGACTTGTTACTGACATATGTTAGGGGTAATATTATTCCCCCTGACTTCTGAAAAAGAAAGGTCGATTGTTCTTTTATTATGTGAGAAAAGTGAGAATATCTTGAATTTTCTTTATACTTTCTTGGTATAGTTGTACTCATATGACACCACAAGCTATAAGTAGTCTTCTCATCCAGCCGTGACTGAGCAGAAACTTCAAAAATTCATAACTTTTGAACGGATTGTCCGATTTTCCTCAAACTCTCATTGATGTGTTCCACTAATATTGCTGCATTCACTCAACCCACGTGTCTATGAAGGTGAACTTGTCCTTTAAGTCAAGACTTTGTGATACTATGAACTTTTCATGCATACTGTAGTTTGACATATACAGTATTAGAAAATGTGAGTTGTCATTGACATTTCAGAGCTAGATTGAATTTGAATATCCCTACAGCATGCTACATCTTGTTCATTAACGTATCATATGCATATAGAGTGAATATAGACCTTAGCTGCCAGGTGTAAACAATGACAATTTAAGAGTGCACATGTGACAAAGAAAACTGCCAATCAACTCTTGAATCCATGTTGAAATGCTGCAGCCAACGTCTTAAAAGTAGCGAGTGTTTTACCTAATATGGCACATAGGTAGCTATATATGGAGTCACAGAATCAGGATTGTCAATGCATTGGCTTCTTTGAACTATGTAGTCCAGCATGACCAAGTACAACGTAGGTCGTATGATAGTGAGTCATACTGCAATGAGTCGGGTCTGCTAAGATCGAAATTGACAGAACAGTCCACTAAGGAATATGAAGAGCTAAAGAACAAAATACATACCCCCCCCCCCAAAAAAAAAAAAAAAACACATAACAAAACAAAACAAAACAGAAACAAAACAAAAGAACAAAAACACAACAACAACGATAAAAAAACAAGCAAACAAACAACCAACCAACCAACAAACAAAAAGCATATTTTGATGCCATGGTTTCAATTGTTCCAAAAGAAGCTTTTGTCTGGGTACTTTTCAATATTCATGCTTTGTTGACTTTGAAGCATAAATGTAGTACACATTGAACACTCGATGTGGTTAGGTTTACCACCAAAAAGAAATTGTCCAAATTGGGTTACTAATGCATGGGCTAAAAAGCTCCCTAAACCCTGTCACACTTACAATCTATCTACGTGAAGATAGAGGTGTGGCACTTCAAGGTAAATTCAAGGTAAATACTTGTGGTCGTTGCTCCTGGAGATACAAATATGGATGTAGATCACACTAGTTTTGGTTCTCGACTCTTTATGTGCCAGGAACTTTTGACAGTGCGTACGATGCTATTATATTGGGCTCTCCGTGCGAATTCTCACACTCATAGCGCACAAAGGGTTGAGACTTCATGAAATCTTGTCCGGGAGGGGCACATCTTGTCCGGGAGGGGCACATCTCGTGCTGATCAAATGTATAAGCCAGAGAAAGTTACTCTGGTGACTTATTACTTTTCTTACTTGAATAACAAACGATAATCGTGGAGATGCTCTGGTATGTGATGGATTGTAAGTTGCCAATATGCTTTTCATGCTTTTCTTTACTTTCATCATCTGTTCACAAACGATATTGTCTAGAAAAACGGTTATTGGTGGCAAGTAGCCATTCCATCGCTTTGGTGAATTAGTGAGTGTGCCGTAGCAATGCCAAAGGTAGCGCATTGGGTGTTCTGTTTGAAAAACAAACAAACATACAAACAAAAACTAATGAATATATTGATTGCGCTGCATTTATTTGCTCTTTATCAAGCTCCATATCAGGTGGTATGCTCGTTGGTAAGTTGAATGGCAAAATATCTGACGTTCAACTTCAATAAGCATACTAAATCACAACCTGCAGTGACGGGATAGGGTAGGGTACGATTTCCTCAAACACGGCTCCATCTGCCCAGTTTGTTGGAGTTTGTGGTTTCTGTAAGGAAACATCTGCCTGCTTTACATCCGTTTGTTTTCCTACTCTACCATGGTTATCTATATCCCTAGATACTTCCTCTAAGTCAAGCGCTCCAACTGGACTAGAGAGAGCATTAGTCTGACATAATATGGGTCATTGTACATATGGCTATCATGACTTCAATGGGGGACTTTGGTTCTCTTTTTGCTTGGCTTTTGTGATTCAGATATCCTTTGAATCTTTCCCATTCATACGTGTTAAAATGTCTCTACCGATCTGTTTGTGGCAGAGCTCTGTCGTACCGTTCTGTTACCTATGATTGAGGCGTGAGCACCTTCCACATGCTGTTCCGAAAGAAGATTACAACTGTTCACACATGGTCAATTATATTGAGAAATGAATAAAACAGATTTAATACCAGCCGACCATTCGACCCAGCGATCTGTTTCAAGAAGAGAAATTTGAGATGTTTGAAAGAGTGTGTTTTGGTTTATTTGTTTCAGGTGGGACGACTGTGAAAGGAATTCATATTGCTGATAATGACGAGCATGATGGTGATAACTGACAGTGGTGATGGTGACTGTGTTGATCACATTGACGGTGATTCTGATTCTGATTCTGATTATTGTGGTTGTGATGATGGTAAAGGTGATGACGACAGTGTTGATTACATGTCATGTATGGTTATGGTGGTTTTGAAAATGATGGCAAGGGTGAGTATGATTGTACAAAGTGGATGACGACAGTACAGTGTATAATTGTTATGGTTGGGATAGTTAAGATGGTCACGGCAGTAATGTTTGCAGTGATGGTAGGGGTGGTAACTATGATGATGGCATAGAGGATTTTTAATTGTGGTCATATTAATGATGATCATGTTTATGCCGAGTGATAGTAATTGAAAGGTGATGATTTTGATGGTGGCCGTGGCGTGGTTATGACGAAATCTTAATTATTTACACTTTAACGATTTTCAATTGACAAATTTAACTCCCTCTCAGTTTCTCATCTACAGTTCCTTTGTAGGCCTATAGGTGAATTATATTAGCAACATAATCTGCTCATCATCTTAGAAACATGATAAAAGCAATATATTCATGATATTACCCCAAAAAAAGCCAAAGAACCATATTATTTCATGCATTACTGTCCATGGAAACACGAAGGACGCATGAATAACTTGTATAAATCAAAATATACGTGGAGGATGTTACTTTTTTTTTTTAAAGTCGACATTACTTCGTAATTGCCTGAGATAGGTACAGCATTACTATATTTCTAAAATTGTATGCATGGCTTCAGAGACGAGATTCTGTCCTCAGTAGACATTCCCTGTCACTAATATTGATAATAGAACTCAAAGGATTATCAATGTGTTTGCGTATTTCACCTTTATTAGTCTAGTTTGTTTGATGATTGCTATAATTTCAACGCAGCGACACTTAGGCTAATGGGAGATATAACCATTAGATAAATTTTTCGGTGTTTATTACGGATGATTTTTCACCGCTAGTCTCAGTGGCAGTCGTGAACAAATATTTTTGCGAATATTACATCCAATCCCATGATGACATGATATTACACGGGCGAGTTACAGTGAAGTTTAGAGCACAATAAGATATAAAATCCAAAAGTCTTGTAAACTGAATATCTGGGTGCCAACCAATTGAGATCGTAACATCGGGCTCATGTTACTATGAAATATTCGCGATCTGGCCGCACTGATTATGGCCACATTTTAAGCAGCATAATTATGACCTCCAGCCGCTCTTTCTTTCTCTCTCTCTCTCTCTCTCTCTCCCGTCCGCTCTGTCTTTCTCGGCCGTGTTAATCATTTAGAGTTCGTCACGATAGCAAGGTGTACACCGAATGATTACGGCAGTTAATTAATCCCCATTTCGTTATCTAAATTCTGTCGTTTGGTGTTCAAAGATCATCAGGTAGCGCACATCAGGTTCAGGTAATGGCCGAACAGAGTGACACGCGGGAAGAAGGGAGGGGAAGGGGCTTCGATTTCATAGCTTTGCTGACAAACATGTAACTCATTTTCGTATTCCGCTACACGGCCTGACCACCCTGGTTTCTGTTATGAGCCGACCTTTCATCAAGCACCCTCGCAGCTTTTGTTTTCCATGTGCATTTCGTTGGACATTTTTTTTTTCCCAGCGCATCATATGATGCAGAAAAAGTAAAGCATTTTGAACATGACAGGTTCGAAAATAATTCGTAGGACCGTGCCCAAGGTAAAGCTTATCTCACATCACTGCCTAATTTATCCAAAATACACTGTAATGTTAGTAATTTGAAACTTTCAGGTATGGCAACAAAACTGTCGAGCAACTTCCTTACCGTGTACTGCTGGAAGGGAGAATTTTTTTTTTCAGTGGAATGTTTCATTTGCAAAAAAAAAAACACCCAAAAAACTATACACAATGTATATTAAGCCGATATTTCGCAAAAGTCAAATAACGCTCAACAGCCAATGCATAACACACTAGCAATGAACCCCCCCCCCCCCCCGGAAAAGGGGAAAAAGAAAAAGACCCCCTCTTTCCCCTCCCCTTGTCAAGCGGTCGCATTCTTACCAACTCTGCCACTGGTGCTGGAACGCAGTTTGCCCAGTCGCCCAAAGTTAGTTCAACTGGTTTACGCCCTTGTGTTCCTCCGATAAGGAACTCAATTCTCCATTGCTTACCCACGACATCAGTTGACCAATCTTCCATCGGTCTTATAATCAGAGGGTGAATATTTCGTAATCGGTGAGTTTATAGTTTTCTAAGTTTTCTAAGTTTTTTTTTGTTTTGTTTTTACCAGACTTTACTTCCTGTATATCATGAGGAAACTAAGATTTGTGTGTGATTAGTACATTTTTTAAAGCTTTGCTGTCAAAAAAAGCTTTTTAATTTCTGCATGATTTGATATTACAATCTCTTTTCTGTTAACTAGAGATCGAACAATATGGCAAAAACCGTGGCTCAACTATGTAAACTGAGAGCTGTGTTTGTGCCGGGGTATGCCCACGAAATAATGCGAATGCCAGTGTGAAATGCAGTCTTTTATAATCACAGTTAACAAAAGCCTTGTCTCGCAAGCTCACTGATTTTGAATTACTGCTGCTTTCTTTGAATTTCTGCATGAATTGCTAATTTTAATATATACTCGTGTTACTATGATGTCTAATACACTTAGTCAATGCAACCCACAGGAAAACGTTGTGAGAGAACGTTTATGACAGCTAATAATGTCCAAATATCTAACAATGTAAATCTCCCAAAACAAGCTAGGAGTATTCTTTGTCAGTTTCAAAACGTTTTAATATGATGATATTCGGCAGCTATGCAGAAAACGAATGGTAATTCAATGTGTTTTGTAAATGTATTGAGCTTATATGCTCCTTTCCTTCTAACTCATTAAATGACGAAGTCTTAATGTCTATTTTAGACCCCCTTTTTGTCGAAAGTTGTACCAAAAAAAAATAACAAAAGCAAAAAAAAAAATGCCATGGTGAAGACAGCTAAAGTGCAATAAGTGCGGCCTCTAATTTCTAGGATTTTATCTTAACTAGCCCTGCAGCTCATTGGCACTTCTTTAAATAATGCCACGTCCCGGATACAAGTCACGAGCATCACTCACAACGAGAAAATCGTTTGTGCTTACCATTACCAGTGTTTGTTTCAGTGTTCAACTATGAAGGATGCATTTCTACAGAAGAAGAGGAAGTATTTGTTATCATTATTACTAAGAGATTATAACTTTCCGCCTACTTATAATGACTGTCCTATATTTAGTTAACTGAATTTCTTCTTTTATTATAAGATGACAGTGAATTTCTACTTCATTCGGCATGCATAAATACTTGTGTAATATTTTCCTCTGGCACCAGTGGCTATATGGCACTGCATTTATGTCACCTGTATTGGTTGTATATTTGCCTTTGCGAGTGACCACCACCATGTAACTTTTATAGTAACACGGTCCATTTTGAAACATCTGTGCATCGCCATTATAACATTGATATCTAATACTACATTGTATTATTATATACGACATTTCAATTTAGATTTACGTGAAATGTCAGTACGTGTACTATATAATCTGCATTTTCTCTCTGCATAGCGATAACAGAATAAACGTAATTATCTGAGGATAAAGTTCCAGATACTGATTACGTTTGTATATAAGATAAGTTCGAAAATTAGACAGGGCAGCTGCTATATTATAATAGTGTATATTTTTCTTCAGCTCGTCGTTGACTTTCTATCAATGATTTGCCAAAGAGTTATGAGATAGCATAGATGGCCATTACGTGATAGATAATATCACTGAAAAACTCTGGAGAGCAAGAGACTTGGCAATATTGAGGGAAATTTGACCGCCGCTGCCTCAGCCCATAATAGGGACGGTCATGATTGCGGTACAATACTCGAGGGTGCAATGTACTATGTAACTTCACCACATCACTCGCCACGTAATCGTGCACACTATTGGATACAAAATAATGATGACGTTCCGATACTGAAATTCCGTGCAGGGTGTAGATATCTATTGCACGTTTGTTTTCCGAGAGATATGAGCGAACGCACAAAATATAAATATATAAGTCACGGGGAACAGAAAATGTCAAAATTCAAAAATAAATGAACTAGAGAATACATTAAATGAATGATGAGAGACAAGCATTGATGCATCGAAGGAAATGAGGAGTGCGTAGGCCTACATGATATCTGAAAATAATAGTTAGGAGAAGAAACGCTATTGTTGATCGAAATGATGCCTGTGATAATTAATGTGATTTGATTTTCATTCGGTGTCACAATTTATATGTCGCCGTCATCCTATCAAGGTACCATGCGGCAGTTATTATTCCTCGCGTTGGTAGGCGTGTCGCTCCAGTTGGTGGCCAGCCGCCAAGCTCTGGCGCCATTTTACCGCTCGGATGACGCCATTGAAGGATCATACATCGTGGTTCTCAAGGTAGGAACAGATCAATTGCCACACTTTTAAACCAGTCTTTCGGTCATCCCCCGAGTTCGCTGTCATGTCATTCTGTGTCATGTTTATATGTATAAAACAGATGAAGTCTGCGAAATATGGAATGACAGTGAAATGAATATTCAGTCACCATGACAAGAGTAGGTAAATCACGCTGTCGGTTGTGTAAAAATCTGAAATACGTGTAACAAGATCATCAAAATAATCCTCTTTTCCCCAAGACATGTCTACATCCTGTTTCAGCTAGACAGCAATTGCTATCTTGCATAATGATTGCTGATTAATGGCATTCTCCTAGTTTCTTCACTACGTAGGAGGACTTAATTGTTAGGTCATACTAGATAGGTAGATTGCAACATATTATGCAAAGATATCGTCGTGTATAATTTGTGTGTGATAGAGGTCTAATTCTCATTCAAATCCGTGCATTCGCCATCACATTATTAATGTATGGGCCTGCAAAGATCTTTGACCGACACGTCAGTCCAAATTTTTGGCTCCTGTGGTGTTTTTATTTGACACTATATAATTTCTTTGATATCCATAATTATATCAGAGGCTGCGGGACCGAGGGGCTGAGTCTGCAGCCCCTCCCCCACCCCAATACATACTTCTCTAGTTTTCAAGCATGTTGTTGACTTCCTTTATATTTCCCTGTCTGTTTCTATTTGTCATGGATATCAAGCAAAAAGTATATTCATGCTGATGAGATATCTATAAAAACTACAACAGGTAAGAACTGGAACGTAAATGGTATCACATAATTACCTTCCAGCTTTCAATTTTAAGGCATCACACTGTAGGAGCAGTGGTAAACTACCTGAAAACCCGAGTGGGACGGCATGTGCAGCTACAGTTTTGGTCCTGCCTATACTTTACACTGAATGACGTCTATGAATAACTCTATACTTGCTGAAATTCTATACTGATCAGGGCCCCATTTCATAAAAAGTTGATATGATAGCAATTCTTGCTGGAATGGCAATTGTCATGGTAACGACAAGAAGCCAGCTTCCTGATTGGCTGTTGCTATGGAAAGTTGCCATTCTAGCAAGAGTTGCTATCCCAACATCTTTTATGAAATGGGGCCCAGGCCTTGATTACATGACGTGTTCTCGATAGTTTTCGGTACTGGATTTCTTTTTCAATCATGTTCACAGAAAGAAGTCGACAATGACGTCGTGTCCAATTCCCTGGTCCAGCGTGCAAATGCCGACGGCATCAAAATGGTCATCAAGAAACGACTTCGTCATCTCATCAACGCTTTCGTTGCTGAGTTTCCTTCGAAGGCGCTTCAACTGGCAAGTTTACGATACTGTTTGATTCGTTGTCGTTGTAGGCCTACTCATGTCAGTCTATGAGAACATGATATAATTTAGTGACTTATATTATTATTCATTCATTAAACCCGTTTGATAAGTTACGGGTTGCCAAAATGGAAGTCGAAGTTCACTGTATCATCCATTTTACCTTCCTTTATTAAAAATGTACTAATGGTCTCGGGTAAAAAAAAGGAAGAAGATATATATATATATATCATATACATATATATATATATATATATATATGATATATATATATATATATATATATATATATATATATATCATATATATATATATCTATTATATATATATTTTATATATATATATCATATATATATATATATATCTATTATATATATATTTTATATATATATATATATATAGTTGAGACAATGTACATAACAGAAGATGTCGCATGAAATCGGCAGAGTTGTGAAGCTTTCGATATATATATATATATATATATATATATGTATATTCGATATATATATATATATATATATATATATATACATATATTTCAATTTTTGTTCATCCTATCTCCGTAACATCAAGAATCTTCTATTTTTTTTTTTTGGGGGGGGGGGGTAACTCTTTGACTAAACTTCTCACAAAGAAAGAATGAAAAAGAAAAGAAACCAGTAAGGCTGAAACAAGTAGGCCTACTTTTATTTCTTCTGCGACGACGGGTCCTTTATGTGTACACTTATAAATGCAGTGCAGTGAAGCGCGTCAACCAATGTAAGAACGTACAAAGATGAGGGAAAAAAGATCAAGTCCATCAGTTCTATTATTCAGTGCACGACGTCATGCTGCTCTACCAGTAGCAACTAACTTCAACTACACTTTGTATAACTGGCAAATTCTTACTTTAAATTTTGTGTGTGTGCGTGCGTGTGGGTTTGTGTGTGACAGGTGCGGTCCCATGATGCAGTGCGATACGTAGAGGAAGACGGAATGGTGTACGCCACTGAGACCACCTGGGGTCTCGATCGCATCGATCAAGCCGATCTACCACTCGATGATTCCTACACTCCAATCGGTAATACTCTATTATTTCATTTTTAATTCTTTTTTCTTTATTTGGTACACTTTCACAAGTGTGTCCATAATACAATGTACTTATGATTAGTTAGTTTGGAATGAAATACACGTCAGGCATAAAGAATAATCACATTGCGAGAAAAAGGGAGTTAACCGATCAGCAGGTGCAGCAGTTGTAATTAGGTTCGTAGCCAGGAATTTTCAGGTCAACATCTGGGGCCCGTTTCATAAAACTTGTTATCAGTGACAACTGCCACATTTCTATGACAAATTTGCTCTCAGCCAATCAGATGCAAGGATTTCAGTAGCTTGTCACATCTGTGACAACTTGTCACTGATGACAAGTTTTATGAAACTGGCCCCTGTCGGCATATACCAGGAACCTGACGAGCACAGTTGGTAGCACACACCTGCATTTGAGGTACAGTAGGATTTGCAGCAGCATAGGTCTCATTACGTATACTGTTGAATGTGTTGTTTGAAAATAATGAAAAGAAAAACAACAATGAACAAATGAGCACGTATGCCTACGTGAACATGAAGTTTGGGAGGTCCCTACAAAAAGTGTCAAGCGAATAAACTAACTAAAAGTGCATGAATACATCAGTGTTTACAGACATGGACTTGAAATAGTAAATGTAGAACTAACAGTCTGCAATATATTATGGTCATTTGCTTACTTTTGTTTGTTTGGTTTTCTTTTTTTTTACTCATTCTGTTGACCAGGAGATGGTGGAGCTGGCGTAAATGTGTACGTGTTAGATACGGGTATCCGAACTACACATGAGGAGTTTGAGGACCGTGCATTCATCGCATACGATGCGATGGAATACGCCATCGTAAGTATATTATACCTTATAAGTGTATTTTACTGAAGGCATGGAAGGGGGATATTCTCGTAGCAGAACTTCTCAGTACGTTTCATTCGGTTACTGAAGGCTGTCATATACTGGTCATTATCAGAGGTTGATATGGAGCCATACAATCTTTTTTTTTTTAATGGCTGAAAAAAATGATAAACATGTATCAGATAGATTTAATTCGTGTTTATGATTATGATTCTTTCAGAAATTAGAAAAAAAAAACTATAGAGGGTGTTGCTCGGAAAGCTTCAAAATATGCTAAAAAAGTTCATACTGTATAGGATAATCGTAAACTTGCCCTACATTTTGACCATAATGACATGATGTCAGTCAAGTCCATTGACCGACCATTGTTGCCTAGGGAGCTGACGGAGATTGCCGGGGTCACGGCACACACTGCGCCAGTACCATCGGCGGAAAAGCATACGGCGTTGCGCCCAATGTCACCCTTTACTCTGTCCGCGTGCTAGGATGCGAGGGATCCGGGTCTAAGGGAGGAGTCATGGAAGGTTAGACTCACATTAGTGTACCTACGAAGAAGCTCAAATGCATCCAGTAGTTCCACAGCATCTATGAGAGCCAAGTTTGTGATGTTGCTATATCATTCGAATTTCTCAGGACTGCATAGTCGGGATGCAAGTTGTATGTCTTTCATTATCATTGACTGCTCCTGGGACGAATGATTTTCATCAGCTCAAATGCTCTGATTCAAAATTCTCTGGAAGCGGTCTTGTGACACTACTCGTAGTCACAGTACTGGTCAGATGCTGCTAAATGCTGTTGGCTGCATTTGAGGAGTCTTAAGTTCTTGTTAAGTAACTCATTTCAACCTTCTAATCTGTTCGCCCTTCTGTGTGAATTTCCCCCGTTTGGTGTAATCTGTGGCAATATTGCACGCCCAGGGTGCCGATGGAGACTGTCAGGGACACGGGACCCACTGCGCCAGCACCGTTGCCGGGAAGGTGTACGGGGTGGCGCCCAAGGCCCATGTTCATTCTGTGCGAGTTCTAGGCTGCTCTGGCTCTGGCTCCAAAGGTGGCGTCATGGAAGGTGCGATTCGAACTTGGTCTCGGCTCAGAGGGACCGTCGCAATGTTATGCATGTACATGTATAAGCCATAGTGCCTTTGCTCTGCTGTTGATACATCACCGTAGATCATAAAACCAATAACGACTGCTCCTGCACTGTTCTGTGTGAATCATACCCACATAAATATGAAATAGAAGTCGGCTTCTATTTAAACAAAACAAATTGAAAATTCATAATACCTTCTGGCAAGGAAAGTAGTAACTCAATTCACGATAGGTATGCATGATTTTGTTGTTGTTGTTGTTGTTGTTGTTTTCAACGCTTGCCTAGATTAAAGGATCAAGTCAAAGATCTATCTCCTCTTCAACAGTCCGACGTCAGGTGGTTTTTTGGTCTTCCTCTTACCATCTTTCCAATGCAGTGCAATGGTATAAGACGAATATGCTATTATTACATAAGTGCCTCAATAAAACAAACAAACAAATAAACAAAGCAACAAACAAACAAATAAATAAAACGACTGTCCCTTTGGCTTTATGCGACGAACCACGAGAATCGTTGAACTCCCAGGCCATACTGTCGACCGACATCTGTCATCTCTATTACGTAGCCGGATTTTATTGTTATATTAATGTATACTCGTTTATTCATTTTCTTTCATTCCTATAGAATAAAGACAATCAATTCTCTTCGCAAACCCCTGCCCTGTTCATTTTCATTCCTCGCTTTATGTGTTGCCATGCATAATGTTAGTCTTTCCTGCTGATATTTCTTCATCTGATTCTCTTCATCTGCGATCTACCTTGCAAGATGGCACACTGCTTTTTTCATTTTTTTCATCTGCGCATAATTATGATACCACGTTGTCTTGTAATTAACACTGATTTATTTCACTCGTCAAGACACAAAGTAATCTCCTACGATCTTCAGAATAAGGTGCACTTTATGTGGAACATTTAGCTCAAATCATTATCGTTGTGATTTAACTCACCGATAATTAATCTTAGCAGTCGTGAAGGAGTTTATTTCCATGTATGTCGATCGACTGATATACTTTGTCAAATAGAGAGGAATCTAAGTATCCCTATAGGGAACTTTGGATTAAGTTCTCTCTCCATTTGTGCCTCGTGTTTATATTGCACACGAGTTATCTAAAGAATGTCAATCCTATGGACTTTTCTGAAGTTCTGACATGTACTCTCTAAAAAAAAAGAAGAGTGAAAATCTTCACTCTTGAAGGAATGAATAACAGAAAAGAGTGAGTTTCGAGTGAAATTGGAGTGAATTTTGAGTGAAAAATCAGTGTTCATTTTCACTAATTTTGGAGTGATCTCAGGGATCGCTTGAAGATTTTGGAGTGATCCCTGAGGTCACTCCAAAATTAGTGAAAATGAACATTTTCACTCAAAATTAGAGCATTAATGATGACCAATATATTATAATATGTCAGTCGGGCGGGTATTCTTTGCAAAGGAAGTTAGGTATTCTTTGCAAAATCACTTAATTTTTACAAGGAAGCTGTCATGTCAGTTGAAAACACATTGACTTCCTGAATGATGACCTCTGATAGTTGCTTAATCAATTTTAACGTAATGCTGATGGGACATGTCCTTGGCATTGTAGAGAAATCACACGATCATAAATGCCAATTTCGTGACGAATTTTCCATCGACGTGGGACTTATTAATCAGTACACGCTATAAAACTTACCTGAAAAAAAAAAAAAAAACTCGCTTGTTTGTCGTTTTCTATTTTCTTTTGTTATTTTTACTTTGTTTTGAAAAGCGCTTGTGTACAATACTGGGCATGTAAGTACGCATGTGCGTGTAAGTCATCCGCCCGATTGACAGGTTGTTTTACCCGGGATCGACGTTCTTCTTGTTTCATGTGTATGATATAAACCGGGTATCTGGCAATACTGAAGAAGTAAAAACAATGACAACTTTCTATGGACGTGACGAGCAGCGCCAAGACTTGATAAGCTACCCACAATACGTAAGACCACAAATTATCATTTTCTGTTTGAAGGTATGGAGTGGGTTGCGATCAGCGGCCAACGTCCAGCCATTGCGTCCATGTCGCTTGGGGGCAGCGGGTCGTATGCCGAAGACGAAGTTCTCACCCTCATGGACCAGATGGGTGTTCTTGTTGTCGTAGCTGCTGGAAATAGCGACTATGAGTCGTGTCGTCGATCACCTGCTCGATCACGAGAGGTAATTATCATCTGACTTCAAAGGGAGTCTCAAAAGAAAAAGACATACGTGTAAGATACCATAGTCCAGTAATACTAGTGCTGCGGTTCTAGAGTTTCATTGCTGACGTAAACATGGTAAGAGCCAGAGCGCATATCACAAGTACTGATGGATTACTTTATTGCACGTAAATATGTTGCTGGTCTGGGAATAATCAAACACTGCGCGTCTTTCATTTCCCAAGGCTTTGACTGTCGGTGCGTCGGAGATTGACGACGGACGAGCCTATTTCTCAAACTGGGGTGGCTGTGTCGACATCTTTGCCCCCGGGCGGTACATCACGGCAGCGTCGTGGCTTGGTGATGACCTCTACCGAACGATCAGCGGCACTAGCATGGCTACACCTCACGTCGCCGGTAAGATCGATTGGACAGGTTCGTGCATATCACGCAAAGACAGCCTGCAAATTAAGTTCAAGTCCACTTTGATGACATAAGTAAGACCAAATAATTGTGGGAACGATCCCGGATATGAAATTGGTGGAATCCTGAAGTCGATCAGATTTTGACGAGATCGGTGATATCGATGGAATTTTTGTCATTTACTAACGAGGCGATGCTGTCATCATCTTCCAACCATATCCCCCTTGGTTTGAGTTTTCAACCCATTGCACAATATTGTCCATGAGTAAGCAACATCCCTTTTGTTTAGGTCATTGATACTGTATCAACATCAGTGCCACTTTTGAATGGCGCGACGCGAAGGATATTCATCCTCTACAAAGTCACTTTCAAACAGAGATAAAGTGCATATTACGCGACATTTCTATTTCACTAGTACTTTACAATAGCTTCAACGTTATCTTTACACACGCACACACGCGCGCGCGCACACACACACACACACATGCTCATATACGTTGTGATATCTTCTTCTTTCAAACTCCTAGGAGTGGCTGCCGTCCATCTTGGAATGGATCCGTCCCGCACTCCAACAGACTTGCGTGATATCATCCTGAACACTGCCGCCAGAGACAAAGTACAGGATCCGAATGGCGCCCCAAACTTGTTGCTACAGATACCGAAGCAGCAGTGATCGAGGAATAACGTGCAGCTTAAAGAAATGTTTTATGTATCTATCACACACACAGACTCACACACGCACACATAAAAGAAGTAAAATCCTAAAGACCGAAGTAAACTTAGAAGTAAAACGCCATGTAATACTGTGCACTATGTTGTGATGTTCAGACGTTCCAATAATGCCGTCAGCGGTGAAGCATACAGCCATATCCTTAGATACAGGTAGGTCGCAACTCAAATTTGATGACATCAAAACATTGACATTCATTTCACCTGCCACTGATCGAATGCTATTTTGCAACAAGTATATATCTTTAATACACTGTATCATTGAAGGTGCAAACACTAAATTAAAAATCCTACATGTCCTATCGCGCTGACCAGACTGATAAAAGTTATGATTGTTTGGACTCATCTCCCAACTTATTATGTATTCATTCCCTCTGAAATTTGTAGTGTCCTTCCTACACATATTTTGCGCTACGAGTAAACCTCCAATGACATTACTTTGTCTTGCTTCTCCAGCCTTTGTCTAATTCACCAGAAGTAAAAGGTATCGTTATTTTATCAAAGAGTTTTCTCCACCATAATAAATGTATCCATATTACAGTATGTATATTGTGTCTTTTCTTTACGAAAGGTATAGGATTAATTGTCAGAATTGTCATCTTTTTTTTTTCATGTCTGTGTAACTGAAGCACCATGATTTACGAATTTTAAGCAGGATTTTCTTCCATTTTCCCCTCTTAACGGCCCTATTGACAATCTTTGCAATATCTTTATCACTATAATCCTTACACGTAACATTTCTGTCCAACATTTGTCTATATCCCGATCAGAGTTAACGTGAAATATCTCTAGATTGAATTACAACGACATGAAGGACGGAGAGATTATACAAACAATGAATTTGCCCTATTCTTTGTACTGGTATTACAGTCATCATACAGAGTCAAATTATGATAAACAAAACGTTTTATTGTAGTACAATTACATCAGAATAGCTTGTGTGGTCACTGAAAGGGAACAGCTTCTCATGTTCGTGCAAAGTGAAATAATGAGATCGAGAGAGATTACAAATCAATTCAAATCTTGTTTTTGTGAAAGAAATACATGTTGAGAGAACACGCATAAAATTCTTTTGTGTGTTGTTTTCCTTGCATTGTTTTTGTGTTACTTCTTGTACAGTGGATACTCGGTATAACGAGATCATTGGAACCAGGACAATTTGTTCTTTATATATTTTGTTTTATCAGTAGTCAATAAACAATTCAAACGAAAGGAAATAATTTCATTGGGACTAGAGAAATTGGTTTGTTATATCAGATCTCTTTATATCGAGTGTCCACTGTATTAGTGTTTGAGAGTTCGTCTGTCTGTCTGTACAGTGCTGTATAACAAATTTTTGAATAAGAATCATCAAATGAAGTTCAATCGACTGCTACCACAGGGGAGGATCCAGGAATTCTGTAAAGGGGGGGGGGCCGTGACTAATATTTCTGATGCCACTTCCGGGTTGCATTTCATTTTTTTTCTTTTTATTTCTTTTGTTTTCAACGAAAAATGAAGGGGGGGGGGCGTGCGCCGGTTGCGCCCCCTCTGGATCCGCCACTGTACCAAGTGTAACATTCTGTTTGAATTGCTTGGGTGTTCTTTTGGTTCTTTTGGTATTACCAAGTGTAACATTCTTTTTGAATTTCTTGGGTGATCTTTTGGTAAAAAGTTGATATGAATCAATCTTGGCGATTATATGCTTTGGTAGTGTGGCAGTGTGAGCGTTACAAAGAGAAAAGATATGAGTAGGACTTACAGCACATTGAACAAAGTAATGCAAAGTCTCACAAATACTCACGTCCAGTTTGAGAAGTATTTAATATCACACAATCACAGATTAAATCGCTGTATAAGACGACAATAATATGCATAGAAAACACTCGGCATTCCCTGGTATACGCTGTCAATTGGGACTGGAGTGTATAGCGTATAGTATACACTTTGCCGGATGGCACGAGGACTGCCCGAACAAGCACTAAGAGCCCATATCGACATGGGCATTGATAACACTAAACCAATGTAAAGTATATTATCTCGGTTACTTCACATAAAATGAAAGCAGACTGATTCTAGCTATACATGAAAAAGATATTTGTCCGGGGGATATTCTAAATTTGGGAAGGAATAAATTCTAAAACAGTATAATTATGATGGTGACATTACGTAAATAATCACTGCATTATCACTTAAAGGGTTTGACAACACAATGGAATGCAGTGGTCAAGTGTCAAGTGTGGTCAGCGGGGATTGTCCACTTCCCAAATAAACCACTGCTGGAGTGTTTCCGGGGAGTTAAAGAAGCAAGGTAAGGGAAATAGTGAAAAGTATACAAGTTACAAGATTCTGCTGAAGCACCGTATATAGCTTACACTGAATATCAAGATTACATATTAAAAACTCAGTTATCAAGTTCAGTAATTAACAACACTGATCTACGTGTTGTTTGAAGGTCGCTTCCCTCTTCAATTCTCCTCTTTCTAGGCTCTTCTTCTGCCAAGCAACGATCCGGTTAAGGACTACATACACATGGTGTCACAACAAATCTTTCTCCATCATCATAGATGATAATCAATTCTCAGTCAATATCAAAAGTAGCCTCAAAACAGAATTACATGTGTATTTTACCTTTGTCTCATGACTTGGCTTAACTTTCTTCATGATAAGCATGATGCATGTGTGTATACTAAACCATAAAAAAAAAGTATGTGAACAACATAAAAATGCAGCACAAGTATACATGAGACTCAAAATAGAGTACACAGTATAAAGGTCTGATCATAACCTTATATACATGTATTACCTTTTTAATTTTCATGTTTATGTCATAATAATATCTGTTTGCGTCATAATGACGACGAAGAAACTAGTGTGGATAATACAAAATACATATAAAATGTGTGCATGTTCTCTATTTGAATGAGGAATATGACGCGCTTAACATTTTCTTTCACACTTGGAGATTGATGCAAATGTAACAAGAGGGATGAAGAACGTAAACACATCGACGCAAAACAAAATACAATGAGATAATACAACAGCGCAAACAGAAGTAGAATATGCAAGTAAAACAATATCTCAGTTGATCAACGAATCAGAAATGACTCGTTTTACGATTACTTTGATTTTATCATGACGATTGAATCCCAGTCTCTTGGGTATCCACCCGAACTACCTTCATCATCCTTCACCGAGCGATTCAGGTTCTTTAAGAACGCCAGAAGATCGTCCCTCAGTGCCGGTGGAGCTGATTGGCGGAAATTTGGCACGTGACTTATGAAGTCAAGCATCCCGTTGCCCTTTGCTGAGGTTGGGTCGAAACACAGGGAGATGTCGGACGGCCATGATTGGCGGTAGAAGGAGTATGGGATGTTGCTCTCCTTGTACAGTGTAATGAGGTGGGAGGAGCACAAGTTATGGGCCGGACTGCCTTCAACGAGTTTAGGATAGCGATCCCAGACGCGATAGATTCCAGCCTCCTCTGAATTGAGAAAAAGCAATAAATCCTTTCATACTACACTATACACATTACAATAATGAATCGTTTACATAGAAAGAGAAGCACAGCTGTTGTCATTGGCGCAAGGGGGTTTATGCACTAAGTAAATTTCTGTCTCGCGTGTTCCATAGCATTGTTTGGGTAAATGACTTTGTGACGTCAAACCCATCGTTTCATTTTACATGCAATAATTCGGAAAGAAGGGTTGTCATCGTAACTGCAAAGTATACAAACATATCTTTATCACAGACACACGTTCTGCTGAATCACTTTCTTGATGTTCTTATTCACATCTATAAATTCGAAATTGATAGACCCCCCCCACACACACACACACACTTTAACGAAGCAATCACTTGTTTTTGTAAATGTAGATAACCGATTCGAGTCTCAAACACTGTCATTATCATATAACAAATTGAACTTGGCAGTTTTTGTTTACAGAAGACATTCAGTTTTTAAACGTGTATGATTGTACATGTATCAGTCAAAAGAGGATATCAAAGCTTCAACAGCCCGCGGTTGATTCAGAATTTTATAATCTATATTAATTTTCATCTATAGCCAATTTAGTTGCTCTCAGTGATTTGCAACCAATTCAAGCTAATCTAAAAGAGACCAAAAACAAGCAAACAGATAAGATTTATTTATTTTAACAAATTTATTGACATAAAACAAAATAACAAAGTGATGATAAAAGGGAAAAAGGTTTGAAATACATTTTACAAGGCAATGACGGGTCACAGTTACACTCGCAAATTGAGAGTCAACTTCGTCTTTCATATTGTTTCACTAGAAAACTTTATCCATAAATCATCAAACCCTTGACAAAACTCTACACCTCTATGATGATGAAAACTGATAGATGCAATATCTTCTCAGTGAATTAATGTAGAAAATAAATTCGGATCCAGGAACTCCGTAAGGGGGGGGGGGGGGGTTGAGCTTTACAAAATTAAATGGGGTTCATGCGCCCCTCCATTTGTTCTTTACTTTTCTTTTGTTTGAACAGAAATTGAGGGGGGGGGAACATCCGGTTCGCTCCCCCTGGATTCGCCACTAGTACATCATCTAGGAAAGATTACACGTACACTAAAGAAAAAAAAATATGATAATTTAACTTGCCTGAGAGAAGGATAACGCAGAGGACGCCCGATCTAACCAGCTTCTCTTGAAGGAATTCCACACCTTGTCTGAGGTCATCGACGTAATAAAGGGAATGTATCGCGTGAACTAAGTGGAATCCTGGCTGACTGTCCGCAGTCTGTCTCCTGCGGTAATCATCGAATGTCTCGTTGCACCATACGAAGTCTACTTTACCAAAATCAGCTTCTCTCTCCTGGACCAGGGCCTGGAATTCCCGCATGGGTTCTTCGGCCGGCTCGATGACGGTGTATTCGATGCGAGAGTAACGAGCCACCAGTTGCTCCAGAATACAGCTGTCAATTTTACCTGCAAAATGACAAACTCGGGTTTGTTGAAGTTCAATATCTCTCTAAATCACTTGTTGAACCTACGGAGTCTGCTGCTGCAAATCTAGCCCCCAGCAAATATTAATATCACAACGTAGAAAATAAATGTTTATAAAATATAGGACTAAAAAAAGCAACACACACACACACACACATGCAGGCAGAACGATGTATGACGTTAACCCGTTCCGTACGGGAACCTGGTGACTTGTATGTTAAGTCTATGGGCATTTCAGAATTCAGAATGCAACGGGTTAACATAAACAGGTCTCACCGTCCTGTCCCATGCACTAGCACCTTTTTTTTTGTAGACACACGTGTGTTTAATAAAAAAAAATATCGAAAAAAAATCGAGTCGTATAGACCTTGAAGTTATGGATTTTTTTTTTTTTTTTTTTTTTTTTTGGGGGGGGGGGGGATTGTCGCACAAAACGAACCGCTGCGATTTTAGCGATTTTTACGGATTTTCTGAATCTATACTGGAAGTACAGTTTGTAGTCTCAAAATGCAAACGAGGTGTACTAATGTATTTGTGCAAGGGATTCACAGAAATAAACCACACCTACAATCGTTCTAGACAATGCTACTGTCACGAGGTTTTTAATATCCTCCGATTCAGTATATACATGTAGTATGCCTACATTTCATGCCCCGTTTCCAACAAAAGATAAAATCGATTATAAATTGCCATGACACACAGGCTGCCATAGACTTATGACAGAAATCGACTACATGTGTATAATCAATTGTATTAGTCCAGGCTAGAAGGCACCCAACCTTGTTTTTTTATATATACAATGTTTATTGATGGTTTCTTGTCAATTCGATGGTGCTGATTCCAAATCCCATTGATGCCACTCGCGTAACCTTGAGCATTTTAGGCAAAATGCAAAAATGCAAAATGGCCGCCAGATATGCTAATTCGGCCGTGATAAACACAATAATGTGCATTATATGACCAACTATTAACCAAACTTTGTACATTTCTGTGCCTAGAGTTACTCCTTCTGCATTTGCAAGCGAAATTTTATTTCATATAGGTTCATTTAGCATTTAAAGCTCATTTTTTATTCAAAATGGCCGCCATTCCTATGCTTATGTACTGTATGAATGGCAAAACATATGCATGAAAATATAGAACAAATTTACTGTATTTCCAGTCCCGTGCCTACGTTATCATAAGTGTTGCATGTGCAATATGTTGGGTGTCACTTACATGATATAGGGGGCCTACATATATGAGCATTTAATATTCATAAACCTTACGATGTTGAACACAATTTCTTATATATTTCATTTTGTCTCAACAAAAGTCTCAACAATATAAGTTCACTAAACGTCTCTCAAGGAAGCAATATACCATCATATTCTACATGCAGGTTGAATATAAAAATGTAATACTAACACAATATATTAAGGAGCCTAGATACGTGGTATTAATCAAATAATATTGAAAATGGAGGTGAAGCTATAAAGCAAAGCTTGTAATATGCATTCCCCTAAAACCACATTAACAAAGTACAGAAAAATCCTATACAGTAAGTGAAGAGATACATGGTTGCAGACAAAAACACATCGGACATTAATGACACAACTAAAAACCCTTTACATTGTAGATTTTTTTTTCCAGCAAGGGGTTTGGGAGGGGGGGGGGGGGGGGGGGCAGGGAGGGAGCAGTCCTGAGGCGAGTTTGAAATGGATCATAACTTCCATCACTTTGATATGGTTTAATTTAGAAGTGCCGCCTTGATATTATTGAGCAAACCTGATTTTCTTTTTGAATTAAAACAACAACAAAAACTGTTATAGGCATAAACGAAACTGTCCTAATGCAATACCGTACAAACTGTTCATTAAACGTCAACCAAGGGGCAATGTGAGATACCTCTTTCAGTTCTCTCACAGTTCCCAGGTGTTGATAATATACACTTTGGTATCATGATCTCATTCAATCTTGTCTTAAAACTAAAACTATCATTTGTATTGTCTTAATAAAGAACCCTTTAATTGTATGTTTAGCAGCAGGAGACATCAGCCCCAAATTTGTAGAATTCTCAGGCTAAAGATGCATATTAGTCCTGCAATTGTTTTAATTGCAACCACATCTGGTGATGTTCAGCACTTCCTCAGGGGTCAGAGGGCGATTATTTGCCGTAGAAACAGGATAAAGACATGAAGACTTGCTTGATCACCGCCCGTTGAAGCCCTATGGCTTCGTTGCCAGGCCAGAGACAGTGTTGTAGGTAACTTGGGTGGTATCAAAGATGACATCAGACCAGCATCTGCACCAACCTGTTTTGGGGTTAAAGCTTTCAAGTTACAGTAGGGAAATCTAGGCTTGTGGGATTTCAGACGCATTGATGGCAGGTTGTTCAAGGGGGCATTTCATGAAGTGTTTTGTCAGACCTTTTCTTTTTGACAAACTGTTATAAGCTATTAAATTCCTTGCATCTGACTGGCTGAGAGCAAATTTGTCAAACAAATTTGTCAGACAAATTTGTCAGACAAAACACTTCATGAAATGCCCCCCCCCCCCCCATGCTATCGTGTTTGGAAGGTCAGGGTATGCGTTGACGGCACTGGTGACACTTGCCATCCTTTCCTTCCAGTGTGAGGGAGAGTGATCGAGTGCCAGTAAAGGAGGGTGGACTTCCTTAGCCTATGCTTGGAAGGCTTGCCACAGTTAAAGGACTACCTTGAACATAGCGTTGGCAAGATGGTTACTAAGATGGAAGGTATGGGTCTGATGATAATCTGATAAAGGTTGGGGCAAAGTCTCCAGAAGATGAAGTACTCCACTATTGTCTTGAGATGGGTCAGTACTCGACTCATGTCATCCAAGGACTTTCTATGAGACGTAAAGGCAAGATCATCTGCAAACTTCCTATACGTGAAGTGAATGTAATTTCAACACAAATGTATGTTAAAAAGACCTCTAGTGGAGTTAGTTTACAGCCATTATTAAGGAGGCCATCATTCAGAGTCCTAACACAGCTGGTCTGGTTACCGAGAGCAATCCTGAATCTGCAAATGCTGAAGATTAAAGACAAGCAGAGTGAAGTTGTTGTAACACTGCTTTCAGAATGAGGCAGCACTGTACAGATCTCAGTCTCCCTCGACATCATAGGCCTATACTCAAACACATTCACTCCGAAAAAACGGTGGTAAAATTCATCTACCATATTCATCTGGGTTAACATTAAAAACTTTGGGGCATTGTTTTCATTTCAGAGATTTGACAACAGGAAGTGAGGTGGTCCTTTTTTCCACTTTCCTCTGCCTCATGTTCTTTCTCGAATGAGGGGACTGAAAAAGTTTGTATAATATCGTTTTTAGATAATGTAGCACAGGACAGTTAATTAGAAATTTCATTTGTGCCGTCATCTAGGATTCAGCCTTTTAATTCAGTAAATCAGAATGAATATCTTGATGTTGAACATCTCAAGGCAAGTAAGTATCAAATGTTCATATGTAATAATTCCTGATAAACGATCTTGATGTTGGCGTCAATTCAAGTTTTGGTGAAGTTTTCCAAATAGCTACGGAAAAATTCAGATTGAGGTAGCAAATTTGGATGTTTGCATCAAAAAATAAAACAGCCTTTGTTAGTAACAACCTTCTGACTTATAATTAGCACACAAATTGGTAAACAGTGTACCTGAGTGACAGAGAAAAAAGAAAATGTGTTTATTTCACACGCTCTGCCGTTCATATTGTGCAGGGGTATATGAGTGGCATGCATTTTGAAGTTTTGTATAAAGAAGAATATAATAAGCCTAAAAACAATAAACTTGCTGTTTGTTTTTCTTGTTTGTTTGCTTGTTTTGCTAGTGGCACTCATCAGATTTGCATTGCACATGCAAAACTTGATAAAAGCGTAGGTATGTGACTGAAAATTCGTCTTCTATTTGTATACATATTTTTTTGCCATTCATATAGTGCAAGAGTATAGGAGTGGCGGCCATTTTGAATTAAAAATAAGCTTAAAATACTAAATGTACCTCTTCAAATGAAAAATTTCTTGCATGTGCAAGTAGAATTACTCAAGGAACAACAATTAAAAAAAAAATTATGGAATAATTTGTCATAAAATTGACATAACTGGGATTATCATGGCCAAATTATAAATAGCATATCTGGCGGCCATTTTGGATTTTTGCGTTTTGCCGAAAATGCTCAAGGTGACGCGAGTGGCATCAATCGGATTTGGAATCAGCACCCTCGAATTGACAAGAAACCATCAAAAACATTGTATATATCAAAAAACAAGGTTAGGTGCACTTTCTATGGAGCCCAGCCTGGACTAACTTCATAAAACAGGACCCCGGACTGCATGCAGCGTGACTGCCATGGACGTTGATGGTGTCTGAATTACACAGTATTACCGATCCTGAATACTCTGGACTTTTTGTTTTGTTTTGCCTGTTTTGTTTTGTTTCTGTTTGTTTGTTTGTTTGTTTTTTTGGGGAGTACCAATTGGCGGAGAGTCGCCATCAGCGGTTTGGCGCATTGAGCTGAGTGTGGGGTGTATGCATATACACTGTATTAGTGTGGGGAATGCGGACGATTAATCGGCCAGCATCTGGACTAGTATAGGTTTTCCCGCCCAATTTCATCAGATTGATCTGCATTCGAATTAGTGAAAAGGCGTTCAAATTCAAGCGAATTGGTCACTGCTCTCTTCTGACGGTTTATCTTAATTCTTTGAGCATTCAGTTTAATGTCATGTCATTCCTTTTGGATTTTATTCATTCAATTTAGAGAGAAATTCATTCAATTTGTCACAACTCAAAGTTGGTATTCAATTTCGCGCCAGCTGGATAGACGTTCAAAATCGAGCCAAATACCAGTTTTAATTTCATTTATAGGAACACAACTTCGCACTTTGAACGTTCGAATTCAATCAACATGTATTACACAACTTCTACAGACCTTTTTTTTTCGGGTCCCACTATCATTATACAATTGGATGATAATTTTCATTTCAAAGTCTCATTTAATCATCTTGATTGTATTGGATGTATTTCTTTCCTGTTGACCTTTCTGTCACTTTCAATTCATCCAGGCTAACAGTATGGATGTAACATTTAATAATAGTCTTATCCCAGAATATTTTAGAGTTTCTATACGTCCAAATCCATTATTGATCCATTTTGATTCCATTCCTTAGTTCCTCGTGTCCATATCATAAGTTGCCGAAATTGGATCAGCTATCGATTAAAAAAAAAAATCACATTTCAAGGTATATTCAAACAGCTGAGTAACTACAAAGAATAAAAGCAACAACGAAAAAGACTGCAAATCTGATGAAATTGGGCGGGAAAACCTATATTGCGGAAGCTTTGGTGCCATAATTATAATAACGTGACGAGGATCGGATCGGGTTTGCTCAGAGCAGGGAGGTGAGAGGGGTCTCACCTCCCTGCTCAGAGTCAGAGCAGCACTGCGCAACGTGCAATGTTACCACTACCTAAAAGAAGGGGGTTCGTTGTATAGCTGCATGTCTGCATTGGGTTGTTTAGCCAGACCTAGTTCTATGCACAGCCCTGTCGCTGTACACAAGTGTGACACTAGAAGTGTCGCGAGAGTTTTTACAGCGACTGGGCTATTCACTACAGAATGAAGTCGCCGATTTAACAATAATAAACAGAAACTGAGCCGAATGCACAAATTTGTACTCGAACTCGCGAACCTACCGTCTCCACTGCCAACTGCAAGAACTCGCAGTAAAGTTGTCTGGTCCGTGGGAAACGCGTCCGCCAAGGGTTTGACCACCTGTTCATCGAGTATACCCCTTGCCCATTTTCTGTAGATGTCTACTTTCAACCCAGAAAATTCGGCGTAGGCTTGATATGCTCGCAAATACACGTCTAAGTCGTCTACAAGCTTAGGGAGGTTTTCGAAGCAAGACTCCGGTACGGAACTGCCACTGCCACCACCAGCCATGGCTATCAATTCGGTGTGTTTACAGTACATGTACATGTATATCGTTCATTATCATATAGAGATATTGGGTTAGGCTCACTGACCTCTAATGGGAAGAGACCTCCCCTGGGACAACGGTGGGCGAGCACACAGTGATCTAGCCTTTTCTCAAGGCCCTCTCCCTGTAACGGGCGAGTGAAGCGAGCTAAGCCGCCGAGCGCTGCAGCGCGAGGCGCAACCCACTGATCTCTGTAAAAACTATATACACAGTGAAGAACTAGCGCCGAACAGGAGGTGGCAGATATTATGATTTATCCATTCACATTTTCTTGAAAATGCTCAAAATAGTCTACGCTGAAATTCAATTCTACACTGCAAAAAGTCCGGTAGTAAATATGAAACACCGAGCTGGTGTTAAATTTTCGGTGCTCATTTGTGGTGTTAGATCAACATCTCCAGGTCACGTGTCACTTCAAAATATGAAATTGTTTTTTGAAAAGTTTCTTGAGTTATTGTTTTTCTTGTTGATTTTGAACTTCAACAAGACGATAAAGAATTTTCTGATAAAGTAGGCCGTACTTGATTTTTGAAGAAAAAAAAATAGTGTGAACACATTTACACCACAGTAACACCAGTTGGCTTGGTCTCCTATTGAAGCTGGGCGGGTGTTAGTATATCATTGAAATTAACACCAGAATATCAGATCAACACCATGCGGTGTCATTGTTTTTTGAAGAGTTTCTTAGTAACTGCACTTCTTGCTGATTTTTAATTTAAACCAGACGATCATGAATTTTACATTAGAATACTAGATTTTTGAAAAAATGTGAAAATAAATTTACACCAAAGTAACACCAGCTGAAGTGGTCTCTTATTGAAGCTGGACGGGTGTTAAACCATTGATATTAACACCAACAAATATCAAATCAACACCATGTGGTGTCATTTTTGAATTAACACCAGCGCAGTGTCAAAATATCACCAGCTGCAGTGTCAAATTAACACCATGAAGCGCCAGGTGAACACTTTTCAACACCATCACAACATTATCCTTTCCACACCTGTGGGTGTGGTCCTCTATTGACACTTGATCGGAGTTAGATTTAACACCCGTGGTGTATATACATGTATACATGTATATATTATATATATATATATATATATATATATATATATATTGACACAAGGAAGGAAGCTCAAAGTTTTCGCTATGTATACATATAGTTAATCAATATTTAATTAATATTATTAGTTAATTTGCGGTAGGGATCGTTACTCATCGTTACTACAAACGTTAATTTTCCCGATCGTTAGTTTGCGTTACTAACGATTCAGGTGAAACCGCTTGCGTTAATGAAACGTTAATGTTTATTAACGCATAGTTTCTTTTGGTATATACTGTATGTAAACAAAAACTGGCGTCTCGTGATTTTGACAGTGATTTATTACACAATAAAATCTTATTCGACTTAGGCACAGTGAATTCAATGGTTTTTCCGTGAAAGTGTTCTTGGAATTTCATCGACTTAGGCGAGTATTCGACTTAAAAAATTCGACTTGTGAGTGAATTAATACACGTAAGTCAATGGGGAAAAATCGGGACTTTTTGAAATCATCGACTTGCGCGATTATTCGACATTAATTATGCGACGTCGACTTAGGCGAGTTTAACTGTATGTGTGTGTGTGTGTGTGGAGAGAGAGAGAGAGTGCAAGAAGGGAATGAATCTATCTCTCCTCAGTAAATAATGAAGATTCCTTTTACCATTTTTATCATGCAATTCCTCAATTCATTCAATTAAATTTTCATTCTTTCCCTGTCAAAAGAAAAATAAGACAAAAACATATCTCAAGTCCTAGTAATAATTTGTTTTTACAATTTGTAGGAAATGAGTCTGAAAATAAGTGCAATGTGGACCATATATAGAGTATAGTGGCCAACCAAACATAGCTACAAAATGAATAAAATGATGGAAGCAGCAATGTATACTTCATATTAGAGTATGAAGAAAAATAAGTTTGATAGTGAAAAAAAAAAATGATCCACTTCAAGGCAAGACCTGTAAATTCTACGCGACTCAATACAGTGTACCTAACTTGCGACAATTTAAATATGCTCGTGTACACCTCGTATATAAAAGCACTTGGCCCCCTAATGAACCCCTAATAAATATGACATATGAAGTTTTCAGTTATTGGTGTTACAGAAACATGGCTTAACAACCAATCTCCCCCTTTATATAAAATTGATGGATATTCTGTTGTCCGTTCTGATAGAAAATGCGGATAAAGGGGCGGAGGGACTGTTACGGCACATTTTGGTAATTTACCAAAATGTGCCGATAGTACACCTACACCCATACCTACACCTGACGGGATCAACTGTTACCAAAAAATAGATTTGCCTGCACATTTTGGACAATCTGCACATTTTGGTAACTGAACTAAAAACCCATGGATGGGCTTGAGATTTATAATACGGTCCTGCAGTAAAGACAGGCAAGACACTTATTTATAACTCACCCGAGTTGAAGGCTCGAGTAAGCTATTGCGATTGTCTTTCGTGCGGGTATGCTGTGTGACCAACTGCGGAGAGCCCCGGGTAGCAAATTTGCTTCCCCGCAAGTCAGACTTCCTCAGATACGGTATGACAAGGCCTTGAGCGTGTTCAAAATATGTTCCGAGTGAGTTGCGGGGGTACACGCACAACACCAGTAGGATACCCTTACCGGCAGCACCTTGCAGACAACTCCAACGCAGGTACTTCCCAGTACCCGTAAGTCGCTCGTAACAGAAAACGGATCGGTTTCAAAGTTCTCACGCAGGTCAAACAGAATACACGTAGAAGGTAAGTAGAACGCGTCTATCAAATAAGACACAAGTGCGAAACTCGTAAACATTCTTGTCCGCCCGCAAAAAAAAAAAAAAAAAAAAAAAAATTCCTGCCTGCTGAAAAATACCTACACGCAACAAGCCCGCGTAGCTTCCCCGGAAAGGTGTGACACGGCCTTACAGGCCGTGTCACATCTTTCCGGGCAAGCCTTGCGTGCGACTTGTGAAGAACAATTTTTACTACCCGGAGGTCCCCGCAGATGACCTGCACGTACAGTACCTAGCACGTATCTCACCCGTAGTCGCCCGGAGGTGCGCACGCAAATCCTCTTTACCCGTAACCATGTAAAGGCCTTGTCACATCTTTCCGGGCAAGCTACGCGGGCTTGTTGCGTGTGAGGATTTTCCAGCATATACCGGACAATTTCTGAGGACGGACAAGGATTTGGGCGAGTTGTGCATGTGTCTTACTTGCTGGATGCGTGCTACTTACGTTCTTCTTGCAGGTATTCTGTGTGACCTGCGTGCCAGGCGCGCGGGGGCTGACAACGCAGAAATTCATCTAAAGGAATGGCAGAAGTCCAACAGAGATGACAGAATGTCATTATCTTGGCCGCGCTGATCGCATCGGGGACTGCAAAGTACCTGCATGGGAGTTGCCTGCGAGGTGCTGCTCAAAACTTGGCTGCGGGTAAATCGGATTTGCGTGCGCAGCTCCGGGCAACTACGGGCGAGATAAAAACCTTACTCGCAACAAGCCCGCGTAGCTTTCCCGGAAAGGTGTGACACGGCCTTTAGGCTGCCGAACTCATTCGGTGGGGACAAAAACCAACTGCACTTACAATTTGTTTTTGTGATGATTGTGGAGGAACAGAAAGTTACCAAAATGTGCCGTCAATGTCCTGCACATTTTGGTAAATTTACCAAAATGTGCAATTTACCAAAATGTGCCGTAACAGGGACCCTGTTCCTATCACGCTTGTTATCGCTTAAAGTAAGACCTGATTTGATATAGGCCATACAACGGAAATGAATTTGATTGCACGTGTGTTGAAATTAATATGTATAATAGAAGCAATATATTACTTTGTGTTGTATACAGGCCCCCTTATTCAGATAGTAATTTATTTTTGGAAAATTTGGATGTTTTATTAGAGCTGATCAATCAAGAAAACAATGTATACTTGATGGGCGATTTTAAATTGATCTTTCGAATCAAGAAAATAGTCTTAAGAATAAGCTTTGCAATATTTTGCAAGCAAATTTTTGTAATATCACAATTGATAAGCCCTCGAGAATTACGGTTAACTCATCAACATTGATTGATAATATTTTTACTAATATTGATACTGACTATTGTATAGCGATATATCTGATCATTTACCTATATTTTTCATCTGTGACGACACACAATATTCCCATGTCAAGCAAACAGAAAGTAAGAAGAAGCGCAAATTCACATCAGAAAATATATCATTACTCAACGACGATTTAATGACGGAAACATGGGATGATGTATTGCTTTGCGCAGACCCAAATATTGCTTATGATACGTTCTGGAATATATTTCTTTCTTATTTTGACAAACATATTCCCACAATTGAAAAGAAAAATGATAGAAAAATTAAAAATCCACGGATAACCAAAGGAATTTTCCGATCAATCAATCAAGAAATATGTTATATGAATATATCTTACGGTATCCTAATTACGATAATATTAATCGATATAAATTATATAGAAATAAATTGAAACAAATTACATGTATAAGGCTTTCTCGTAGGATGTATTATACAGAAGCCTTTAAAAATGCTACTGGAAATATGTCAGCCACTTGGAAAGTTATTAATGATGTTTTTGGTAAACAAAAGAATGTGTCAACATTTCAAATTATGCGTGACGGACAAACACTCTGTGGCCCTAGGAATGTATCGTTGTTTTAATGAGCACTTTGTTAATATAGGTCCTAGTCAAGCTTCAAAAATAGATCCACACAAACTGATTTCTCCCAGTATTTAGGTGCGTCAAATGATAATTCATTATCTTTAAACCAACAGATTATAGTGAGATCCTTGACATTGTGCATCCATTAAAATCAAGTTATACAATTGGTCATGATGAAATGAGAACGTATTTTTAAAATAAATGACACCTTTAGTACATATTTATAACTTATCACTTTCCGCAACTGGCATATTTCCGAACGCATGCAAAATTGCAAAAGTCATTCCAATATACAAAAAAAAAAAAAAAAATGACTCCTCTCTTGTATCAAATTACCGTTCTATCTCTCTTCTTCCTAGTATTTCTAAGGTGATAGAAAGGCTTAACAGACTGTATGATTTTTGACACAATATGATATACTTAACCAAGACCAGTATGGTTCCAGGAAATTTCATTCTACAGATATGGCACTAGTCCAATTATACGATAGAGTGTCGACTGCCTCAGCTGAACAAAAACATGTCATCGGTGTTTTCATGGACCTATAACAGTCAGGCACAGGCGCAGAAAACTGCTACTTTGGGGTTATCCGCCCGAGCGCCGAGCAAGTGTGCCCGCTACAATCGATTCTCGTAGTTTCCGCGAACAGTCGGTTCCATTGATATCGTCTGTGTACCAGGCGTATTGCTTTTTACTGATTTGCAGTGCACTAAGTACTGTATGCAAGACAAACTGCCAAAACACGATAGTATGTATGTGTATACTGCACTGTATCACCACAATTATATCGAAATACAGCATGCATCAGGCACATCCACAGCCACACGCTCTCACCAACAAACACCATGCGCTATATAGGTCTCTCCACACTGACCATGCTCATTTATAAATCAAGAAATAGGCTAGTGAGATTGAGAATGAAGTAGGAGTCATTGGGATTACCTTTAATTGCTGTTACGATGTTACGCTGTTCTGCTTCCTTTGCAGAATCATCTGCAATTAACTCTGATAACTCATGTTTAACTATATGTGCTCTCTTGTATAACTCTGTCTCTCTGGAATCTAATCTAAAACTGCAATACCTATCGCATAGCTCCTGCCTCTGTGCTTTGCCCATGGTCAGTTCAAGACCAGGGAGGTACGAGGTAGGCCCCACAGAGAGCCTGGCCGCACTTTCACAACACTTTCCTTGTTTTAAACTGCTGCCCTATGTTTACTCAACAGAGATAAGAACCCAACCTGCCGGGGAGAGTACCACAGAGAAGAGAGAGGGGGAAAGAGATGATGCGTTGAGAGATGGAAGGTGGCTGTGCTGGGGGAGAGAAAGGGAAAGAAGCCACGAGAGGGGATGAGAGAGGAGAAGGGAGAGAGGAAGGTCTGATAGGAAGGAGTACATTTCTGTTACACTAGCCAACACCTGTTGCACAAGGCTAAAAAGAGGGCAAACCGGTGGTCATTCAAAAAACATTTACCTAATTATGTATTCCGACCAGAATTACGCCAGATGTCAAGGTTTTATTCCCCTAGAAATGATTATTATGCAAGATTAGGTATTTGGCTTACTACAGAGGAAATATCAGAAAAGTGTCAAGGTTAGAATTTTCGTACGAAATTAATATCGATTAGGTGTCTTCATCACCTAAATTTTCTCCATGCCTTTTACACTACGAGCATCGCGTGGCATGATGGGTATTGTCATTATAATATTCATGATAGCAGAAATCGGCACTTTTCGACAGGCGCAGTTTTCTGCGCCTGTGCCTGACTGTATAAGCAAGGCATTCGACACTCTTGACCACACTATCCTCATACGTAAATTGCAGTGCCATGGAGTTATCATTCCACTGGAATGGTTCAAAGATTACTTATTGAATAGAAAGCAATATGTGTACTATGAATCTGTTAACTCTGAAGTATTACCTATACAATGTGGGGTCCCACAAGGATTCACATTGGGACCACGACTCTTTCTAGTGTATATAAATGATATTTCAAACTCATCGAAGTCACTGCAATATATTATGTTTGCCGATGACACCAATGTATTCTGTTCCAATTCTGATTCTCATTCGCTCCTAAGAACTCTCAATACTAAATTACCGAAATTATCTTCATGGTTTAAGAGTAATAGATTATCACTCAATTCGAGAAAGACAAATTTTATGTATTTTCATAATAGAAGAAGCATAAAAATGAAATGCAACATTTAGATATTGTGGTGAATGGTATATTATTGGAACAAAAAAGAAAGTGTCAAATTTCTCAGCACACTATATTATAATCTCTTTCTTTTCATGTTGTCTTTTTGTTTCTAATTATTTGGGTAGTCATGCAAGCCCACGAGGTTTTAGCTCACGAATCATGCAGCCTGCGACCCTACACCCTCAACAAAATCAGGTCCAAGAGCTTAGCACTACATTATTATAGGCCAGCTCGACAGGATGAACAGCGCCATCTACGACACCAATGATAATGTTGCTGCTGTTGTTGTTGTTGTTGTTGTTGTTGTTGTTGTTGTTGTGTTTGCTTGTGTTTTGAGGTCTTGCTCGTCTGCCGTAAGACATGCACTTTAGTGTCGAGGTAGCTGGATGACCCCATAATAGACGGTCTCATCACTTTGTATCATTTTAATCAACTTACTATCAAAATATTTGAATGCTGGGCCATGGGAGACCGAGTTTCCATTGGTGAGCGAAGATGAGACAGCGTCCTCCCGGGACGAATGCTGTATCTATTTTTTTTTTTCCATTTCCCGCGTCAAAGGTAAACTGCATCGTTATGACAGCGATACAGTTGTTTGTTTGTTTTTGTTTGTTTGTTTGTTTGTTAAGGTGAAGATTTACTTTATGGACTTGTTCATTGTAATATTAAGGAATTTATTTTTGCAAACCACTTCACTTTTCACAATTTGGATTACCATCGTCGCGTTAATGCTTCTCTGCTCGCAAAGAGGATCATTTTCCTTCCTCACTTATACTGCTAGGTACATGATAAAGTATACACTATGTAGAGATGGCTATTGTGAGTAAACACCATGCTGAGGAATTTGAACTCGGAGAGAATAATATCATGCTCTTTTTTTTTTTTTTTGCCATTGCTCACTACTATCTTAATATCTCAATATTTCCTGAAGAAAAATATTTTCTCCATAAATTTCAAATGAAATTAATGCTATAACGACAAAAAGAAAGACACATAAATAGGAAAGATGGGAAAGAGGATATAGGCCCTACGTGATCCAGCATTTTTAAGGCACGGTTTACAGCCTTTCTGCCATGTGCATTCTGACATTGTTAAATCAAAACCTGAATTCGCAAATGTAGCCATATTGATCACTGCAATGTGAGTCTTTTATTTCATTTCCCTCCATGGCTACACAATCTTGTCCCATTGCAGATCGTCCCCACGGCTGACCGGGCTCCCACATAGTACTCGATAGAGGTAACGTGCCACCGGCGTGCTCCCAAGTGTAGACTCCTTCGGTCGATCTGTCATTCAGGCCCGTCCAGGTCCTAGGGACGGGCGTGATTCCGTAGTGCGAGATGAGAACATTTACAAGACTGATCATCTCACTTTGCGTTTCTATGGCGACCAGATATCCTCCGAGGTCGCGGCATCTATCCCGGGCAACCTCCCAAGTCTGCTGGTCCTGGTGGTGGAGATAGCAGGAGTCTGGTGACGACGGATCGCCAGGACAGGCAACCTCTGGACAGCAAACAAAACAGAACAAACCAAAACGCACACCCGCGTGAAAACGTAAATACACGAGGATATCCAAAGACAACCAAAAAAAAAAACACAAACAAACAAACAACAAACAAACAAACAAACAAACAAAAACCCACCAACAGCAACAAGTACATAAATAAATGAACAAATATTAAGATCTTTTCATTTTTAAAGGATTCACATTGTAAGTTTGTTCACATAACAAAACAGGGTCTATACAACGAGGTATTTTTTCATTTTAAAAGATTCACATTTAAAGTCTGTTCTCATAACAAGATGGGGTCTATACAACGAGGTATTTTTATGATATTGTTGTTTTTGCCATTGATACACTGTTTCCTTGTATATAAAGTATCTTTCATCTATATTATCCAGGTTATTGATGAATAATAATAATCTTTGTTTAATAGTCGTATCTTTTTGATGCACAAATCCCATAGATACACGCATACTTAGTTACATGTATGATTATATGCATGCATACATACATTTTCTCAATTATAGTTGTCCATCAACCTCCAGATAACACTTTTCATTTTCTTCAACATTTCTTCCAGTCTACATACCTTCTTCACAACGTTTTCCAACAAATGATTTCGGGCACTTGCAGGTAAAGTGATCAAGAGTTTCACTGCAGATTCCTCCATTCAAACATGGATTAGGCACGCAATCTATTTTGAGTAGGGAAAACATCATGGTTAAACCAAGGAGGTACTAGGTTGGTTAAACACATCGAGGTCTTTGATGGTCGAAAGAAAACATTAATTTGTCAAAACTTTTCATTTTAATTTGTGTTAGGGTGCTGTACACGATTATCACGTGTATCATACATGTACAGTGAAAGCGACAAGATGCATTAATTATTGCGTCAGTCAGCAATATGATAGTCCGTAAGATCTACAGAGTAAGACTTGGAAGATACACTGAGGAAAACGTTCACAACTTAAACCTGGAATAACAACAGGTATCCCTTCTACGTATTATGTGCATAATGTCATGTGTGTGTTGGGGGATGGGTGTGGCGAGGTAAATGTAGATTACATTACAAGGAAATGAAAATAGAATTTCATGTTCACACATTAATCAGGCTCCGTTTATTCTTCCATATGGCACGATGTGCGTATAAAGACACTGTATTGCATATCCGTTGGCACTACTTGACCTGCAGCCCTGGGTAAGAGGTATACGAGGGTATACATAGGCTGCGGCAGTACTTGTACGTTTTTAACTACTCGAGTATATAGGGCAATACATTGTTTATTAAAGCAACCTTCAGTATATGTGGGAGGGAGTAAACAAATTCATAACTTACCGGGAGGGGCGCAGTAATAATTGGTCATTCCTATAGCTAATTCGCGGACTATGACGTCATAGTGGGGATGATCAGATGAGAAATATTTGGGTGTTGACCGAACAAAAGTGCCGGCTTTCTCGGAGAAAATCTCGGAACAAACATCTTCAAGGACCAATGGCACATTCTGACATATCTCTCCTTGTACTGTTGAAAGAATGTAACAAACAGTATCAGGTTAAAAACATCGTTTTGATAATACGCATACTGTATACATTAAACTTTTTAATGAAACAATGATGTTTTCATTATTACCAACTTGACAAAGAGTCGCCAGACATGAATATTTAGGTAAACGCAGATTCTGAAAAAGCAGACTTTAAGCTTAAAATGGTGTATAACTCGTTTTAAATGGACTTTCCTAACTTTTCTAAATACTGGAAAGGAAGCACAAACTCTTGAAAATGTGTATAGTGAGAAAAGTGGCGCTGAAGTATAGGAGCTATTTAGCAACACATAATCATACCCAATCACACTCTTTGCAATGAATGGGACAAAAAAAATAAGATGTAAAACTCCTCAAATAGCAACAATGAGGATATTATCAAATAATACTGAAATTGAGTATGCTCTATTATCACGTTCTATCCATGGGTAATATCATTTTTTTTTCAAGCAGTAGCATCAACTCTTCAAAATTTTTAGAGTCAAGATTGAAAAGTTTGTAGAGGGTTTTAAAGAAAACAAAATGGGGCTCCAAGAGACATCTAAACACACTACATACAAGTATTGTAGGAATATTGCTAAAACACAATTTTCCATTCGTTTTGTGATCCCGAACTGTAGAATTATGTAGAAGAAAAACACTACTGTTCTTCAAGGTAAAACAAATGAAAAACTCAGATTCACCAGAGGTAGACCTGTTTCCCATATTTTGAATCCTCACACGAAATCACTGCGTGCAACTTTTTGTTGGTTTTGCGATGCATGGTCATGTCAATGATAAATTTGATCGCAATGAAATCATTTCAAGTCCAGTCAAATATGGGATATTTGAGATTACGTTGACTACAACAGCAAAATAGAGTAACGAAAAAATATTGCATACTTTCATAAAATTACAAATGTTCCTTGTAATGTAGCAAGTAAGATAAGTCCTAACATTGACAACATCTTGTTTTGTTGATGAGGAAGTTGTTTTTTTTTTGTTGTAATGTTTGTGTGCGTGTGATTGAGTGTATGCTTGGGTTATTTGAATCAAAATTTACAAAGCCCGTTAATAAAGTGTGTGTGTGTGTGTGTGTGTGTGTGTGTGCGTGTGTGTGTACGTATGTTGTCACCGGTATTGCCTCACCCTGGAGGTCCTCAGTCTTTTAAAACTTTGTAGTGATATATTATCTCAAACATTTTGTAAGATTGAACATTCTTCCGAGACGTCGCCAAGTTCCCAACGTTGTTATTGAACCGGAAAAGGCGTTTACAGTGTCGCTGAAAGCACTGCTGTCATGCATGATTTTTTCCCCTTTGTCTGGAATGCTCATGGTAAGCATATATTCTGTGACATACCGATAACTTACCTATAAAATTCTTCATGCGGTAATGTTTAAAACGTACTGAAATAATCAAATCCAATTAAAGACCTATGTGCAAGATTTACGACACTGTGACCCCAGCGTAAAGACCAAGCTCGCTAGCTTTTCTGCCTGTTTTTTTTTTCCGGATGTCCAACACAGTACGAGGCGCTGTAAAATTGTTCATTTGTATGCATATCACAAATTCTGTTATATTTGCAGGTGCAGCCACAGAAAGATAACAAGCCCAGATGAGAACAAAAAGTCATAGAATCTTGCTATTGAAACTGTGTATATATTAAACCCCGTGATAAATATTTCGTTTTAAAAAGGTGCCAAAAGCACAAAATCCATAGTGTTATTCTCAAAATGAGCGTTAACATTTTTTTCCCCCAAGACGTTTTTTTTTTTTTTTTTAGCCCATTATGGGCTACCAATATGGGCCAAAAAATCTCCAGTCAACAAATTTTCACCACCTTTCGGAAAGGTCAACTTTTCATAATGTGTGTCTGTATAGGCCCTGTGTCATCTTATAATTCACTACATTTCATTTCAAGTAATATTTTATTTTCAATAGCACTTTTATTGATACAAGTTCAAGGAGAGAAAAAATGTAATACATATGAAACTAATGTCCAAAACAAATGTGTTATTGGTAAAGAGAGGCCCACGTAAAAGACAAGTTTGTAGAAGTGTGGATGGGCTACTCGAAAAATCGAACTCGAAATATAGGGGTAAAATAATATGAAGAAACAAAAGGCCAAACACAGGCAAAAGACGCTCCTGGTAAACAAAGACACGTAACAAACAGCAATAGAGAACGAGAAGGGGAGGTTATAGAGGGAGACGGAATTAAGGAAAGAAAAAGGATAAAGGATTTTTTTATAAAAATGTCAAGTTCGCTTCTTGTAAGAGTTGACTGTACGAGTGTAATTCGAATTTGGTTTCACCGCCTCAACAGTAAATCCCTGGACCTTTTGTACTGCATCACTTCCCCCTTTTTTTCAAAATTTTAATAACGAAAACTCACCTCCATTCAATGCCAGAATGTATATCACCGTTAAGATATGAATACCCTCTGAAAACTGCATCGCGGGCATCGAAGCGGTAATCACTTGAAACTAGATGATAAAAAAAGTTGGAAATATTATCCATATCTAATCATGTAAAAAAATTTTAGGTTTGGGAAGGGTCAACCTTGTGTATAGCTGGCGTAACGTGGGGGGGGGGGGATGACTTTGATTAAAGTATTAGTTCACACAGTCATATTCTAAGGATCTATGTATACAATATACTTCCTATATACACGAAATGGGGATTCCTAAAGATATGTACTTTTCCCTTGACTGAAGTAATCCTTTTGATATCTTCACGCTCTCGTTTCTTGTAAAGTTGAGTACAACTAAAAACCGCTGTTATTTAACTCTATGTTTTTGAATTTTACAAGTAGGAATGTTTTGGATATGTTGCGTCCATTTTTATCGTTGCATGGGAATCTGTGTGTCGACACAACATAGTTACTAAGATATAAGTCAGAATCTCGAATTAATGAAGCATCTGCGGAGGAAAAAAGATGATCTGCCGTGACAAATAGACCAAATTTACACTTATCTTATCTTGTTTGTATCAAAAAAGGGTATTATGGGGTACACGACTTAATGTGCTAGGGGGTTCACAACATGTAGCTATAGTAAAAGAGATAAATAACTCAAACTGAAATGATCATATTATAGAAAGTGTAACGAAGAGGCAATCATTTCTCGATTTGGATATAGGACATGGCAAAGAAAGAAAGAAAAAGGACATCAGATTCTGTGTTTGAAAAAAAAATGCTACAAAACAAAATAGAATGATAAAACATGAGGGACGAATAATGGATGTTATACCTTTTGTAACTCCTGGTTCAGTTGTTACACAGAGAGAAGAACTAGACGCCAATCTCATCGTACCGCACACGCCAAACGTTACCACGCTAATGAAAAGTGTGGTACGCCAGCTAGCATTACAGTTTCCAATCAGCTTCGACCTTGAACAGGCTTTTGAAATATTACTCCGCTCCGACGATATACCGGGTGTCCCAAAAAAAGCGGAACGGTGGATTTTCAGTACCTTGCGTTTTAAAAGTGATATATTTTTTGACATCATTAGAAAGAGCATCTTCCGCAGAAGACTATGATACCAAAATCATTAAATTTGGTTCAGTATTTTTTATTCTACGCCAATTTCTGTAAATGCAGTCATTTTCAATTTTTTGCGACTTATGAGATAATAATTTGGGTGCGACACGCGTTCCATACGGTGAATTGTGTAAGCTCGTTGATCCATGTCAACAAAAGATAACGCTTTCATATTTGGAGCGCACACACACACAGACACACACACACTGTTTTTTCCTGGCCCGTGCCCAATGTGAAAGCTGTATCTTTTGTTGACATGGATCACCGAGCTTACACAATATTCACCGTATGGATCGCGTGTCGCACTCAAATTATTATCTCATAAGTCGCAAAAATCCGGCGAAATTTGACAATGATTGCATTTTCAGAAATTGGCGTAGAATAAAAAGTACTAAACCAAATTTAATGATTTGGGTATCATAGTCTTTTGCGGAAGATGCTCTTTCTAATGATGCCAAAAGATATATAACTTTCAGACCGCAAGGTACTGAAAATCCACCGTTCCGCTTTTTTTGGGACACCCGGTATAGTGAGCGATCGCATTAAAAGTGTGTGATACACATGTATAATAACTCACTGCGATTAGGATTGCTTGTTATTAGGCCTTAGTCTCTTACAATTAGTCTTTCTCCTTTCTTTGAATATTGATTTTATTCGTACTTTTTGAATGAAAATTGAATGACATAATTATAGGCCTAATACTTAATAATTGTTAGACTTCAAATCCCGAAACGTAAATTCTTCATCGTTCAGGAGGGAGACATTTCTCCATCAACCAACCTCCATCCCCCCCCCTTCACAAACACACACATGTCCATTACTTAATAGTAAAGACAAACTGCATAAACAAGAGACGATAGATTAATCAAATCATTCATTTCTAACATTTCTCTTACCCGCCTTGTTAAACTTGATAAACATAGTCAAACCATTCCGTGAAGAGTGCGTATTTGTAGCGTCGTGAAACGTGAGAAAAAAGACAAGAAGTTGCAAAAGTTGTTGTATGCAAAAGGTGTAGGCCCCTAACACGCCATCTCCTGAATGATTAATATAATAATTTATAATTGATAATCAATACATAAACCTCGTCCTTGGAGTATAAACGCTCTAGTAGTAGTAGTACTATGCTCTTGCCTGACATTGAAATTTTGAGAGTGGTCCTGATGCTAGATGGACTTTGCTTAATGGAATACAGTCAAAATGAATATAAATCATTTAAAAAGGATAATATGATTGCTTATAAATATTTACAAGCCAAATCGTGCCTCGATCTCATCTTTTTGATTGAAGGTTTAAGCATTCAATGTCAAATGAACAGACATCACAGTGACGGTCCCCTTCGTGTATTACACACACACACACACACACACACACACACACACACACACACACACACACACCTATTACGTGCGTAACCTTCAGGAAATTCGTTCATTTTTACTATGCTCTTGCCTGACATTGAAATTTTGAGAGTGGTCCTGATACTAGATGGACTTTGCTTAATGGAATACAGTCAAAATGAATATAAATCATTTAAAAAGGATAATATGATTGCTTATAAATATTTACAAGCCAAATCGTGCCTCGACACCCATCTTTTTGATTGAAGGTTTAAGCATTCAATGTCAAATGAACATACATCACAGTGACGGTCCCCTTCGTGTATTACACACACACACACACACACACACACACACACACACACACACACACACACACACACCTATTACGTGCGTAACCTTCAGGAAATTCGTTCATTTTTACTATGCTCTTGCCTGACATTGAAATTTTGAGAGTGGTCCTGATACTAGATGGACTTTGCTTAATGGAATACAGTCAAAATGAATATAAATCATTTAAAAAGGATAATATGATTGCTTATAAATATTTACAAGCCAAATCGTGCCTCGACACCCATCTTTTTGATTGAAGGTTTAAGCATTCAATGTCAAATGAACATACATCACAGTGACGGTCCCCTTCGTGTATTACACACACACACACACACACACACACACACACACACACACACACACCTATTACGTGCGTAACCTTCAGGAAATTCGTTCATTATTTTAATTCATCACCTCCCTACAAGAGAGTATACTGAAGCAAGAAGCTCCAATTTTATAATACAACGTACTGTGTTTGAAGAATTGCCATCTCTGGAAGAATGGTCATTTCTTCAAGTACCTGTAATACAACTCCAGAGTTTTCCATCCTCCCTATTTCTCTCTCTTTACAAGATAGAGCTTACAACCGATTTATATCTATGCAAGTATATTACATTCCTTATTGGCATGACGATTGAGTAACATTATTCCGCTTTTCAGCTTTCCCTGACAGTGACACCTTGAGAGCGATCTTGATACCAGATGGACTTTTATTAATGAAATACTGTCAAAACGAATATAAATCATTTAAAAAGGATAATATGATTGCTTATAAATATTTACAAGCCAAATCGTGCCTCGACACCCATCTTTTTGATTGAAGGTTTAAGCATTCAATGTCAAATGAACAGACATCACAGTGACGGTCCCCTTCGTGTATTACACACACACACACACACACACACACACACACACACACACACACACACACCTATTACGTGCGTAACCTTCAGGAAATTCGTTCATTTTTACTATGCTCTTGCCTGACATTGAAATTTTGAGTGGTCCTGATACTAGATGGACTTTGCTTAATGGAATACAGTCAAAATGAATATAAATCATTTAAAAAGGATAATATGATTGCTTATAAATATTTACAAGCCAAATCGTGCCTCGACACCCATCTTTTTGATTGAAGGTTTAAGCATTCAATGTCAAATGAACATACATCACAGTGACGGTCCCCTTCGTGTATTACACACACACACACACACACACACACACACACACCTATTACGTGCGTAACCTTCAGGAAATTCGTTCATTATTTTAATTCATCACCTCCCTACAAGAGAGTATACTGAAGCAAGAAGCTCCAATTTTATAATACAACGTACTGTGTTTGAAGAATTGCCATCTCTGGAAGAATGGTCATTTCTTCAAGTACCTGTAATACAACTCCAGAGTTTTCCATCCTCCCTATTTCTCTCTCTTTACAAGATAGAGCTTACAACCGATTTATATCTATGCAAGTATATTACATTCCTTATTGGCATGACGATTGAGTAACATTATTCCGCTTTTCAGCTTTCCCTGACAGTGACACCTTGAGAGCGATCTTGATACCAGATGGACTTTTATTAATGAAATACTGTCAAAACGAATATGCATTGATCTAAAAGGATTCCTATCAAATATTTATAAAGCCACAAGTGCCTCAATATCAGTCCCTTTGATTAAAAGTTTACACATTCAAAGTCAAATGAACAAACCACAGTCACTGTTGTTTTCGTGTGCAAGAGAAGAATTATATATTTTATTGAGAAATAAAGAATCATTTAAGGAGGTTATTTCATCATAAAGCCTAGAGCCCTTTCCGTAAGTCGCTGGCAATTTGGCACTTTAAGTACACCTGAAGCACACAGACAAACACAAGAAAGATTTGATTTTTTTAACAATCTCCCGAAAAGCGAGGTATAAGATATACTGAAGCAAGAACCTCTATATTTACTGTGCTTGAAGAATGGTCATATTTTAAAGTACTTGTGATATAAATGCAGGGTTTTTTTCTCATTTTCTCTCTCTCTCTCTCTTTCTCTCTCATGGTAGGACAGAGCTTGTAGCCTACTATATCTATATGATTTCTCAAATACAACTTTTAAATCCGTGCCGTATATGACTAAAGTACAAGGAGTTCTGCTTCAACACCGTTTTCAATAAATGCTAATTCCATTATTTCAGTTAAGAGAAACGATTTTAACATATTATATTGTATTATGAAACATCACCTAAAACATTACAAGATATGAAAAAATAGATTGACTTTAAGTTGATACTTGTCTGGTTGGCAGACGAATAACGAACGCAATATAAAGTAGGCCTACAGTGAAAGAAGTAGTGACATGACGAAGTAAATAAACGTAATCATGGCAGGTATCATGTGGGAATTGGTAGGTGTGTGTTTTAAATGCACACCCTTATACCATGTACATGCTTATTTTGTTCAAGTGCTGTGCTCTTGTGTGTGTGTGTGTGTGTGTGTGTGTGTGATTTTTTTTTTTCATAATCTACAGACTTCACATTCTTTTCAAACTATTCGATGGAGACTGCCGATCAGATATTAAGTGGAGGACCATTGGAGAGGGACGGGGCTATAAAGCAATTTATAAGCTGATAGCAGAGGCTGCAACTTTGTGCGATAACAACTTTCAGATACTGTGCATATTGCGTAATTACACGTACAGATCAGAAGGTTGTTGTTATAACTGTCTTGTCATTGACATGTCAGTGTTCAACATAAAATCCAAGATTCCTGAAACTTGATATACCTATTAACATCCATGCGTTGTATTTGATTGCCGAAAAGATGACAAACACACAAAAACGAAGTACATTTGTATAATGTATACTACAGAATTGTGTTCAAGTAATAAAACCTTTCTTCTGACGTATATTTGTTTGTTCATTTTCCATCTGAGAAGATGGCTGGATAGCCCATATTCAGCTACGTTAAGCTGGTCTTCCATGGGGTCCAGTTGGATGTGATGAGGTGGGACCACTTCACCGGGTTAAACACCCTGCTCTTTGCGATGAATGAATGAAGCGGGATCTTTTACGTGCATGAGTTGTTACTCTTTCATACACGGGACCTCCATTTCATGTCCTATCCAATCAAAGTAGAATATCGTCTTGTAACTCTGCATAATCTCGCACTGCATAACGAGAGCTTCGTTTGATATTTTATTAATGATGTGAAAAGTCGCAACGAATGAATCCATTTCCAGTGTTTTCTTTTATATAAACCCACTGAGGACGGTTTGATTTGCTACAACACGCATTTCCCATTGACACCTGCCCGAGTATACTCGGGACTCGTCCTCAAAGGCTCTTGATATATGATATATATATATATAATCTATATGGCAGTGTATACAACCACACGCGTGTGTCTTTACCATCCAACCACACGAGTGTGATTGTAGCCATGGCCACAGTTGCTGGATACAGCCACACTCGTGTGTAATGTACGTGTACATGTACAGTGTATACATATCCACACACACACGAATAAGAATATGATTGATGTTTTACTGAAAGTTATAAGGCCCATGCACTCTGTGTTTTATCATTCAAGTTCAGCCTGTTGCAGGCACGCCGAAACTTTCTCTCTTCGATAAAACACCCAACTTTGTTAAAAACCGTATGTTGATTCACCATTGTTAAGGTGGGTTTTTTTTTCTCTCTCTTTTTAATGATGTGTTTGATTATGGGCCCTCCATTCATTCATTTATTTCTGATTTCATCTCATTTTTTTTTTCACTTGCCAGAATTGTTTAGTCTTGAGCAGACTTTTTAGATCAGCTTAATTGCCATATTTTATGTTTCTCTGTTCTGTGACATGTGAAATATGAAATTTGGTAGTTTGAACAATTTTATTGCTACGAAACTAGTGTTTTGTATAATTCATTGCAATAGTATTTTTTATGAATGTATATTGATTTATTTTTTGTAATAGAGAGTAAATAGTATTTTAATTTTTGTGATGAAAAATGATAATGTATGATTATGATAAGGATAATTTCAGGTAATAAGAAGAGGTTGAAGGAGGGAAAGTGATGATAATGATGGTAAAGTTTATAAGGAGGGAGAAAAAAGATGAGTAGATGAAAAGAAAGTTGATTTTTTAGTAAGGTTATTTACTAAACAAAAGAGATTATTTATGGAAACAAGAACAGAGATGTGAATAATTGTATTTTTTGGGGGGGTTAATGGTAAAGGTTGATTTTATTGTGCAATAGTTAATATTTCTAATGTATGTTTGTATATTTGAATGTATTCATGATGATCTTTGTAAAATATCCGCAATTCAGCATCCTGGCTGCAAGAGATGTTATTTAATAAATACCTTTCAATCAAAATATAATATTTCAAAATTGTGATGACCTTAAAACTTTCGTCTCAATGCAGAAACTGTTGATAGGAAAAACAAAGTTCATTCTGTCGATCTTGACACTGTTCAGTCAATATCCGAATTCGCAAATGTAGCTTCTTCTTTTATTGCAGGCAGAATCGAACAGGAAATTTCCATTGTAGAGTACACAGTCTTGATCGGCAGCAAAGTCTGCCCAAGGCTGCCCTGGCATCCACATTCTACTCGAGAGGGGTAAGTTACCACCTACTTGCTCCCATGTGTACACTCCTTCGATCAATCTGTCATTCAGGCCTGTCCACGTTGTTGGGTAGACGGTAGTGACGTTGTGCAAGATGAAAACCTCCTCTCGGATAGTGGACAGCTCACTTGGCGTCTCTATGGCAACCAAGTATCCTCCCAGATCATCGCATCTATCCCGTGCCACATCCCAGGTCTGTCTGTTCTGGCGGTAGAGATAGCAGGAGTCTGGGGACGAGTCATCTCCAGGGCAAACGAGTTCTGGAAATAAATATATAAATGGCAAAACAAGATACATACTTCGCGTGGTAATGCCGCCACATTCAAGCAAAAATGCATTAGAATAGAAAATAACAGGCACACAAAAAGATTAAATGATCCCTGTACATTTATTGCTGAAATGGCAAAACATATAAAACCGTTTTTATAACTTGGAGCTCTTTTACTTATAGGCACTCCGTTTCTTTTATGGCATACAGGGTCATTCTCAAAATACTGACATGAAAGTGTAATGCACTCTTTATTGTATTTACAGGCCCACCAGCACACACGCACAGACACACACAGACACACACAGACACACACACACACACACACACACAAACAAACAGACACATGTTGTATAAACTGTATAGGATTGTAAAGAGTTTTATCGCAAAATGACCTAAGCGCCATCTTTAAACATTTCAAAGTAAGGCCATCATCAGATAGAGCAAAATCAAACCTTTCCACTAAAACCTCACTTGTGACATAACAAGGAATATTCTAGAAGGCAGGATTAAAAATATCCTGATTTTTTTATCATTTTCTTTGTTTTTAGCAGCTTTAAGCGCAAATATCTCAATTTAAAAGGAATGGAGTTAGTTCTGTATATATTGTATACATGATTGTATAAACACAAACTTATGAATATATATAGTACAAAGAAAAATACATTTATAATATGATACATACACTCTTAAAACATCTGAGTCAGAACTGACCCGGAACTGGGTCCGTTGGGGTCACACACCGTTCCGGGTCAGAAATGACCAGGGATGAGGTCAGATATGACCCATTCAGAGTCATGAATTGGGTCAGGGTGACTCCATTCGGGGTCTTCATGACCAAATTCCAAGTCATTTTTGACCCGGAACGGTATGTGACCCCAACGGACCCAGTTCCGGGTCAGTTCTGACTCGGATGTTTTAAGAGTGTATAATCGCTAAATACAGACACATTTGATAACCGTGTTGAATAAAACAAAAATACACCCTACTAGCATGTATCAATGTCAACGTACCCACTTCACACATAGCTCCGATGAATGACCTCGGGCACTTGCAGATGAATTCCCCTACAGTCTCAAAATAGGTCCCGCCATTCATACATGGATTAGGAAGGCAATCTGTTGGTATAGTGAACAAGTCGTCGTAAATGTATGTTATCTTCTGCTTCTGGCAAAACTATGTCTCAAATTATGAGAGCGAATTTGTTTTTGTGTGAACGCGTTATTTCCAATCAGAAGATCATTCCATAGAGCTTAGAGTTTGCATTGACTTAATTAAGACATTATACATTTTTGATCTGTCAACCAACAAACAAAGAGGTGTTTTGAAGTGACATTATCTATAGCTTAAAGTTTAATGTGACACGTCATGTCAAAAGCAGCCACAGTCTGAATTTTCACTTTACAAAAAAGTCACTTTATATTTCATTGCCTAAGCCTTCTGGTGATGTATCATTGATATTCAGAGATATTTCCGATCGAATGGAAAATGAAAAAATGGGAAAAATGGAAATAGGAAAAACTTAAGGAGAAAATCGCTCCAAAAAATGCTCCCGGTTTCTCCTTTGTTTCGAGATTGTTCACCTTCCGGCACCGAAATCATTGCGTGCATACATTTTTCGTTTCTTAAAAAAAACATTTATGCACTCTGCACTTTAAACTCTAGTCACCTGACCACTGAGGTACTACCATCTTTGAGAGGGTGTCGTCTACCTCTGGGGGTAAATACAAACTATATAAGAGAAACAAAAATAACTTTTATCTCTCTCTATCTCTCTCTTTGCGCTGTTCTCACATAAACATCTCAAATAAACATTAAGGGGTTCTCTTGAAGAGTTTATTGGAGAGTCTTGTAGAAATTGCTGAAGTTCCCATGTAGGAATCCTCTGCCAGCAGCACAGCGTACCACTCACCCGTTGGACTCCGACCCGTGCTCGTGGCCTTGAGAAAGCTCCGATCCGTCATCCCTTCCCGTGCACATAGTGTTTTCATAAGAGAACAAAATGAAAAGGGTGGTTTTTTTTCTACCATTTGTTTGTTTGTTTGTTTGTTTGTTTTTCGTGTAAGTATGCAAACATGTGTCGATGTGGAGTTATGTGCCTGTGTTGTTACATAGATTAATGACGTTTTTTATTATTCTTTTCTATGAATGATTTTATCAAATACTTTGGTATGGTTGTATAGCAACAAGGAAAAAAAATCTACTGTTCAACCGTCTCAACACTATAATCATAAAGGTGCCAACAATATCCATGATGGAAAATTGAGGAATTAATATTGAAACGCAAATTCATACAGTAAACCAACACCATCAAATTACTTATAGGCCAACATATATTGTATACTATAATAATCTGCTGCCGAATGAATATGATTAAAATCCTTTTCTTTCTTTTACAACAGAATTATTTCCCTCCCGCATATAACTCAAAGTCTAAGTCAGGTAAAGAAAAAGAGTTATATGACTCTTAAAACTCAACTCAACAGCGGCGCTATTTATACTTTCCCAGTAGTGAGTCCATTTATCAATGCATGAGCGTGCTATGACATTTGTTCCTGCGACAATTTCTCCGATGATGTTTCTACATAGTGAGCCAAACATGTAACCTTATGATTACCCTAATCCTAATCCTCGCACCAATCATAAAACCCCAAATGCTATCAACATCCTCGCCCTAAACCTAAGTCCTTAGAGAAAATAACACCGACGCAATTGCCGCAGGATCAAAATGTAGTGTCATCAGTTGCCATAATTTACCGGGAAAAGTCATAAATTATTTCATTTTTTTTCTTCACTTTTTTCAGTATTCCCGTAAAATCAGGGCGAGAAACTCCTTGTTGGTTTTGTGATGCGCGGTAACATTATGCGAAAGGAATATAATTTAATGAATAATCAATTGGTAGGTGTTACGAAATAACAATGTGGGGAAAGTGAACTAACCGCTACTTGGTAAATTCTGCACACTCTCATTCCCGCACAACCTCAATGGTTGATGGCACTGTTTGGGCCTCTTCCACCGTAGGAAACCTCTTTCCAAGCCGTGTGTCATGCTGCATCGCGTTTGGCGGCAAGACGACGACGAGTCTACGCAAATGGCTCCTAAATTTACGAATGGGGGATTCAAGTATTAATTGATAATACATGTGATTATTAAAGTGATCTTTTGTTTCGTTTCTTTGCTTGTTTATTTAGTTATTGCACACAACACGCACACACAAACATACATTTGTTTTAACCATCTAAAGTAAGTCCATCATCAGACAGAGCAAAACAAACCATTTTTTTATTTTTGTTTTTAGTGATATCTCATTTGTATATAGGGAATATGAACAGGGTGTAGACCTATGCTTGAATGCAGGGCAGACAAATTTAACAAAAATTCAACCCATTTTTTCCCCAGAAAACATGCATTTTTAGACTTTTTAGTGGCATACGCGTCATTATTCCTTACGGGTTTTTTTTTTTTCTGGAAGCGGCAAGTGAAGTGCTCTTTTCATCATTCTTTCAAAAGTTATTAGAGTTGAAAGTGAAGCGTGTGTACAAGGTTTGTAAGAAATAAAGAGGGGACTCCAAAAAAACACACCTTAAATCACACTATTCTACAAAAATGGCTAAAACACAATTTTCTGTTCATTTTAAAACTTTTACAACTTTATCATAATGTAAAAGAAAGCTTGCCTTTTAAAAAATTATGAAAAATTCAAGATTTGCTAGGTTGACCCATTTTGCCTATTTTCAGTCCTCACACAAAATCAGTGCGTGCGACTTTTTGTTGGTTTTGTGATGTGCAGTCACATAATAATCAAAGTCCACCGTTGATCGCAGGAACGTAACATGATTATGCAGACATTAAACGCTCAAGACTGACCTGACAGGAGTATGGCTGCCAGGAGAATAAAGCCCATGTTCCTCTGGTTTGGAGTCTTTGTAAAAAATGTTCAAGAATAATCCGACGGCAGAAAATAAATTTGACGATAAAAGCTGTGTCGACCAAGACAAAAAAAAATTGCAAAAACAGTGACGGAGACGATCGAATTAGACAACACGGTAATGCAAACCGCCCTTGTGGGATATCCTTTGCTTTATACCTGACTACTATTTGAAAATAACCTGTTGTGTTGCTTATACCTTCCTATATACTTTCCTACCACATGCGGTTTTTTTTTCCCCATTTCTGGGTATATGGGCAAGTAAGGTTATTGCTGCTATTTTGGTTCTTTAAGGTCTGTATATCTTTTTAGTTAATGCACTTTGGAAAAAAACACAAAAAAGCAACCCCCCCCCCAAAAAAAAAAAAAAAAAAAAACAAAAAAAAAACTATACTGTAAAACGAGGTATGTTCGCGTGCATTCTAATTTCGCGAATTCTGCGAGCGCCAGCGTTCGCGAAATTAGATTGCAGAGGGAAGTTTAGCCTACACAATATGCATTGGATGCCAGTGGCAATTCGCGAAATTTCATACCGCGAGAAAGGCCGTCGGCTCGAATTCGCGAAATTTTCATGCCGCGAATATATCGTATTTTACAGATATGCAATTACCGGCGTGAAGTCCAGGGCCCTGTTTCATAAAGCTGTTCGTAAAGATACGAACAACTTACGAGCGACTGGTGATCAGTTCTGATGTGCTATACTTATCAGAATCTCCATAATTCAGCACGCAAGAACTGATCACCAGTCGCTCGCCGTAAGTCGTTCGTAACTTTACGAACAGCTTTATGAAGCACCCCCGTGATCCATTTCGTGACATCACCATAGCAACAATTTCTCCGTTGCTTATTAAAGGCAGAAAGGGCAAGTACAGAACCTTTTAAGCTAATTAATTACTTAAAAAACATCCAAGGGAGGGTGTACATCCTGTGTTTCAACTAATTTTAAGACGCCTTTAGATATCTATGCATGGGATTTATTACTGCATTATAGCCGTAGAGGTTTCCAATGTAGGACGAATTCTATACAGTATAACAAAATCTTGAAAGCTAATATCATTCCTCTTCTTTTGATGCATTTGTGACTTCCGCTATTTTTTTCTCAATATCGTTATGGTAATAGCACATAAAGACTATAAGTATGGAGCAATGTAAAATGAAAACAAGAACTCAATGGTTGTTGCTTGCTGAAGGTGAATGGTCAAATGGTGCGACTATAGAAAACGTATTGACGTATTAGTGTACAGTGACATCACGTAATATTTCAAGTTATCGTTCAAAGATGTCTTTACGTTGGGATATCTGAGTTCAACATTTTCTATTCTCTCGCAACTGCAGCCACTTGATGCTGTTGCTATGGCAGTCTTGTTGTTGTTGTTTTTCCGTGCAATTCATTTTTTTTTTTTCTGAGGATCTATCCCCATAAGCATCTGCTTGGAATCCGTGAATATTGCTCCGCAATGATTGTGACATACTTTAGACAGATGTTCATGTTGGATCATGTAACGTTACCATAGGGTTGATATACTGTATTCATAAAATGTTTTATTTATGCTTTTATGTTACAAATACAACACAATATGATTTGTGTAGAAGCTTAATAAATCAAATGAATTAAAAAACAAAATGATGGAGCAGCATAATTTCTGACTCAGGGTCACTTATTGTGTATCGATGTCATACATGTAACAAGATTATCTGCATATTAAGAACAAAAGAGAAATTAATACAGGGGACTGTCATCACAAGCAGAACTTGACGTGGATGAGGCAGACTTGTAAGATTATCACAACACCAATATACCTATACACGCAAAACTCTCAATTTTAACGTTGTATACCAAACACGTATTCCTGAAGAACAGTGACTGCAGCGTGTTCAAATAAAGAAAAGACGCAACATCATTGACTACATAGCATTGGTGTTACTGGTAAGAGTCTATGTGAAATTATTATCAATCACAGTATTTTCTGGTATTACATTCTACTTCATTCCTACATTATAAGTTATTATTAATTCTACCTTTCTAATCAAATTATAATTACCCACAGATATAATTTTGTAACTTGGTTACATAAAGTTTGCCGTCACAAACCTGGAAACAGTAACAAAAATAATGCACTGCAACGTTCACTGATGTATGTATGATGTTTGAATCACTTACACCTCAACAGATCTTTCATAATCATTTGAAATATTTTCATGGTTTATTAGCAGCATCGCCCGGGACAACAGCTAAAAACACCTGAACAGGTTTAGTTGACAGGGCTTGCCCACTAGTCAGCCGGCTTTGGTTGTTGTAGACTGCATGCAAGTATGTAGGCCTACACACATCCGCTATAAAATCGGAGCTCCAAGGTTTCTACATAACTTGTAATATACGGTTAACTAAGAGGCTGTTACAAGTGTATTAATTAACTGTATAAGTTTTTTTTTTCTTGTAATCTGTGAATTTACACAAAGTGTTTTTTTTTCTTTGAATTTTATATTAATAAAGGAGTGATTATTCTGTTGAAACATTGATTGCCTGGCTAATTCTGTCCCGATGTGCTATGCTTCGGATAGACACTTTGGTAAACTGCAATTCTGTGACACCTGGCATCAATCTTACACAAGACAAGAAGAAAGAGACAACACAAAATCCAAGGTATAACATCTGTACGGCATAGTACACTTTTTTTTTCTTTTTACACAAACTATGAAAAAAACCCCACCTTAATATACATGATGAAAAGTATCAAAAGAGATTAAAAAATGAGAATGAAATAAAAGTGTTCATGCACGGTGTATACAGATATTTAAGGAAACCATACATGGAAATAATACATGTACTTTATTTGTGCATACAAGTGAGTATAGCATTATCAACGCCCTCTCACAATACATGTCATACTTTTGAGTGCAAATGAATTTCAAACTATTTACCACGCATGTTTAATGGTTGACAGGTAAACGTGTCATGGTAACCTGGATCAACTCCTCGCTTTCAATGCACAAGTACGAATTAGCAGGGACATCAAAAAGTCCTGACCAGTGTGATCATCTGAGGTAAGATTGGTATTTGAACAATTGACAAACGTAAGTCCTTCTTGCAACATCTTCTGGACTTGTACCATTTAACAACATCTCACAGCACTTTTTTTTTTTTAAATCTAACAATTGTCTGAGATAAAATGGCAATGCCCTAAATAGGCAAACATTTTGTGTTTGATATGTGATCTTAGTCTATTCTAATGATTTCAAATAACAAAGTTCATCAAGTTTTATCAAGATTATAATATTCACTAAACATGCAAAGTATACGATCCACAGCTGATTTCGAAGTGAAGTTTCTTTTCTAGAAGGTGTAATAAATTCCCTGTAATCATAAGATCAGTTTGAATTGAGCCTACAGATATCAAGTTAAACATCCGAATTATACAACACCTGACCGAATAGGCAAGAACAGATACAATGTACTCGTGAATATATGGTGTCGATATGTGTGCATGAACAAAGCAGCGACACAGGTTGGTTTTGTTATCAGCAGTCTAAAGCTATGAGTCAAAAAAGAGTGCAAGAATCTTCCTGTGTCGCCAAGAGTTGATTGTTTAAACAAGTTTGAGGTAAAGTTACTAGTACTAGCTAGATAACAGCTTTTGTTTTCGTGGGAAATTCTTTGCATACATCAATTCTGTTTGATTTTTCTGGGTCATTATTCATCACTGTATTGATGCTGACTGTCGGCAGCTGACATAGAGACAATACTAGTACATATTTAATTTAATTCAATTAATGTTTTTTTTTGCTGAATTATTTTAGTGACAGGCAGCTACATGTATCTGTACTTACAAATGCTTCTTCTTTTTTTTTTTTTGGGGGGGGGGTCTACTTAATAATCAAACATGATTGTTATGATAATTTCTGCCACAATAATACACGGCATACAAAGTCATTGACTCCATCTGTAAAACTAGACTAGTAGATTTGTAATTTTGTCGTAATACCAAAAAAAATTATTCAATTTAACTTAATAAAGACCCTCTATGGTTCAAAATTGATAGGAGGTTTCCAAATAGCGTTTTCTTCAATACCCAAGTGTTCTCGCCAATTTTTCTAAAATTTGCATGCAAAAGGGATTGGCTGTCTTTAACATCCCATAGGAGTACTCCATAATAGGGTAAGGAAAAATGTATAAACACACAAAATATGTGTGTCTACTCTGATTTTTAAAGAATCTATTGATCTATTCATTTATACACTTATTTATATATTTAGTTAGTTATTTAGTCATTTATTCATTGATTGATTGATATGGTTAATTTAGCATCTTTTTTAACAAAACTTTTAGCATGTTCAGGTAAAAAACATAAAGTGAGTAGTTTCTGTGACTTTGTGTATTTTTCTGGGATTATTTATTTTTACACATTCTTCTCCAGTTTCCTTCATCTCTCCAAAGAATTTAATGAATAGAAATTACACATTTCACAGCTGTATAATCAAGGTAATATGGAAAGCTACAGAGGCAGAACAACTAGTCCCTCTGGCCTTACTCTGGGATCAATGTGCAGTCAAGCATGTAAGCAAATTTCTGATTGCATTCAGCTGGATTTATTACCTTTTGGAGCAAAAGTCACTTATCAATGCCTAATTTTTTCAATTTTCTCAGAAGAATATCAATCCTTTCAAGAGTTTACTACTGTAAATATCAATATTTTCACTCAATTAAATTTTTTAGCTGAGTGGCTCAAAAACATATTTGTGGGTTCTTGAATTCGCACTGCGCAATAAGCCATTCAAACTGTGCAGAGAAATTTGTGAAGTATTTTCGCAGTTTTAGAATCTGCGCTAGCAAGAGGTAGCTCAAAATATGCACAAAATTAATACATCCCGAAAATTTCTGCATTTACATTATATAAGACTACTACAAAAAAGAGCACATTTCTGTAAAAAGAAAAGCCATGTCTAGTGAAAAATGGATTTAGCACCTTTTGAAAAGGAACCTGCATATACAATTGTATGTATACACTAATCATGTATTTATAAGCCTACAGGAAAATTTTTAAAGACACAGAGCTGTACATAGTAAATTCATACATACTTGCACACTGGATAAATGTTCATTTTGTCACAATCACTCGCACAATACCTGTTCTTGATGAGTCTTTTGCCTACTGGATCTATAGGCTTCTTTCGATCAAATGCTGTGAGAGAGTTGTCTTCCCACTAGCCAACGTAGCTGGCGCACGCTGATCTGAGAGAATGGGATCGTATATTGAGGAAAGCGAGTATTGCTCCAGCTCTCTCAAATGGGTGTGCAGCAGCTACGTCGGCTAGTGGGAAAACAACCCTTTCACGGTGTTCGATCTGAAGAAGCCTACAGATCCAGTAGGCAAAAGTCAGAACTGGTATTTTGCAACAGATTGTGACAAAATGAACGTTTATCCAGTTGAATCTTTTCAGCGATTCTTGCATACAGTACTTTGTGCATCTTTTCAGCGATTCTTGCATACAGTACTTTGTGCATGGTTCAGAGATGCAAAATATCTTACCACAAACGACAAAAATAATACATGATGTACCATCAACATTTCAAATCCAATATAAGTCACCTTGCTTTGCAAAGTTATAGGGAAAAAATTATCTTCATAATTGCTGAGATGGTATAAAAATACACTGTAATACATGATGAATTATTGCAAAATAATACATGATGTACCATCAACATAATTATTCAATCCAATATAAGTTTCAAGTTCAAGTTTATTCAAAGTTTCCACAATACAAAAAGTCACCTTGCTTTGCAAAGTTCTAAGGAGAATATATCTGCATAATTGCTGAGAATAGCAGTCTTATTATAATGGCTCAGTGCACTTTTATCAGCACTTGGAATTGCATGTCCCTATTATCTCAGCAGAGTGCAGGGTTACCATGCCACTTGTACACAGATGATTCCTTTCTCCCAGTAATATCCACGTTAGACCCTCGCTGGTGTATAGACTTCCTTTTTTTTTGCAGCCTTTCTAAGGTTTTGGCTGCAGCAGACTTCAAGAATGAGTGCTTTGGGAAAAAATCCTATTCCTTACAATCATACCAAGAATGTTATACATAATGAGTACCTGAAGGTAGTCTTTGGACAAGGCCTTGGGCTGCTCACTAACTACCTCTGCAAAGCCTTGAAATCAACTACTGCACCATGCATTTTGAACTGTGATCCATGGACCAAGCCATGCCAGGAACACAGTAGAGTACTGAAGTGATGATATCGCAATCTTTTGCTATAGCTTGGGTTGGAACCAGGTGTGAGCGTGGTTAGCAACAATAGCGTTCACAGATATTTGGGCCAGGTGAGGTTGGTTAGAATCAATTTCCATGTCAACAAATGGCTATGACAACACATTTCGGTACTCATTGTGGTGCTGTTCAGTGTTGGTGTATGGCTTTATGTGCATTTGGGTAAAACAGCACCAAGCCTTGGCTAAAGGCTAACTAACCTGTAAGGTGCAACCAGAAACCCGAGCAAACTGCATGGAATGTACTTGGGTATGCTTGACTTGGCAGTAACTAGTTTGAATCAATATCTATCAGATTATGTATGGAGAACAGAAGAAGAAAGAATGAATAACTGAGGGCACAGTGGTGAGTATGAAAATTTGATTATCACATCATACTCATATGAGTAATTCAGAAATAAATGCCCTAGCTATTTAAAAAAACATAATTCATGAATTCAACTTATCTACTGTAAGGTGAACCCAGTGTCTATACACCCACACTTTGCCATCTCTTTCCTCAGAGCACTCTGGCATCTTGAGGTAGTCTAATATACCCTTACATAGATCGTCTGGGGCAGTCTCCCGGAAGTCCTTGGAGTGCGTCAAGAAGTCCAGGAGATGCTTGCCCTCAAGGGAGCCTGGTTCAAAGATGGCGGTGCCCTGGATGTAGCGCATGACCATCTCGGATTGGAAAGGGAGCTTCACAGAGTCCAGCGCCGACTTGATCTGATCGTCTGTCCTCAGGAGTGGACGGACGTCCTTGCAGATCTCGTTCATTTTAATGTGGATTTTGTTGATTGTTGATTTACCTGTGAGAGGTGTGTGTGTGTGTGTGTGTGTGTGTGTATGTGCGCGCACATGTGAGAGAAATACAAGAAATGTTTTGTCATTGCATTATAGAAATAAAACAAAGGTATCGATGTAAAGGATATACATGTGTATACATATATATAAGAGATATATATAGAAAGGTGTATCTATTCATATCATAAACTGGGTGATTTCAAGTTCGGTGTTAGTGCTAGTGCTAGTGCTAGCCCCCAAATAACAGCGATAAATCAAGCTCCAACACCAATGGTCTGATTAATGAGGCAATATCAAAATTATTGATCACCAGCACTAGGTGTTGGAATCACAGCACGCGAGCTCCACGGGAATTGCGCGCCGAAAAAGTGATGCACGTGATTACAGTCAACTATTAAAAGATGCAGCCATGAATGCTTAGTTTTAGACACATAATGAGGAAGATAGATTAAAATGCCACAAACTTCATCCATTTCCCTAAATTCAACTATCTTAATTTTGCTCCCAGGCTCAGATTTATGTAGCCATGTCTAGAGTGATCGTTAATGTTTACGTGGGCGAGCAATGCATTAGCATAGTCTTTGCACATAAAACGAATATGGACGTGAATGTGGATTTCGTACAGCAACGCTCACACCAGCACCGAACTTGAAATGACAAAAATGATAATCCCTAGGGGCTAGTGTTAGTCTAGCACTAGCACTAGCATCTAACTTGAAATCACCCATTGTAGCCCAGGGGCTAAATTGCACATAACATCACATATACTATGTACAGATAAATTCAAACCTTCAAACAGTTGCAACATAAAATATTTACACGTATGATAAAAATGAGAGAGGAAATATTGTGATTACACAAATCAATACATTGAGCAATATCTGATACGATTATATATATAACATACACAATAAGACATATCACACACTTTTATAAACAAACAGAACTTTACGAAAGAAAAAAAAATATATAATCTTTGTTTTTGCTATGAATTCATGTTAGAGGAACTCTGATGATTATTTCTGTGCAGGTTCATTGGACAAAATCATCCCAATGACTTTCCATCAAGGTTATTGACCGACTTGATATCACTGTTTAGCGAAATAGAAGATCAAAGTACAAATTCTACAATACATTCCCTATGACAATCTTTTTAGTGTTTTCAATTTTTTTTTCCTATCAAAACCAGTTGTAGGGTCCAAAACTTCTGCAGATCAATATTAAAATTGGGGGAAAAAAAGACACAGATCAAAAGGCAAACTAAAGAATTCACCATAGTGACTGGTAGGCCTCCGCCATATCACATGGTACTCCCAATAGGTCTGTGCTACATCTGGACAATGTGAGATGACAGTTTCACATGATTGGCAATAAAACTGAAAGGATGTGTTTGATAGGGGGCATTCGAGCGCTCTCCTAAAGCGAACTGTTCCGTACCGTAAACGCGCCAGAGGAGCGCTCGAACGCTCCTAAAGTGTACCATACCGTACTGTACCAAGCCAAAAGTGGACCACTTCCCCATGTGCTCCAAAAGCGCACCAAAAGCATACCAAAAGTTCGCTGTAAAGCATGTGCGTATCACGCGCACACGTCACAATGTAAAGACATCATTCTCTTTGTTTGGGACAGCAGCAAGTAGTTCAAGCGCCAGGTGGATGACATTCTTGCTACAAAAATGCATGACCTTTTCTAAAAATACTCGTGAGGTACCCTTTCTCGACAGAGCACTTGAACGCTTCAAATCTGGCACAGTTTGATATGGTACTCTTTGGTTCAGTTCGCTTTGGTTCGCTTTAGAGCGCTCGAACGCACCCAAAGTTTGCCACAACCACATATGTGTTGAGCGTTGAAATGACAGGCACCGCTTTGTCCATTTATACATACATTCATTTGGATACTTAACTTTCATTGACATGTGCAGGTGCTACATAACTTTTTTAACCTCTTGCCTGGTCGGGCTAGGAGATTTTCATATTGTTGCAACCACTTGCCTGAACATGAATTTTACTTGCCCAGAAACAAAAGTCCAAATGTGTAAGAAAATGACTGCTTGTTAGTCTCATGGCCTTAATAAGACACAATCCACTGAATACACAGCAAACCTATATTCACAGGCTTAAAGACACTAGAATTTTGTACATGCTGTTTTTGTTTTGTTTTGCTTTTTTTTTCAAATGAGGTCATGGACATTTTCGTGAGACATTATTTTCGCGATTTAGACACTTTCCTTATCATAACAGCACTAATGCCTGTTAGCTCCAGATATTTTCACGTGTTGTTAAATGGTTGACTGCATGGGCTTGTAGAGGGGAATGAGCGGAAAAAAAAGGGGCTTCAAAACTTTTTGCTAGCCCAATTCAAGCAAAAAAAAAATTTTCACTTGCCTGACTTTGATTTTCACTTGCCCCAGGCAAATACTTATGTCACACCCTGCATGTGAGAAAACTGCTCATACTGAGCAAGCAAAATCAAATTTCAGAGGTAGTACTTGCCTGAGAGAGTGATTATAAAAAGGATTCCACCATCTTCCAAGAGGTCATACAATCTTTTGAGTGTCTCTTCCAGGTTGGTAGCATAATAGAGTACATGGACGGCGTGGATCAGATGGTATTTGGTGGGCGGAGCCTGGGTCTCAAAGAGGCTATCCAGGTATGCGTCGGATGTTTCCTGCTTCCACTCAAAGGTCACTCCGGACAGAGCGTCTCCCTTGCTAGCGATAAGCTTCTTGAACAGGTCAGTTTGGGCAGCTGCCGGCTCAATGATGGTGTTATCAATCTTTGGGAAGCTCGGGAGGAGCTTTTCCATCAAGGCACAGTCGATATTTCCTAATACAACAACAAAGCAATCACATGATATTTCCTCAATCACTATCACATTACAATTTCCTCATATTCATCAATAGAACAAAAAAAAAAAAAAAACCTCTATGCAATGTACTACAGTAAAACTACATAGATTTGCAGCATGAAAATTTTGCAAACTGCTGACCATTACAAAATTATGAGAATAACATCATGCAATGTACATGTACTTGATTGTGTAGACCAAAAATTTGTGTGCATTTTACTTTCATAAAATATGACCCCTTATAAAATTCATTAAAAAATCTATTCTTGTTTCATAGTTTGTTTGTTGATAGTTTTAATGTGCTATCACTGCAGTAAGTGATCTTCTTCCTTTTCCATAGATAAATTTGCTTGTTCTTTTCTATTCTTCCTACCATAAGACAAGTGATAACAAAATGAAGACTGTATGAGTGTGACTGCCAGCATGTAGATCACCTGCCAAGATATTCTGTGCAATGTTACACAGGCTTCTTAGGAGGTGTGTGTGGTGATATGATTACTGTCAGTAAATTGTGTTTACTGCCATTATGCAAGTAACTGACTCGATATCGATCCTACTACAAGTGTAAGTACAATTTCTCAGCAACTCTCATCAAACTTTCAGACACACTTTGCACACCTGTCGGCTGTAAAACTCAGTAGGAACTGGGATAAAGTTGTATAAAAAATAGGAATTTTCACCCGTCTCCCCACAAATCACTTTTAGTACACCATGTTGACCAAAAATAGGAGCACAAGTTTGAATGAAGCTTTGCCTTTCCTAAAAAACAAAACATGTTCCAATTAAATGGGAACAGTTGGCAGATATGACATTGTGACCAGGGACATACTACATGTATCATGCAAAAGACTAACCAATCCAACTACTTACATTGGTATCATGGAGCATGTAGTAATATAAGTATTGTCATTTTATTCCAACCAGAAGATGTATTTCACTACTTGCTACTGACAACATCATATGACATCACTGTTTAAAATGGTCTCTCTTTTCATTTAGATTCTTGAAATTTAAAGCTCTCAATGACCTTCTTCACGACTGCTTTTCTTACTGGGTCTCTTTTTGCTATGGAACAGATTCATTTTTTTGTTTATATATTATTCTTTCTTTTTTAAATTAATTTTTGCTATTATTTTCTATTTTTTATTTCTTTTTTTGTTGGGGGGGGGGGGGGAGGGGTTTACAACTCATCAACCAGTGAAAAACAATGCTAAAAAAATTACCTGCACCACTACCAATGCCCAACACCTTTAGAGCACTATCTTTTGTCTGCACCCTGGAAGCAAGTTTCTTGACGACAGTGTCCTGAAAAGACGTGTCGATCCAGTCTGCGATGGCACCTGTCTCAGCAGAGCAGCGAGTGAAGGTTTGGTAGGCCTCTGTGTAGTAGTCCAGGTCATCTAAGATATAGGGCACTACCGACATCTTGGTGGTTGGTTTTTTACTCGTAGTCTGACTGGTCCTTTAATTCTGCAATATGGAATAGACAAGCAACATATCCAACTGTGGGAGACTGGATACATTGTGTTTACAGCAGTACTTCAAACATAATTGAGCTGTGAATAAATATAAACTCACCAATGTCAAAATCAAAGGAGCATTTAACAGGTAAACTCTTTGTGACCCAAACTTTCATCCCATAAACACTAGACTTTGATTCTATACAACAGGCCTCAATCAAAATCTCGGCTATCCTGGGTTTTAGGGGTCTAAATTATTTTGGGCTTCTAACTTCAGCACAGGCATAGATACGGACTATGGAAAGCCAAAATGGTTTCACCCTAACCCTAACCCTATACCGGGTAACCCTAAACCTAACCCTAACCCTATTTGGCTTTCCATAGTCCGTATCTATGCCTGTGCAGAAGTCAGAAGCCCAAAATAATTTAGACCCCTAAAACCCAGGATAGCCAAAATCTCTTCTCATGTTTGTTATTCTCGGCTAGCCAACAGCAGGAAAATTCACACTTACCGGCCGACACATTCAAAACTGGCTCTTTCCCCACCTTTTAAATTCCTTCTGGAGGTGGATGAGATATCTTACTTAGGAATTCACCTATCCTGGCAGTGGTAGCTCTTCACAAGGTTAGATGTAACTATAATAATAATCACAACTTGGACGCCAAGGCTTGGCTCATACATACAAGTCATGCTCTACTGGGATTCCGCACTGTTCATGTATGTGAGATAATGACATTAACCCACAAATACAATGACTAGTCTGAGCTCCAGACCTCCTAACAAATATAATCTGGTCAGAGTACACAGTATGGTGCATTCTAGATAATGCAAATGCTGAAAAAGCAAAAGAAAAAAAAAAGCTATATGGCTCACTCTTGTATTCGACAATTCACACGTCCTAGTTTTGGTCTACACTGATCACATCATACTTTGATATCGTGCAAGAGTGAGCACAAGCTAGATTATTTTATTTGTGGGAAAATCTCTCCCTTAGTAGTCCAACCACAATAATATTGGTCTATTGGTGCTCAGATTGGTACACCAAAGAAAAGAAACTGCACATAGGTATAGAAGCAAAAGATAATTAACAGTCTACACGGCACTAGCTAAGCTCACTACCACTGTGTTTAATAGTGTGACCTAGCCTGGTTTCCAGCCAGGCCACTAGACACGAATGTAAAACTCGTATCCTGTCTGTGATAATGTTACATAATGACAAAACCACAAGACATTTTGAGTTCTGGATAGAACAATGACAGGTTTTGTTTACCCTGGGAAAATAGGTGAAAGATTCCCCCCCCCCCCCCCCATGACTACTCTGACAATACCAACTATCTGAATATTTACCCTGGCAATGTTTACCTTACATATTTACACAGCACTGTTCCACCTGGAACAGTGCATGCTACTGAAGGGATAGAAATTAGACATCAGTCTGTTCCTAATCTGACAAATTTATCTAGATACCTTATCAAACTCTACTGACTGCTGTTGACCCCCCCCCCCCCCCCCCCCCCAATGATGTATGTATTCTTTATGGTAGAGATTCAAAACTTTAATACAGTGGGTGCGCATTCCACGTACATGAAATGATACTTTATGGCATGAGAATGCACTAAAGTGCACATACATGCATTCAAAAACTGCTATGGACTATCACGTACACAGGGTGACATGCAAACACACGAAAATCACCACAGATTTTAAAGCTTTATGATATGCACTATACCCTAGTTCCTGCACAATTCAAATCTCAAGAAAATTTTCAGATTAAATATTTCATTTCCACCCATAACAAATCTCCCATCATGTAATACTGATGGTTATTCTCTCACACTTTCTACATGTATTACCTCTGCCAAGGAGGTCATGCGTTTGCTGGCATTGGTTTGCTTGTTTGTCTGTTTGCAAAATAACTAGAAAAGTTGAAAATAGATTTGGATGAAATTCACTGCAAAAGTTGATAATGGCAAGAGGAATACATTATCAAATTTTAGAAGTGATCTGGAACACTGTCTGGATCCAATTATCTTATATATACATATATATATATATATATATATATATATATATATATATATATATATATAATATACGTACATGTATATAAACTCCTCAAAAAAAAAGTTCTGCAATTCAAGTTTGAGAGGTAATATATCTTGTTGCTTCATCATCATACGTGAATGTGGTATCACTAGAAAGCTTGATTATTCCTCTTTACAATGATGTGCCATCTGCTGTGATTGTGTAATCATGGAATGTGCAGTACTCTTGAATATAGGGCAAAGTCTGCATTGAAATGTTGCAAAATGCATTGTTTTAACACCGAAGTGTCTTGTGAAGATGCAGTGTGTTTTGAAAAGTGCCCAGATGACTGTGCATGTCTTGCATAAATGTGTGCCAGAGCTGAAGTTTACTGAGCGGTTGTTTGTGAGATGCCACGCTTATTGAATCTCATAAAGGCCCAAGCAATTGGACAACTCCAAGCAGGTGTACCCCAGAAGGATGTTGCGGCCCGGTTTGGGGTGAGCGCAAGCACCATATCAAGATTGCGGGTGAAATTTCAAGTGAAACTGGGGGAGTTAAAGACAAAGCGAGGAGTAAGCGTCTCAAAAAGACATACCCGCAAGAAGATTGGTATATTGGTATATCACACTCTCTGCATTAAGGAACCGGAGGCTATCCGCAAGAAATCTCCGAGACAGGTTTGCAAGGCGATTTGCCAGAAGATTGTCTGATCAGACAATCAGGATCCGGCTCCACGCAACCAACTTGCATGCTCGCAAAGCTGCAAAAAAAACGGCAATGGCACTTCCGTATTTGCGCCGTAACCATTCCTCAATAAATGGAGAGGAGACAGTGACAGAAAGGATTGTCTGTGTCTTCATTCTTTTATCACTGAAGTTTGGATGAATTCACTATTGAAAACAGCAAATTTTGCAACACTTCATTTTTGACCTTGCTACATATTAAGAGAGACGGTGCATTCCATGATTGCATTAGCATCACAAGTGACACAGCCTTGTAAAGAGGAATAATCAAGCTTTCTAATGATACCAATTCACGTAAGATGATGAATCAACTAGAGATAAATTACCCCTCAAACTTGAATTGCAGAACTTTTTTTTAGGAGTTTATATAAGTTGCACTTTTTGTGGAGCACAAATGTGCACTGAATGCGCTCTTCGGGTGGGGCAGGAAGCTGAGGTAGAAACGCTAGAAAGGGTTCTTGAAATCATTGGGAAAGAGGAAATGAGATGAACGCTCTTGGTGTTAAAAGTGGCATGCTGCTTAGCATACACTACCTGCACAGAAATTCTGTTTCCAGCAACTGAATGTCAGAGTACAAAGTTTTATCACAGAATCTGGGTCTTTACTAAATTTGTAAAGAGAAGTGTCGTTGTTTGAGAGATTGCATGCCCGAATAGGTAATTCAGGGTGACAGGATCATTCAAAAAGTATGAAAATATTATGCATAAACACTACGTTGACAAAGTGGAGTGTATGGGTGGCAATTTCAAGGAGTAACAAGGAAAAGTAGAAATTACGCGGTGCGTAATATATGTCCCCGCCGGAAGTAGCATTTTGTAGCAAAATGTGCAATACAGGTCAACAATCAAGGTCAAAGGTCAAAGAAGTCAAAGGTCAAAATTCTGTGAAGAAGTTTTGAAGCCCTCACCTAGTGCCATCACATAAAGCAAAGAGAATCAAAATCGGGTTAGAAATGGCAAAGGAGCAGCATTTTGTAGCCAATGTACAATATAGGTAAAAATCAAGGTCAAAGGTCAAAGAAGTCAAAGGTCAAAATTCTGTGTAGAAGTTTTGAAGCCCTCACCTAGTGCCATCACATAAAGCAAACGGAATCGAAATCGGGTTAGAAATGGCGAAGGAGTAGCATTTTGTAACCAAAGTACAATATAGGTCAAAAATGAAGGTCAATGGTCAAAGGTCAAAATTCTGTGTAGAAGTTTTGAAGCCGTCACCTAGTGCCATCACATAAAGCAAACGGAATCGAAATCGGGTTAGAAATGGCAAAGGAGTAGCATATTGTAGCCAATGTACAATATAGGTCAAAAATCAAGGTCAAAGGTCAAAGAAGTCAAAGGTCAAAATTCTGTGTAGAAGTTTTGAAGCCCTCACCTAGTGCCATCACATAAAGCAAACAGAATCGAAATCGGGTTAGAAATGGCGAAGGAGTAGCATTTTGTAGCAAAATGTACAATATAGGTAAAAAATCAAGGTCAAAGGTCAAAGAAGTCAAAGGTCAAAATTCTGTGTAGAAGTTTTGAAGCCCTCACCTAGTGCCATCACATAAAACAAACAGAATTGAAATCGGGTTAGAAATGGCGAAGGAGTAGCATTTTGTAGCAAAATGTAAAATATAGGTCAAAGGTCAAGGTCAAAGGTCACAACTGAAATTCTGTGAAGAAGTTTCAAAGCTCCCATGTAGTGCTATCATATAAAGCAAACAGAATCAAAATTGGCTCATAAATGACAGAGAAGTAGCAAATTGAAGATTTTGATCACACACGGACGCACACACGGACGCACGGACGGACGGACGGACACACGGACACACACACGTACGGAGCCCGTTTCATAGTCCCCTGCTCGAACTCGTTCGGCGGGGACAATTACTTAACCAGGGGTACATTTCATAGGTCTTATGAGAGACTTTCCACTCATAAGACACACTTATGAGAGACATCATGAAATGAATTTTAACTTTTCTTTGAAAGTCTCACATAGCTACATATGAGCAACTTCAGCCATTCTGAGATTTATGTAAAGACTTTTACAAGATGACTTCATGAAATGGACCTAAGTGACAGCCTAAAGATGCCCACACTAAAATCTTTACTCCACACAGATGGAAAAATGGAGGGGATCCTGGACGTGGCGCAGTAACAGAACCTATCTATGTGTACTTTCAATATTCATAAGAGGATGGAGGTAAGGCAGCAATATTAAAAGAACACATCAGTGAAAGTTTGAGGAAAATCTGACAATTCATTCAAAAGTTGTGAATTCTTACAGTTTCAGTGCTGCCACCATTGGATGAGAATGCTGCTACAGTTTGTGATGTCACATGCATCGAAGGATATAAAGAAAATATTAGGAAAATTCAACATTTTAATGTTCTTTTTCCTCACAATTATAAAAGAGCACTTGACTTGCATCTTTCAAAATGAAGGGGGAATAATATTACCCTTAACATTCATCAGTAACAAGTCGAGGGAATGTGTACTTAAAACAAAAATGGAATTTTGTGGAATTCTCTTTACATTTTCTTTACCTATCATTCTCTGCATGTAACATCACAAACAGCAGCATGCAAACGTAGGACCACATACATATGCAGCCATGATTATCATACTGGCAACTTCATGACACTAGAGAGACAAAAATAGCAAATTCTGTCTCCTTCAGTTCTTGGCCATTTCTGATTTTGTTTTGTTTGTTTGTTTGTTTGTTTGTTTGTTTGGGTGTTTTGTTTTGTTTTGTTTTGTTTTTGTTTTGTTTTTTTTTTTTTTTTTTGGGGGGGGGGGGGGGGTTGGCCAAGTTTCATAATGGTCTTCATTATCCAGGGTGGCCTCTTCATACACTTAAGTATACAACTGCTCTACCAGAGGGCCCTGCCAAAATATAACCCTAGCATTCATTGCCAACCACCCATTGATGCTCCTGGGTCAAACGAGGGACATGGTGGGTAAGTAAAAACATCTTGTCTATAGGACTACAGGCACTTGATGTGATTTAATTTAATTCGTATCCACCACTAAAGCATTATATACAGTGTGCCTTCCAGTGGTGGATCCAGAGGGGGGCACACCGAGCGCGCCCCCTCTTTATTTGTTGTTAAAACAAAAGAAATAAAAAGTAAAAAAATGAGATAAAACCTGGAAGTAGCACCAGAAATATTGTTTGTGCCCCCCCCCCTTTTACCGATTTCCTGGATCCGCCCCTGCATTCAGTACCTGACTAGTTTGTTGCTATGGGAGTTTATCTGGGGATTCAACTTCAGATCTATGTGAATGCACTGATCACACTTCACTCATGAAAGTCATGTTCGAGGAAAATATACGTAAAATACATGCAAGAACCAGTTTGACCATGCAACCAACTAGAAACTGGTCTATCTGGTATGTAGGCCCCATGCGTACTACATCATCATATACCCTGATACCATACCATACTAGGTGTTTCAAAAAACATTTCCCACTTTTGATCATTAATAGCTCAAAAACTATTCATCCGATAAAACTGTCATTGATATAAATAATAGCTGAATAGTGTACAATTTGGTTGAAGGTAATTTGAATGTGAAAGCATAAATCAGTTTCATTAAATCTAAGATTGATTTTGAAGTAAGGTTTCAGATTTTGGTCAAATTTTAACCCTCTGTACAAAAATGAACTTTGCACAGGAACCAATGATGTGTATGTGAGTGTGTGCTGACAATGGCCCTGAACAATAGACATGCCTGAACCACCTGTTGACTAGGCGTCAGTCTCGTGCTCCCAGGCACATGAATGCTTAATCAATAATTCATGTGGATTGCCCTGGGCACTGCTAGTCTGGATTCATGCACGGTAAAGGGTAAACTGCATGCACATGGAAAAAGGAAGCACACGTTTCCATGTGCTTGCAAACACCACATTCCGTTCCAGCTGGCAATCATTTTCAATTTTTGCTTCACATATCACTAAATTTGGGATATAAATAAGCATAAATGATCTAAAGTTCCTCATTTTAATACAACTGTCTACTAATTAGATAGTCTGATAAATTTTTCGCTTTTTGATAAAAAGAAACCATTTTTGGTTAAGAGTTCAGCAGCATTTATCATTGGGGCGATATGTTTCACAGTAGATTTATTTAAGGCTCCATTTACACAAGTGTATACTCTAATTGATTTTCTTTGCTTCCTGTCACCATGTTTAACGATAGAACAGAAGGTATTCATTGTAATTTCGTTTTTCAGAAGTAGGGAGAGCACTGTCGAGACCCAACGACAGTATCGGCAGGCGTTTGACTTTACACAGATACTGCCAGAGGTTGAATAAAGACTAGTTATGATAGTGGAATTTCTCATGAATAAATGATGAAGCATTCAAACCCTAACCATTGTTTAGGACCATAGTCAGGGTGTTAACCACACACTCCCATACACACCCATTGACCCCTGTGCAAAGTGAAATTTTGTACAGAGGGTTGAAAATAGAGCAAAATCTGGAACCTAAATGTGAAATTAATCATGGATTTCATGAAACTGATTTATGTTTTCATATTCAAACCACCTCCAACCAAATTGTACACTATTCAGTTATTACTCATATCAGTGACAGTGTTATCTGATATATAGTTTATGAATTATTAAGAATCAAAAGTGGGAAATGTTTTTTGAAACACCTAGTACAAACTTATAGTATACATTGACAAACACATTCATCATCATCTTAAAGGGATCGTATAGTTTTGGTTGAGACTTAACTTCAGGTTTTTATCATTTTTTGGTTCAACGAGATAGTGAGAAACCTTTTATGAAATATGAAAGAGCATGTACTTCCATGAGGATTTCAACGTATATTGATGAAAATTGATTTTGAAATTGCTAAGATATTCGAAACAGAGTGATTTTAATAGAGTGTGGGACCCACACTTTATTACAATATTTTGTTTTACTTTGTTTTTGGATGTTTCAGCTATTCCAAACCCGATTTTCATCAAATAAACTTTGAATTCCTCTTTAAATGGTATGCTCTGTACTATCTTGTGCTTCTTGGTATCTCACAAAAAAGTCAAAGCCTAATTTTCATCTCTACCAATACTGTACCATCCCTTTAAAGATGGCCCTTCCCTTTCGCATTCCTTCCCAAATAGCAAAGAACATGATATATTCCACCAGAATGACAATACTATTGTAAATCTATAACATTTCTGTGATATTTGAAGGCTGTTAGCTGTTAAAATTCAAATAATGCACCAAATGCTCACCGTAATGTATTCTGTGTACTAGGCACAGCTGCATACATTAATCCTCCTGTGGTTGTAATATGATACTTATACTTCGAACAACAGATATGCATGTTAAAGCTGTCAGAAAAGAAGAATTCACTAGCTTCTCTTACTTTGTTATCAATGGCGAATAACAACACACCACTTTCATGAGCTACATGTACAACTAAGTGCATCACACAGGTCTGTAAAACTAGACTAGTATTTAGATTTGTAATTTTTTCGTAGTACGAAAAAATTATTCAAATCTTAATGGTCAATTTAACTAAACAAATAAAGACCCTCTTGAGTTCAAAATTTACAGAAGGTTTTAAAATAGTGTTTTCTTCAATACCTAAGTGTTCTCACCAATTTTTCAAAAATTTGCATGCAAAAGGGATTGGCTGTCTTTAATGCTACAAACTTGTCATTCTTTCTACAACACATAGGCGTCTAGATCTAGTGCTAGTAGATAATTGGGCACCGGTAATTGTAGGGCCTACGTCACAGCCGTGGGGAGGGGGGATCTAGTTTAATATTTCTGGTGCCACCCCTGGGTTTAATCAGATAACAAGCAAAAAAAAAAAAAAAAAAAAAGGCCTTCGCCGCACTTCATCCACCACCACTTCCAGGTTTCACTGCACTGGCTGGCGAAAAAAAAAAAAAGCCTCTCTGGTACATCTTCCAATTGGCATAAACCAAACATTGTTTTGTTTTTTTCCCCCGGATAAAGAATGTGAAGGGGGGGGGGGGGGGGGGGGGAGCAAGTGGTTAGAACCTATGACCTATGTATTACTAAATAAGTGGGGGGGGGGGGGGGGAGGACTGCAGGCTCCCCCCCCCCCCCCCCCCCCTTGCCCTGTAGGCCTACATATAGCATCAATCTTCCTAGACAGAAAGATCCGTCTGTCCGGAGGATTCTTTTATATTTTGCCACTAACGCTGTCCTCCGTAGACGAAGGGGATCTGTGAAGCCAGACGCAGTCTCCGCGGAACATTCCCCGACGGACAGCTACAGACCGATCTTTCGGTCAACAATCTTCCCACCTCCCTGAATCTACCCTCCTCCACTTCCACTCAGTTCGAGTAGTCTTACACTGCAGCTCTGTGTAATGACATAGATTCTGCTCTGCCTAACGTTAGATCTATATTATAGACATACCACCCAAATTAGGACTAAGTTAGAGTAAGTATGGTTGGGTGTTCATAATACCGGACACCTAACGTTTTTCTATCAATAGAAACGTGAAAAATCTCACAATTTGCCTGAAATTTTACTCACATGTGGAGAAAATACTCCGGATTCACAAGCACGCACTGAAAATGCGATCCGAGGTACGCGCTCTTAGATGGTGGCTTCGAACGCGTGGGGTGTCATTTTTTCCGCACTCAGTTGCCCTGCTCATTTCAGCCGACCACCCTGATAATACGTATAAAGGGCACTTAAATGCGTTTTTTCGACAGGCCGCTGTTTTTTTCTAGCCGTCATTTTTTTCCCCAATAATATTTGAATATATTTTGAATCCTTCGATATTACTTTTGAAGGACTGTTTGATGAATTTGACTTGATTTTCATTAGGAAACTTTTCATCGTAATTGAAATAAATTAGATGAGTCGGTTTGTTTTTTCACATTCATTTCTCGTTTCTGCATCAACTCGTACGGTCGTAGCGCGCGGGCGACAAAATGTTTATGTCATGTGTATACATGTGTAACGTGTGTGCACGATCGTACAAGCAGCGGTGACAATTTTGCGGTCAAAATCGTCAAATTTAGTACGGAAGGATACTCTACATCTAACTTAACGAGTCAGCAAAGGTAGGCCTAGTTATATGTAGTTACACGATAAACCTTATTCGATTTTGCTAAATTTCGGTAATTTAGAGGGAATACTTAGTTGTTTTCGCCACATTTTACTCGGTAGCGTAGCCCAGTGAAGAATTGAACACCGTTGCGCGTAGTCCCATGCGTACATTTTCTTTCTGTACGCGCAATGCCATTATAATGCGCGGTCGGTCGTTATGGACCCGGTCGGTGGGTTGAACACCTACCATACCAGTATGTGAATTCAAAGGAGAAAAAAAAAAGGAAGGAGGGGTCTAGAATCAAGTTCCATTTTCACTTGCACCTATACACATTGTATTTTCTCGATCGAGCTCGAGTCAGTCCAGAGTCAAGAGTTGTGAGAGGTGCACGGTGACACAATTCACAATCCGTGTGCATCTCCCTGCTTTGTGGTTCAGTCAATTCAAGGCATCACTGCTATCAGGGAGGTGGGAGCGAGAGACACTCTACCTACCATACCTCCTTGACCGAAAGTCGAAAGATCGGTCTGTATCACTGAACTCAAACACTATGTAGTGTTTGAGTTCAGTGGTCTGTATCTGTCCGTCGGGGAATGTTCCGCGGAGACTGCGTCTGGCTTCACGGATCCCCTGAGGACAGCGTTAATAGCAAAATATAAAAGAGTCCTCCGGACAGACGGATCTTTCTGTCTACCCACCTCCCTAGGGTTAGGGCCCTGCTTAGACAGAAAGATCCGTCTGTCCGGAGGACTCTTCTGTATTTTGCCATTAACGCCGTCCTCCGTAGACAGACGGAAGGTTGTAGTACCCATTGCTGTGTGGATGTTCTTAACCACTGTCTCTATGGAAAATTGGGTGAGGTACCTCACCCTTCTCGATTGCGTCTAATTCACGGCCCTAGGTCGGCAAATTTAAGCTTGAATAGTTAAATCAACTATTCAAGAATAGACTACACTCACCAGATTAATGAATAATCCAATATTTCGGTCGAATTTTCAACGCAAAACACACATCAACCAGCCCGTCGCGTCGTCACGTTCAAACTGCAGAAACATACAGTATGAACCTATTAGCCAATCACATGCGAGGTAGTTTCTACGTGTTTTTTTTACTTAATAAAGTACCTCGCATGTGATTGGTTAACAGATTCAAAATGGCGACCTACAGCTAGCGAACGGCGATGTTGCGATATGGATAAAATCTCTGCATTATAACCGCGTTAATGCGAGTATTTCGGTTGCAAAATGTGAGAAATTAACCCCAAATATTGCTGCATAATGTGTCATGTCATGTCAAACTTGTTTGAATATAAAAAAGCTGTCTGAAATTTGGTTTATCGTAACGTTTGATCTGTGCGCTACTGCCACACAGGAGCTGGCATCATTGACTTCGGTCTGTATACGGAGGGGATCCGTGAAGCCAGACGCAGTCTCCGCGGAACATTCCCCGACGGACAGATACAGACCGATCTTTCGGTCAAGGCCCTGCTATGCTGCTATGCTGCAGGGAGCCAGGAGGAGAGACACCGCGTACTGCACTGTGCTGTATTCATTCGTTCCTTCATCTTCGCGCTTACCAGACTTGTTAACAGCGACATTATGTTGGCTTACACCAAGGAGGTACCTCCTTGCTTACAGCGACATGCTAACATGATACTGAAAAAAATACCTCCATCACTTAATTGAATACTATTGCTACATTACACTGTACAGTACAACGTATTTAATTATTCTCACCCGGTGTTGCTAATGCTGGATTCTCCCAGGGAAGTGGTTTTCAAGAGCAAGGTCGTCCTGCAGCTGCTGCCTTGCGCCTGCGCCTAGCCTTATACTAACGGTAAGCACTATTTGGGCACCCGTCCCGCTTCATAATTAATATTCATAAGGCAGTAAGATACTGTACTAGTAAATGGCGGAACACTGGATACGTGCAAAACATATGGCCGGGAAATGTAAAAATCTCGAAAAATTGCATCAACGGGGAATGTTAAAACGTCTCGCCTGGAGATGAAAAAATGTTCAGTTTTGCTGAGAAATGTAAAAACGCTGCCGGGAAATGAAAAAATTATGTATTTTCACGGTATTACGAATACATGTAGATGATGAATATTCATGATGAAGCGGGACGGGTGCCCAGATAGTGCTTACCCAGTCAGCAGATATCCCGAGAATTGCGCCATCTATCGGTGGGGAACCGAAGAATGAGTATCTCCATGGTTTAGAACAAGGGATTTCTTCGTTTTTTATAGTTATTTATGAATGATACACTTTTCATCCTTTTTGTAGTGAAAACAACTCTAATTTTTGTAAATCCCCTCTCGTATGAGTCGCCTGCACTTGTTTAATACTTATAAACTTTTGGTTTAAATTTATTTTGAAGATTGTTATGACTCCCACTTTCTGGCACTAAACTTCTACTTTTCTCTTTTGGCTTGAAGTCCGCAGTTATCAGCCAATGACATGCTTGAAGCATTATGCATGTTTTTCAGAAAAACTATGCAGTTCATGCTTACCCTATACAGGACAAAGAGATTCATTTCACCTCCATTCCAGTACTCGCATACTCTTAACTAAAAAAACGATACGTTTATACCGGACCCAAATTCTGGAATGATCTTCCCGCAGATTAAATCAAAATTAATGTTCTAGTATGTTTATGATTAAACAAAAATTAAATAAATGTTACTTAATGAGTCTAACTTGCCTGATTAGAATCTTTTAACCTCTTATTTGCATTATCCTCCTTCAATGTATGGCGGATGAACCTACAGTGTAAGATTGCTTTACGTCTGGTTTCAGCGTTTGTGCTCCCATTATGAAATCACTTACACTAGTATTTACATTTTGAACTCGTTATGAACTTGATTCTAGACATGTGCTCGTATACTTGTGTATCTATATATGCTATTTTCCACTAAGTTCTTATTCTTACAGAAGCCACCAAAATAATGGACACAAGACGGTGTGATCATCGACTAAGACTCCAAAGGCGGACGCACCAAGGTAACTCGAGAGAACGATCTTGCCAAACTATCCGACTTGAACTTTAGTTAAAGGGACATTCTAGACGATTTTTATAATTTCACATCACACAGTACATAAATCGACAACTCTATGTATAGATTTGTGGAATTTATTGTGGTTCTTGAGCAGAGAAACAATACTTTGAAAAACCTTTAAACAAATTGCCCTGAACAAGGATGATGACATAGGAGGTTCACATATTTCAGAAATGTAGCAGTGTAATTCTATTACAATACCGCTTGCTTGCGAGTTCACCTGTGTATAGTCCATGCATGCCTTCTTCTTTTGTTCTGCTTCCTTGAGCCCCAATTCATGCATTCTTATGGTGGCTCTGCCATGTCATCACCCTTGTTCATTGCAATTTGTTCTAAATTTTGAAAATATTTTTAATCTTCATCCCAATTATCACAAATTCTGAAACTTTGTCCTCGGTATAACTATTTAAGTTGTTCAAATGTAAAAATCTGAAAATCATGCGGAGGTCTCCTTTAAACTTTGCCCAAACAATATATAGCGTACAAACATTCTGTAGTTTATGACAATTTTTCATTCAACCTTGTAATGTCTTTTATCGTGTCGTCCTCATTTTGGTGTGTATGGTCATTTTATACCCGTGCGTCCTCTGCAAACAATCAGTTAAAGGACAAGTTCACCTTCATAAACATAAGGATTGAGAAAATGCAACAATATTAGTAAAACACATCAGTGAAAATTTGAGGAAAATTGGACAATCGATGCAAAAGTTATGAATTTTTTAAATTTTTGTGTTGGAATCGCTGGATGAGGAGACTACTACAGCTTGTGAGTCATATGCGTACAACAGTATAAAGAAAATGTAAAAGAAAATTCAACATATTTTCACTTTTTTCGCATAATAAAAGAGCACTTGACTTGCCTCTTTCTAAAGGCAGGGGGGATAATATTACCCATAACATTTGTCGGTAACGAGTCAGGGGAATGTGTACTTTTTTCAAAAGATGGAATTTTGTGAAATTCTCTTTATATTTTCCTTATATTGTTGTACGCATGTGACATCTAAGTTATTCACACACTGCAGTAGTCTTCTCATCCAGCGGGTACTGCACAAAAACTTCAAAAATTCATAACTTTTGAACGGATTGTCTGATTTTCCTCAAACTTTCAATGATGTGTTCTACTAATATTGCTACATTCTCTCAATCCTTATGTTTATGAAGGTGAACTTGTCCTTTAAGAGTAATAGAAAAAGCTTTGTTATGTGTACTGTGTAATGAATGAGTACATACAAAATGCGCTGGTATATCAAAGCAAGTACTGTACTATGACGACCCCACAGAAAATGTTGTGAACTGGCAATGCTCTAAATGTTTATTTTCTCATCTACCGTTTTGTTGTGATATTTTCCCAGAAAAAACATGAGAGTGCAACCGCACACAACACTGGGAAGGAAAATTAACGCAAAATTAATTTTGAACAAAATTTTGATAATAAATTTCCCGGAGGGCAAGGAATGAAGGTTGTACATTTGAACATACGAAGTTTACGAAATAAGAAGAATGAGTTAGGAAATTTTTTGAAACACTCTCTCTATGATCTAATGTCGCTCTCAGAAACGTGGTAAGAAAAAGATGTATGTTGTAGCACGGTATCGATTGATGGTTATAAATTTTAAACAAAAAAAAAACAGAGAGCGATACGGATGGGGAGTTGGATGCTATATTCGTGAAGACATACCATATATATATACAAAAAGATCCGATTTAGAACAAGATGACTTGGAAATTTTATAAATTGAACTGAAGCTTATAAATGAGACTATAGGTGTAATCTACAGACCACCTAACAGCTCTGTGTCCTTTTTTTTTTATGTATTTGAAAAACCATCTTGATAATGTCACCTCTGTTTCTGATAGAATTATATTACTCGGGGACTGTAATTGTAACATGTTAACAGTCAATTCCCTGTCAACGAAACAGAATAACTTGTGCAGATTAATGGGATTGCAACAACTAGTTCAAGAACCAACTCGAGTAACTCCAAATTGCACCACCTTAATTGATCTAATTTACGTTTCAAATTCCTTTGGGAAATTACAATGTGGTGTTCAGTCAATAGGCATAAGTGACCATTCGTTGGTATGTGTGTTGTAAAGGCTATGTCGCCAAGATGAACTGCTATTTTTTTTTCCGATCATTTAGAACTTTTGATGAAAACGCTTTTTTGTGTGTGATTTAGCAACTATAAATTGGAATGATGTGTTTCTGTCACAAGACGATGTAGACTCAAAGCTGAAAAAAAAAATTGTCATCAAAGCTATGTGATAAACACGCACCATATAGAACAGTTTGTAAGAAACTTAAAGGATCACCCTGGATAAATAGCCAGTATCTGGAAATTTCCAGAGAAAGAAATTTTGATAAACGGAAATTTAACAGAACCAAGGATCTGAAGTAGTAGGATCAATACAAGTATTTCGGAAACAAAGCTAACAATATGAATAAGAGGTTAAAGCGAGCATACTATCGTGATCAACTAAATGATGTCAGCAATGATCGGAGTGGGGGGGGGGGGGTGTGGAAATTTTTGAATGAATTATTACCTGATGAAAAGAAATTGAGTACTGTGTTAGATATTACGGTAGAAGGTGAATTAGTAACTGATCCCCACAAAATTGCAACCGAGTTTAATGCAATGTTTAGCAACGTAGGAAAACGTGCTTGTGAAAGTAATTTTGATGAGACAGACTAGCTATCCTCGGTTACACAGTTTAAAGCAGGCATGATCTCAATTTGTTTTTGAGGATATTTCTGTTGTATTTTCTTTGAAAGAAATTTTAATGAGCAAGTTAGATTGTACTAAGGCTGTAGGTCTACAGACTGTTGAAAATCAGTGATCCTTTCATAGCTACGCCCTTAAAGGAACCGTATATAATTTTGGTTGAGACCTAATTTCAGGTTTTTAACAATTTTTGGTGCGATAATGAGAAACCTCTTATGAAATAGGAAAGAGTGCTATGCAATTCCATGAGGAATACGTTTATTTGATGAAAAATGGTTTTGAAATGGCTGAAATCCAAAACAGAGCGAATCTAATGAAGTGTGGGACCCACACTTTATTACGATCGCTTTGTTTTACTGTTTTTGAATGTTTCAGTAATTCCAAACCCGACTTTCATCAAATAGACTTTGTATTCCTCTTAAAATGGTATGCTCTATACTATTTGATAAGTGTTTTCTCGGTATCTCGCAAAAAGTTAAAAGCCCAATTCTCATCTCCACCAATACTGTACCATCCCTTTAACTCACATCTTCCATCACTCAATTCAATCTGGTTATTTTCCAACGGACTTTAAAAATTGCTAACATTTTTCCTATCCCGAAAAGTAAGCCCTCTAATGAAGTGAACAATTTCCGTTCAATATTTCTTTTATCAATGGTTACGAAAGTGTTTGAAAAGGCGATTAACTCACAGCTATTTATAGCTACTTGGATCGTCAGTCGGGCTTTAGACCAAAGCATTCAACTTATACATGCTTACCGAGTTCTGCGATCTTATTTACGATAACCTCGATAAAGGGCGATTGACTGGTGCAGTCTTTTTAGATTTGAAAAAGGCTTTCGACACTATCTCATACGATCTTCTATTAACCAAGCTGTCTTGTCGTGGTATTAAAGAGGTGAGGCAAACAGGTATAGACTGTAGACAACAATGATGCAGGGCTCCCTTGCAAAGCAGGCCTTTGGGGCTCTGAACGGGACAACCCGAATATGAATAAATGAACAAATAGATTTCTTTTCTTTTACTTCTTCTTCTCTCTGTACCTTGCTATTTAAGCTTTCATGTAGTTTCGGCGTTAGTACTTTGTGTCCTATCTCCATTGCATAACAAATCTACATTGGTATTTCTTCTCCTATAGAACCCGCGTTTACAATCTTTGCTTTTGCGGTTCTATCTATTTCACATTTTACAGTGAATTGTCTTATGTACAGTACATTGTATTATGCTGACACACTTTCTATTCATGACCAGCTTTATATCGCATATTCTTGTTTGTATTTTTTTTTGTTTCGAGTTGTTGTTTTTTTTTCTCGAGTGTAAGACCAGTGCAGTTTCAGTTATTCAGTTCAATTCAATTCAATTCAGTTCAATTCAATATATTACTGATTTTTGATACTCACTGACAAAGTTGAACACATCGGAATCTTGTGCGAGACAAACAGGATTATAAAGAACAACACAACGATTATTGTCCTCACCAAACTTACATGGTATACCGTATATACTTACATAATTTTGAAAAACTATTTGCGTCCGTCAGATGTCTTCATCCGTATGCACTAGGTATGTATCACCTGGAAGAATGATGAAGAGTTCCTTTCCAAAAGGTGCTAAGTCCTTTTTTTCATCAAATTAGACTTTTTGAGAGAAATTCATTAATCTTTAGTTTCATACAGTACACGTTTCAAAGTCTTGAAATTCTTGTGAGAAAACAGACAAATCAGGCAATAAAAAATTGTTCCAAAAGGTGTTAAATCCAGCAGGATACAATCAGAAACGTGAGTGCATGATTGACCGCACTTTGACCACACTTCAATGAGCAAGGCAATGTGCAGGCTATATAGCTATGTTTCCTGACTGTTAAAGTTTTCAGATGACCCACATAGGCCCTTATTGCTTGAAATTGCGCTGAAGCTTTTTTTTTTTCCCCAGGGGGTTGTCTTTGTTTTTGTTTTCTTGCTTGTCAGTCGATGAAACCGGAAGTGGCACCAGAAATATTTTTGGCGCCTCCCTCCCTTTTCAGAATTCCTGGATCCGCCCCTGAAATGTATTAAATTCGTTTCTGTCCAGGAGGAAACAGGAGGAGACTGTGCAAAGATATATAAATCATCGCATAACAGAAAAATTCACGAATGACACAGAAACTGGTCATTCAAAGAACTTGTTATGATATACATTACCATCCTAAACATTTTGTTCCAAAAGATGCTAAAAAATAATGATAATTCTTTTAAAATCAGTGTTGACACAAATATTTTTTTTTTTCCGACGCGCGATTCCTTATACCATTATGGCGTACTCGTACGGGACAAAGAGTCTTTGCACGTAAACACTTACAGGCATGTGAAATAGATATCAAGGTTTATCTCCTTACCATGGAAAAGGAAATCTTCATAATCATTTATGCATATAATAATTTGATACATGATACGTAATGAACACACAATTTCATTCGTAAACAAATTCATACAAGCACATTCACGGTGTATCCAGATTTGCTGACGTATAGTTGTTTATTACACGTTTTCATTCACAAGGTTCAAGATTTAAAAAAAAAAATCAGTGATGCAGGGGCTGTTTAACATCATTAGTAAGAAACGAGGTTACAGTATATGAGAGGAGAAAACGATATACTAATACGTGTCAGCAGGGCTCTATTGCATATAACGTTGAGATCAAACGTAAGTCGGAATATATCAAACATAGGTCTGATACCTGACTTAAGCTTGATTTTCTGACTTAATCAATACGTTTGATTTACTTCTATTTATACAACAGGACCCTGCTGGTGTTTAGTCCACTATATTCGGTATAAATCTCACCAAAAACTTACAATAGACCATCACCTATATAATACCTTTATGAGCAATCTGAAGAACTGTTTGAACTCTAACATACTTATAATGTCGGTTATCTTTAAATCCTGTTTATTTTTTGTATGAAATTAGATGTTATACATATCATAATGATTAACATAATATTACAAAACAAAAGTCAATCCTTCCAAAACTATGCTTAATGTTGTGAAAGTGTTTGAAACTAAACCCTCCTGGAAAGCCGATTTTATCACTTCCAATTAATTTCCGCCAGCAAAAACTGATATGGTATCATCTTAACGTATTATAGTTCTTACAACTCAATGTCAGATAACCGTCCGGATAATAATTATGTCCAGTGGAGTAATTTTGATTTTATTTCATTAATCTTTGTGCAGTTTCTTTTCGCGCACCCCCGTGCCTTTACTGTTACAATGATACATGATTATTCTGCTCGACCTCTTGTTTATTTGTTTGTTTGTTTGTTTCGAATAGGGATGACCAAAAATGATTACATTTGTCATGTACTATCAAGTATCGTGGAGACATCTACCTTCTTTAGAGAGTTCTTGTCATTATGCAATGGACTCAATATTGTGATCCTAGTTGATATCTGTGAGGCAGCTCCAGTTTAGTGCCTGCTCAAACAAATTTTGGTGGCATCATAAAATTGGTTTAAAGGGGATAATATTTCGATATAACGAAAGAAAACTGCCGGCGCCACGGACTTCGTTATAACGGGAGTCCGTTGGATATATGTTAGTACCTCGCCGCAATGTGCTCATTTCACTATAGGCCTTGCAGTTACCATAGGATAATGACGGTCTAGAGCATAATAGAGTGATCTTCCTATTTTCTTAAGCTTTGTTTATCTTTATTCGCTCGTCACATTATCCGATATCCATGGTAAGTACTTTTGATTATGCAGAAACGATGTTAGTTGCATTTAAAATATCTCACACTGCCCTCACAAGAAGCTGAAAAGGGGCTTCTGCAGTGCCATGTTACCGGCCTAAAGGCAGCCAAACGAGCAAACACACAATTTCTGATTTTTGCCTCGAATGTATACCAGAATAAGCCAGTTAGGGGTTCCACTTTGAACATGAGCAGAACAAGGTCATTTGTACCAATGGGACACGTTGGTATTTAGATTCACTGATATAAGCAGCTGTTGTGTAATGATTATTCGTGTAATCTTTATAAACATCATGCTTGCCAGCACATCCACCCAACAGCAAAAATTGCATTTGGCAATATCAAAAGAAAAAAAAAACTTAATACATTTAATGCAGAATAATGAAATGGATGCTTTCCCAAGTGTAAATTGATGGGCCATTCTCGTCACCTGGTCTACACAACTTCATTCTTTGTTTGAACACGACTGATGAATCTACATCTGGCAAGCTTATGCATTTTGTCGCTTTGAAAACAAGGGAAGTGCCTAACCAACTGAGAAAAATGAAAGGTAATTTGTACTCAAGTGCACATGAGCTAACCCCGAACTGGCTTATTTACCCAAAATGATCTTGAGTTTAATGTGAAAGGTATGGTATTCTTACTGCGAACTTCACATTTGATTTTAGACCACCTCAATGTATAGTATAGCATTGGTAACATATCATGAACAAAATGCGGATGTTGGGAAACAATAAGTCATAGTATTTAGTACAATTATTTTGAAGAAAATAAACATACCTCAGTAGTTATAAACTAAGTTCTCAGCTATACCTGTTGTTAATAACCCATATCAATCCCCCATGTGGGTCTATTTATTAGTTGATAATACCCACACCTGAAGCACTACTTCCATCTTACAGAACTATAGGAAACAAAAAACATTTTCCTCACAATGTGGAGGCATACAACTGAGAAAAGTATCGGTAGAACTAGCTGTTGTTAATGTTAAATGACCGAACTATGCATGTGGAGCAATGTTTTAAAGGGGACCTCCGGATGATTTTCAGATTTTTACATTTGAACAACCATAGATTAGTCATACTGAGGACAGAGTTGCAGAATTTGTGATAATTGGGATGAAGAATAAGAATATTTTCAAAATTTAGAACAAATTACAATGAACAAGGATGATGACATGGCAGAGTCACCATAAGAATGTATGAGTTGGGGCTCAAGGAAGCAGAACAAAAGAAAAAGGCATGCATGTATAGATTATACACAGGTGAACTCGCAAGCAAGCGGTATTGCTATGGCCAGACACTGCTACATTTCTGAAATATGTGAACCTCCTGTGTCATCATCCTTGCGGAGTCAGTGTAATTTGTTTAAGGTTTTTCAAAGTATTGTTTCTCTGCTCAAGAACCAAAATAAATTCCACAAATCTATACATGGATGTCAATATTATGTACTACATGATGTAAAATTATGAAAATCGTCTGGAATGTCCCTTTAACTATAGGAGTGCTTGCTATTGCTCTTTGGAAGATGTCTTATCTTCTGCCTGCTGTTCCTTCCTCACAATGATGTGGACCCAGTGACGATAAATTAAGATGTCACCACCCTTTTCGACTGAGACCTCTGAAGACCTGAGAAGTTGCAGCACTTTATGTAGTAATTCAGAAGAAGCAGACTTCCGGAAGTGTTTGACGTGAGTGTAGAAATCCAGGAGAAGTTGTCCATCAGGTGACGATTCGTCGAAACACGGCGTGCAAGGAACAAGCCATGAGCCTCTTTCAATGGTGTACGGCACGTTGAGCATGTCCAGAGCTTTGGTCACGTCGTTGTCAGATAATGTATCTGAATGAGAAAGCTGTTGTTCCCCATTCGCCACTACCTTGGGCATCTTCACAAAGACAGATTTTTCTGAAGCAATGAAAGTAAAAAGAAAGGTCAAAATAGAGAGGAGGGCAAACGTACACAGGCCCGTAGCCAGGATTTTTCAAGGGGGGGTGCGGTCACTAAAAAAACGGACCTTCGGTACCAATACCAATGATGACACACACACACACACACACACACACACACACACACACAATTATATATATATATATATACGTATATTATATATATATATATATATATATATATATATTTTCTTTGGACGACCGAACTACAAAAGTTGTATAAGAATTTGCGCGCGAAGCGCGCCGCACATTGTGAATTTTGACTGTTTTAATGACGTTTTAAAGTCTCGAGGAAATTTGTATTTTTGTCTGTTGCATGCAATCGCGTTACGGTATTTCATCTAGGAAATAGTAAAAACTCATTTTGCCAGGAAGTTGCAAAGTTTAATTGTGTTCGAGACTCTGCGCGCGTAGCGCGCCGCAAAATTGAGAATAGTGATTTTCCTGGTGTTGTTTTAACTTTTATTTTTTCTATTGTATACCCGCGTTAGCAGGCCTGAAGCCAGGATTTTTAAAGGAAGGGGGGATTGCGTTAATTAACAAAACGGTCCTTTGATACTGTCCCGGGAGGGGTAGCGACAATTAAAAGGTGGACACCATGCTCATACATGGACTTCCAAAATGGCCCCTAAACGAGTAATGATCATATGATTTTTTCGGGCCTTAAAAACAAGTATTCCTTAAATGTTTCCTGCACCCTAAAGAAGTACTTCATCATGATTGAACAATATACCATTTTTCCAAATTTCGGCCTTTTTGATACCCTTTGATTATATACGCTCGTACATTACACTTTCCATCTAATCCGTGAGAAAAAACGACCCCTATTACGCGTTTTCTTTAGCGAGTATGGTCACGGTGTCCACCTTTCAGTTGGAGTTTTCCATCCCATTGGATGCTGTTTGGAAGATGAAACATTCACTTTACTATACAGTATATCAGCCGTTGGTATGCGAGTTTGTCAAAAACGAAAATAAATAAGAAAATTTTTAAAACAAAATGAATTGTAAATGTGAACCATTTATATTTTGCCTCCTTGTGGTAGGATATTTCCAGCATTTCCGAACTTTCAAATAATCATTTTAGATTTAATAATATTAAAGGTAGTAGATCCGATTCGCAAACATCTCCAATATCAGTCAAATGTCATATTAACCATCATGCTAAGAAGGTTTTCTTTGTGAAATTTGGAGGTCAGTGAAATTCAAAAATTAAACATCCGTTAGCCATTGGAAGAAGTTGAGTGCAAATTCAGACCTCAGGCTTAGTGCTCAGATGTTTTCCTATTTGATTTGATCTGTCTTACTGTGCACACTAAGATACATACTGGAATGGTTATTTCTTATTTATTAAATTATAGTAGCATATTTGGTTACTAGCTGTCTCTAGGCATTTTCGAATTTGGGCTGCAAAGAGATCCACTACCTTTAAGTTAGAAGAGAGATAAGTAAATAATGATAAAATAAACAAACAAAAAAGAATGAGTTTCTTTTGTAATACTATCTGACAAACTTTTTACTTTACCATTTTACTTCATAGCTCAGCACTTTCCATTCTCTCTCATACCCTCTTACCCATTACATTTAAATGAAATACAACTAAAATGAGTTTGCGTGCCTGCATAATACTCTTTGGAAATTATAAGTGAGAATGTTCTTAGGTTTTGGCTCACTTTAAAATGAGAACCAATAGAACTGTCACAACATGAGAAAATGTATAAGTAATAATCAACAGTACATTTCCGAATTTGGCCTGCAAAGAAATCCGCTACCTGTAAGTTAGAAAAGAGATTAGTAAATAATGATAAAATAAACAACAAAAAAGAATGAGTCTCTACCGCCGTATCCAGAACAGAGCCTGAAACGGTGCAGGCTCAAGAAATCGTTTGTACTAATACGTCTTGAAGTACTGTGTGATACTGTTGACTCAGACTTCTACAAAGCTGTAAGTGAGAATTTTAACCCAATCCGGCTCATTACCTGTGTTTTTTATGAAAAATATGAATAAGTGCGTGTTTAAAAGCATTAGATTATGCACGGAGATCGTACAGTTACTTGATAGATGATCTTTTCTCGAATGTTGGTACTAGCAAAAGGGCTAGAAAAAGCAGCTATTATAATTCGTTAGGCATGCATAATGGCCCAATGAGTGTTACAAGAGAACTGGAGTAAGACAGGCCTTTCATTTTGTTTTGCCTCTCCTGATCGTTCGTAAGAAATGCTAATTCATGACCACCTTTTCACAATTTGATTGGAGCATGCATTCATAATGGAAAATAGTTGACATAATAATCTATCCCCAGGCATTATCATGCCAACATGTACTTATATATACATGTACTATATCTTTGTGAGACGTAGATATAAAATGTCTCAGGTTTTCGATTTTAGTAATTTCGAGGAAATTTCTTTAATTTTTATCATATATGTAAACTTGAGGCTTTTAGATTTTCATCCACTTACCTCTGTTCCTGTGAAAAAATGCAAGTGTCAACCTCAATGTCATCCACGAATCGCACGTACTCGGGCGGCCAGTGGAAAAAAAAAAAAAAAAAAAAACACCGGTCACACGGGCCAAGGGCCATGGCATGCAGTGCCAATATAATAATAGCTCGCACAAATTGATACATAACATTTGTGTTTGTGTGCATGGGGACGATCCGATGGTTCATACAACAAAAGGGTTTCGTACAATTATTTTTAACATTGTTAAACTTACTCTTCCACATTTACGTAGCATATAATGTGTCTTTATATTTATTTGGATTGTTATCTTGAGAATTGCTAAAAACCGTTATTATGAAAAAGTGGACCTTTCAGAATTTTGGGGGGTGCGTACGCACCCGACGCACCCCCCCTGGCTACGGGCCTGGTACATGTATGTCAAAATAATGTTCCACAAATTGGAGGGAAAAGAATGATTGTACATTGTATTAACGTTTAGTATCAGAAAACACAAGCGGGAATATTTTAACGAAACCCCTTTTGAGTTTCAAAACAACAGTATACACGACCCTTCTTGTGTGCCCTCTTACGGAGTATGGTTGCACAGTGTGGGATCCCCACACAATAGGTTATTTTTTTAACCAGCTCGAGATGGTTCAAAGGAGAGCTGCCAGATGATTATGTGCTCAGCCGCTGTCACTGAACAACACATCTAGCGTCTCTGAAATGCAGCAACAACTTAGAGCTGGCTGGTGCACACTCCAGAAGGGAATAGAAACGTTCAGGTTTTGTGCATTCTACAAGATGCGCAGCTCACTTGCCGATTTGAGCAAAAGTTAATATAACAGCAACCAGACTGTCACGTAATAAGTGGAAGGAACGTGCATGTACTTTTCATAAAGTATGGAAGTTTGCGGAATTTTCATGCTTCTCCAAACTTCATTGATTTATGCATTTCTGCATTTGAATGGGGCCATGTGTAACACAGTATACATGGTATAGGTAAATTATAGAGGCAGGCTATGAGAGAATAAAAACAAAGGGCAGTATATATAACGCAAAAAAAAAAACGAAATTGAGGGCATATTAACCTGGTGTAGCAACGACAAAGAGAATGCCCCCCTCAGCCAAAGAATCGTATAGCACTTGCAGGGTCTTCGTGAGGTCTGAGGTGTAATAAATGGCATGAACCACGTGGATCAGGTGAAAGTTCTCACGGGTGTCGGCGGAGAGACACCCCACGTAGTCGTCAATAGTCGCATTCTTCCAGTCGAAAGACACACCCTGCAAGGAGCTTGTCTCCTCCTCGACCAGTTTCTTGAACCGGTAAAGCTGCTTAATTGATGGCTCCACGACTGTGTTGCTTATCTTCGGGAAGTGGGGCAGGAGCATTTTTGTCATCGCCCGATCAACATCTCCTGAATAGATAATGCACATTGTGGGATAACAATTAATTCTTTAAGACGCCAATACCTATAAAGTAGTTCGACCTAGTATAGTTTGCCAATAACTCATCAAGTATAGGATCTCTCTTGTGGTGAAAAAGTTTTCTGATATGTAATCTGTAACGATTGATTAGCTTTGTAAGGTTAGATAGGTTAAGATTTAAGGTCGCAGGGAATTTATTTTCACGTGGGAAAGCATGAACTACAATACACTATCCGTGAAGCTGAATTTTAAGGCCGTGTCACACCTATCCGGGCAAGCCTTGCGTGCGACTTGCAAAGAACAATTTTGACTACCCGGACGTCCCCGTAGATGATCCGCACATGACAGTACCTAGCACGTATCTCAACCGTAGTCGCCCGGAGGTGCGCAAGCATATTTTTTTACCCTCAACCGTGTTTAGGCCCTGTCACACCTCTCCGGGCAAGCTACTCGGGCTTGTTACGTGTAGGGATTTTCTAGCATACCGGACATTCCTGAGGGCGGAAAAGGATTTGAGCGAGTCAGCGCATGTGTCCTACTTGCTGGACGCGTTCTACTTAAATTATACTTGCGAGTATACTGTGTGACCTTTGTACCAGTCGCGTGGGGGCTGACAACTCAGTGAAGGAATTCCTCTGATGGAATGGCTGAAATCCCACAGAATTTCATTATCTTGGCTGCATACGGGACTGCGAGGTACCTGCGTGGGAGTTGCCTGGGAAGTGCTGCCGCTACGGGCCTCCTACTGGCGTTCTGCGTGAACCTCTCCGGGCATTCCCGCGACTCACCCGGAAAAAGTTTTGGTTATGCTCAAAACTTGGCTGCAGTTAAATCGGACTTGCGCAAGCACCTCCGGGCAACTACAAGTTAGATACGCGCTAGATACTGTCAGGTGCGGACCAACTGCGGAGAGCTCCGGGGAGTAAATTTGTTTCCCCGCAAGTCAAGCCGCAAAACTTCCCCAGATGCGGTATGACAAGGCATGAATGAAAATTGTAAACATTCTTGTTCGCCCGCTGAAAATCTTCTACGTGCTGGAAACTACCTCCTCGCCACAAGCCTGCGTAGCTTGCCCGGAACAGTGTGACACGGCCTTTAAATGCGTTGTAATTCATTAATTACTTTGACAATCAGGTCATCCAAACAAGGAGGCTGTTGAATGAGTCGATTCTAGACATGATTAAAGAATTAGCAAGTCTCTGTGTGTTTTGTTGTTGTTGCTGCTGTCGCCGTTCTTTTTTCTTCAAGGAAATTCTTGATATCCAAATTTGTGTAGGGCAAAGAAAGCGACCTTACAGATCAGCAGTGGCTGGGGGATGTATTGGGGTTTAGACTCCTCTTGAGTGTATTTTTTTTATTCGTTTTTTCAGTTATGTAAAGCGGAGATGTACAGACTTTCTTCTGCGCTTGTCATTCGATTTCGGAAGAGAAGTGGCGTCAAATATTGAGAAGGCTTTTTTTTTTGGTTGTTGCTTTCTCAAGACCCAAACATACCCCCTCCCCCCTTAGCAAAAAGCTATAGATCCGCCCCTGATCGGATTGATAGATGAGATGCATTGTGAGATTTCTGTCAAAGATTACACCAAGGTTCTTGAACGAAGAAACATTATTGATACGTACGTTCTCAAACTGGATGCTGGACTGACATAATGGGAACATAAGAACGGTATTGTTTATGAAATGAATGATTACATTTCTGTCTTTGTTCAGTTGCAGGCCCCCTATACCATATCTGGTTGGCCAATTCTTGATATCATACTCACACACTTGAAGTTTGCTAAGACAATTGGACATTTCCTGTTGCTTTAAAGTACATCCACTAAAGTTAGTATTATTATTATTATCATTATTGTTGTTATTATTATTATTAATTACATTGATTAGTAGACCATGCAAGAAAATAATATCCTTTGACTAAATAATATCTTGGCTAGACACCCATCCCAGAAAATAAAATAAAACAAGAACAAAACACAGCTTTTCCACATTACACAGACTGATTGACGTCTGAATAATACTCTGCTTGGTCAGTCAAGAGGTAAAGAATACAAATTGAATTTCAGCTTTTCCGTTGCACTGACACCATTCAAAATTAGAAATGTCGCTATGGCGACTGGTATGCCTCCGCCATAATGCATGATTCTCCTAATAGGTCTAAATAGTACATGTGGACAATGTGTGATTTCATTTTCACAAAATTGGCAAATGTTAAAATGACAGGTTTGTCACAAATGTGTTGAATGCTCACCTTCCATCACCTAGGTTTAATTGGATGAATAGGAGAGCATGTATTTGGGATTTACGGACTTTAACTTGACTTTGACCCATTCATACATTTATGCATTGAGTAATTTTCAAGGTATGGAGAAAAAGTGCAATTTCTGTATTGAATAGTAAATTGTTACCATTTTCATCTGGCCTTTGACCCTAAAATTCATAAGATAATCACTGTCAGGCAGAAGATGCATAAATATGTAGCACGTTTCAAGATAACTTGAGCCAATTCCGAGATATGGAGGAAAAACTTAGTTCAGCACTTTCACTTGATCTTTGACATTTTGACCTTTGAGGCAAAAACAAAAGAAAAAAAAACTTTCCAGAGAATCTCTATTAGGTTAAACATGCATACACCTAGTGTAAAAAAAAAATCCTGCTGGCATTGCACAAACATGAGGGAAATATTTAGTAAAATTTTAAAGTGTTGCCCTTGACCTTTGACCCCATGAACCCTAAATTCTCTACATAATCACTGCCAGTCAGTACATGTATATATATACTATGTTCCATGAAGAGACCTTGAACAATTTCCAAGATACAGAGAAAAAAGGTGAAGTTTTGATATTTTTACTTGACCTTTTGACCTTTGACCTTTGACTTCATGACCCAAACTTTCACCAGAGAATCTTAATTGGGTAATACATGTATACACTAAGTTTCAAGAAAATATCTTCAGGCATTGCATAGATATGAGGGAAATAGTGAGATTTTATGTATTTGACCTTGACCTTTTGACCTTTGACCTTGAGCATGTGCACCCAAAAGTTGATAGGCACAACTTCACCCCCTAATACACATACATGCCAAGTTTCATTAGGATATCTCAAAAGCTTTTGATAGTTACCTTGTCCACAAAAAATTCATTACGGACGGAAGGACGGACGGAAGGACGGACGGACAGACGGAAGGACGGACGGACGGACGGACGGACGGACGGACGGACAACCCGAAAACATAATGCCTCCGGCACCACTTCGTGGCGGAGGCATAACAAAAACAAAACAAATCGAAACAAAACAAAAGCACCAAGAATTTAACATTTGGAGTTCTTAAAGGGGAAAAAAAGAACTAGAAAGATTCCTATCTACAATAATTAAAATGAAGCTTATGGTTTATAGTGACCTCGTCTACAGCCACTCTGTCTATTTTCCAATTGGTCTACTGGCAAATTGTCTATTACCGATTCGTCTAACACCCATTTGGTCTACAACTTGTTTTGTCTAGTACACATATTGTCTAATAGTCACTTTGCCCACTACCCGTACTGTCTAATACCCAACTCGTCTAAGGAGCATTTTGTCTACTGAGCAACTGATCTAATAACCAAGTCGTTTATACTCACAATGTCTACTTGTCATGTCGTCTAATATCCATTTTGCCTACTGCCACTTTGTCTGCTCCCACCTCGTCTACAAGTCATCTCGTCTAGTTCACTTTGTCTAGTTATCATATCGTCCAACCCTTAGTTCGTCTATACCCAACATGGTCTATACCCATCTGGTCTACACCCAACTGGTCTACACCCAACTGGTCTATACCCAATTGGTCTACTCCCAACTGGTCTACACCCAACTGGTCTATACCCAACTCGTCTACTCCCAACTCGTCTATACCCAATATTGGTCTACTCCCAACTGGTATACTCTCAACAATTTACCCAAGCTGATCATTCCTATCTGGTCATGCTCATAATGAATATATACCACTTTGTCTAGTGTCCAGTCCGTCTCACTGTCACGAACTATTCATAACCCTGCCATGGTACAAAAATCAATAATAGTCTATTCTTTAAAGTTGTTAATTATTCCGCACATGCTGAATATGAAGACATATTAATGGTGAGACACGACTATCCAGTCAACATCCTGGCCGTATTTTTACCATACTTATGATTGTGTATCAAAGGTGAATGGATGGAGTGTTGAAGTTTGGACATATAAATGCTGCACGATTGCTTCTGAAATAAATAACACATCCAGCACGAATGTAACACAGCAAGTTTTTCACACTGTGACATTATTTCTTTTTTTAATAAAAAGTAATAAAATTGTCATAATTAGAACAAAAAATTTAAACCAAATGGGGCACCAAGAGTGTTCAACCTATTTCAATGGGAAAGGAAACTGGATGAAATAGACTTAAGTAAGGAGTTTGGAGTATCTAGACAAAAAAAAACCAACAAACTATATAACTAGTAACCGTTAGACCAATTGGGAGTAGACGAGTTGGGAGTGGACCAGTTGGGAGTAGACCAGTTGGGAGTAGACCAGTTGGGAGTAGACCAGTAAGGAGTAGACCAATTGGGTGTGGACCAGTTGGGTGTAGACCAGCTGGGAGTAGACCAATTGGGTGTAGACCAGTTGGGTGTAGACCAGTCGGGTATAGACCAGTTGGGAGTAGACCAGTTGGGAGTAGACGAGTTGGGAGTAGATCAGTTGGGAGTAGACTAACTGGTTATTAGACTAATTGAGTATTAGACAAGGTGGATGTAGACCAATTGGCTATTAGACAAACTGAGCTGTAGACTATTTCATTCATAGACCTAATGATTAACGAAATGGTCAATAGACATAACGGGTATTAGACGAAATGTGACTTAGACAAACTAGAGATTAGATTAAATGGTTAGTAGACGAAATGGCAATTAGACTAATTGGCATTTAGACAAAATTCAATTCAATTCAATTCAAAGTTTATTTCATTTTTCGACAAAACATATAAGTTACACTTCTTTTGACAACAGAGAATAAAGTGAACAGAACATTATGTATCGAAAAGAATGTAAAACAATTGAGGAGGACCTTATAGTAATTATACATTGTACATGTAGTAAAAAAAAACCAGAAGTGATCGAAATAAAGTACATGTATAACTTTGCTTAAAGTGCGAAAAATGGAGAGACCCACTAAAAAGACAGAGCTTGTAGAATGTGGGCCCCTCTGGAATAATAACATCAATGGAAAGATTAGTTGAAGCATCATAAATACAAAAGGAGAGGGAAAAAAGAGGAAGAAGTCTGGAAGCCCACTGAGAACTAGATTCACAGATAAATACACTTACTATTATAGACGTGAACAACATAGGACAAGACTAGACAACAAAACAACTGCTGAAGAAAAGGCTGTACGGGACAAAACGGAATGGAAACGATGAACAAATAGAAGACAAAATAGCAAACGAAAATGCACAACAAAGAGAAACAGATAATGGTTGTGGAGGGGGAAAAAAGTGATTGTAGCGTCTGAAAGGAGAAAAGCAAGGAAATGAAGGGACGTGAGAACAGGAATAAGACAGACATTCATGTCTTTGACTCTTTTGGCGAAAGCGTAGATAGCAGCAGACATCCAAAAGATTACAATTTATTCTTCAAAGAGGAAAAAGTAAGTCTGTATGTGAGAAAGAAGGCCAAATGGCTAGTTTTGTCCTGGAAAGTCATACGACTGCAATAGAAAGGACTTCAGTCTCCTCTTGAAAGAATGTATGGATGGGGCGTTTTTTATATCATGATTCAGAGAATTCCAATAATTTGGGCCGATATAGATAAGTGTATTTTTAGCAAGAATCGTGCGTAAAAGGGGTAAATGAAATTCATTGGAACGCCTAGTGGGATATTCATGAAATGATTGGTTTTTTAGGAACATGGAATTAAAAATAGACGGAAGCAAATTGTTACAATACTTTATACATAAATTGGCCTAAATCATACAAAAACAAATCTTTAATTTTTAAGAGCTTATTGGAGGTAAACAACGTGTTTGTATCATATGAGAACGTACAGGGGAATGGCAGATAATGCGGAGGGCTGGTTGGAAGACGAGTTGATAGTAGACAAAGCGAGTTTAGACGAGATGGCATTTGACTAGGTGAACAGTGGACAGTGTGGTTGTAGACGAGGTGCCAGTTTACCAAGCTTATAGGGCAGAGAACTCTCGAAAGGAAAAAAAAAAACCCAGTGCACTGAAATGAAAGGCGATCCGTCTTACGTAATAAATCAGCACTTGTATAGATGCTAGACGTGCATGTGCACGAATGAACTAGTAAAATGAAGAAAGCCAAACCTGAAATTCTCAGGCGCATGGAAAAAGAATGCTTGGAGAGACAAGAATATATAAATACATTTTTGGAGTTCTTGTTATAGGTATATATACACATACATATACATAATACGATACATATATACCTATGACAAAAACTCCAAAATATATAGGTGTACCTGTGCTTGGAAGTCTCGTCCGCTACCGGCGGACAAGACTCCCTAGCACAGGTACACCTGGGGGGCATTTCATCAACGAGTTCGTCGGAGTTTTCACCGACAAATTTGCTATCAGCCAATCAGACGCAAGGACTTCATTAGCTTTTAACAGTTGTCAGTGTAAATCCTTGCGTCTGATTGGCTAATAGCAAATTCGTCGGTGAAAACCTCCGACGAACTCGTTGATGAAACGCCTCCCAGGAATGCTCTGCTTCACAACATCAAACACTTTCCATCAATCATCTACAAACTATACTCAACAGATACACAACAACAATATATATATATATATATATATATATATATATATATATATATAGTGCGAAAGATTGTTTCTTAGGAGATTAACGTTACCTTAACCCTAACCCTAACCCTAAACTCTCACACTAACCCTAAAGACACCTAATTACTTAATCATATCACTTATACATATCACTTGATTTTTTTTTTATTTTAGCGAAGGGTACATTATGGAACTCTTGCAACAACAAAAAAAAAAATGAAATACACGTTGTCGTACCTGCTCCACTGCCGATACCCAATATTCGTAGCTGAGAGGTTTGCGAACATCTAGCGGATATATCGGCAGCGACTGTTCTTCCAAAGGCCTCTTCGCTCCAGTTTCCGACAGGGCCTACTTTGGTAGCATACTGCAAGAATGTCTGGTGCGCCTTGGCGTAGTAATCTAGGTCCTCTGTTAAGAACGTCAGAGCAGCCATCTGTACACAATGTTGTAAGAATGCATGATATGATAACACAAAATATGTGCCGAAAGACAAGAGAGGATACATCGGATGTATTCGCCTTCCAATTTATTTACTGATGCTAACATTTCCTTTATGATTTCCTTCTCTTTTTTTTCCACTCCCGTTTAGTGAAAGATGGCAAAAACGGGTAAATGAGAGTGCAGGTGTGCAATACAGAAATAACAGAAATTCCATAGAATATCAAATGAAATGTAATATGGAGACGGATGGAATAAATATAATGCAACCATGTGGACAAAATTGTTGAATACGTGCCTGAAATCACGTACAGCAAAAGCAATCGTACCAATAGTCCCGTTTGAAGTTGTTTTTTTCAAGGATGAGAGCCGACCTCGAATCAAAAGTATGCTACCGTACTGAATGGGACAGCTTTTCGATGCCACTTATATAGGCTTCGTAGGTCCCTGGTGTCTTCAGAACTTGCTGGAAAAAAAACCCAGACAATAATGTGACACGGCGAGATATGCTTCACTAGTTTTGTCAAAGGATCAAAAGGACACACACATGAAAAATCCCAGGTGCGTATCTCGTATGATACATTAGGATGTTCTTAGGTGATAGCTTAGGCTGCGTTAACACCGTGTTCCCTCCCGGCGGCCACGGCAGCCCCGTTTGCCCGAAACGTATAGTGCGCCGTGGGTAGCTGAGACATTCTCCCATTTTCCCCTCTTCGCATTCTTGTCTTATTCGTATAAAGGTCCTGTTTACCTTTGGGAGCAGTGATTTAAAAATAATCAAGATATCACTTTTGATGCATATGTGTAGGTCAGTTGTATCACAAAACATCCTATCTTTTAAAACTTGTAATAAAGCCTAAAATTAAGGAGATATCACTTTTTTTTTATCAAACCATAACTGTAGACGGTTTAGTCTGGAACTACATTTTTATCATAACTATTGTTCACATTTTGTATATTTAACAGTACTTAAGAACAATTATACCCGTTCAAATTTTTACATTGGTTGTTTCTATCCGTAACTCACATTTCAGTACTATTTCAAAGCACTAATGCTGGGTTTTTGTTTTATCTGCAAATGGAAAATTATGCCTTTAAGTCCTCGCCATGGTAAACATATAGCTACGGGACGCTGTTCTCCCGGCGTCTGGTCAGGCTAGACTATCAATATTTTCTGTTGCGTCCCGTTACGGACAGCCTCAAAGTTTTGTTACGGCCTATTACGTGCCGTCATGTTTCGTTGCGTCCATCCCGTTTCATCACGGCATACAAGATTCCTCACTAGCACCGGGACTGCCATGGCAATTTTTTGACAGTTTAAAAATCTGGCACGGCATCCACGACATTTACGGCCTGTTACGTTTTCCTATCCCGTCTCTCCGCGTTGTCTCACGTCCATCCGGTTTTGTCCACGGTGGTCTGAAACGTGGCTGTCGTGGCTGCCGGGAACATGGTGTAAACGCAGCATTATCTATTTCTATAGTGGGTAGATTGTGTAAAGCAGTTTATCATCACCTTATGCTACGTTAACTCAAAATTTGAAATGTAATTGCTGCAGGGTGTATGTGAGTGTGTTGCGCTTACGTGTTCAGCCTGGCATGTGTCTACTGGAGGAGAATAGTTATGCGAGCGCGTGTGTGTTCTTTACATGATTTATATGGTACGAGTTTATGTGATGTCTTTTAATGTGTATATTCTTTCATATCGTCTGGCACTGTCCAAATCATAATGTGGTTAGATATCTAGTATCTAATGTACAAAGATTTATTCTTATAAGTTCAGTCAAAATCAAACTTAATTTGGAATATCATTGGATACGTTCACTAATTTCAGATGAAATCTAATTCAAGTTCGATATGGGGTTTTTTCATATCATATCATATCATATCATATCATATCATATCATATCATAATCATATCATTCTAAGGTGAAATTTACAGAAATTAAAGAATTAACGCTTACAACTCATGGGTCAGTATCAAAGTTTGCAACTGATTGACAACTTGCCCTTCATCGACTTAAACAAATACCGATTGTACAGTGTCTGAGTAATAGCCACGATTTAAAAAAAAAAAAATCATTGGCACACATAGACCTACTTGAGTGGGATTCGAACCCAAGACCTCCTGATTGCTCAGTAGGCAGGCGTTATAATATCCACTGGATCCCCCAAGAGTATTAAGAATAATCAATCCAGAATCATAAAAACTTTATAGAATAATGAGATAATGTTTGCAGAAATGTCTCCTAAAAACAAATCCAAGGCTTTATATAAGGCTTTATGATTCAAACATAAATTTAAATCCATAATCCTATAGTTTACATAAAACTTCTTCATAGGATGTGGATACATTAAGTATAGTTAATTCCTGGTTTTAGTAAATGACGTGTACAACAGGCAAGATTCTCATACGGCACAGAAACTTATTAATCTGCTTGCTCACCGTTTGCGCTTTGCTCGATGTCTGAGATCAACATTTTGCAACTTTGTGAGTTACGGTACAATGCACATACAAACTGGAAATATTTGGTCTCAGCAGGGAGGTGACCTTGTCACCCCTGTTGTGACCCAAATTGCACCCATACTCCACCACAGATGAATAGGTATATGGGGGCGTAATAGGCATTGTTGAATGTATTCGTTGTTCAGTCAAAATAAGGGTTTCACCCACCACTAACGATTGCAACAGTAGGAGTTCCACTGCAGTGTACTCGTATAGTCTTCTAGCCTATATACTATATCACTATAGTCCCAGGAAATGGTTGGCAAAATGGTTGAATTTGCATCGATAGGATATAATATGCAAATTAGTTCGACCATGATTAAAATACATTGTTTCCATCAAAACACTGTTCTTCTGGGTTTAAGATGGGAACACCGAAAATGTTGAAGCGTATAACGCTTATACGAAGTCAGTAAGTGTAATACAAACATTTCATGTAAATAGACTGATTCTCAATTGCATATCATAACACGTGTATGTAAATCATCTTATGTTGTTAAGGGCAAGTCAATTTCATGTTTAATCGCATCAAATTACCAGATATGACTAGTAATGATAATGAAAATAATAATAAGAGAATAATAATAATGATATAACAATAGTAATAATACTAATGATAATGATAATAATAATAATAATGATAATACGTTACACTGTCTTGTAATGCGTTTATTACGATGTTTCTATAAGCATAGTTATAGCAAGTTCTAAAGTTCATGATTTCAGTTTCGCTTTACCAGAAAGAAACTTTACGGAGTTGATAACATCAAATCAATAAAAATCAACGTTCGTTAGCACGTAGATGATAACAGCTTAACCTTGACTTACTGTTAAAGTACGAAATTACACAAAGCAAGAGTTAAAATCTATGTTTTGCCCAATTTTCTTATCAATTAACTAGGGCAGTGAATCAGATTCTTGATGATTCAACTCTTGTATCCTTGAGGGTTTGAGATAGTTAAGATGGCAGCCAAAATGGCCCCCAAACCGGAAATTCCTATAATCATTTCCCTATCAAAGGTGAAAAAGAATTTGAATAAAAGATATAAATGTATATGATTTTTCCTGTTTCGATGCAACATTTTCATTCTTGGGGGGTTTGGTACATAAGTGGTCACAAAAAAGACCATCTAAACTGAAATTCCTATAACCTTTCTTTATAACTGGTGAAAAAAAAATGTCAACCCTGGAAACTTACAAAAAAATGTATGTATTGTGTGTGTGTGTGTGTGTGTGTGTGTGTGTGCGCGTGTGTGTGTGGTTTTACCTTGTTTCAAGGGTGCTATATCAGAATCTGGATGAAAAACTTTTACATCCTTACGGGTGTTTGAAATATTCAGGATGGCCACAAAAATGGTGGACAAATTAGCTGCAATTGTCATACAATTCCTTATGAATGGTGAACAGTGGAAAGGAAAAAATATTCCAAATAACAGCCAAAACTTGAAATTCTAATACATTTTGAATATTATATATGGTGAATATTAAGGGATAAAATAGATTTTAACTTAATTCCGGGGCGATAAAGGCAAATCGAAATGATTCAACTCTTTCATTCTATCATACAAATGTTTTGAGATATTCAATATTGCCGCAAAAATTTGAGGTTCTTTATCAGGCAGGTGGAGAAAACTTGTTGCTCTAAATTTACAATAAGATTGAACCAATTGAAAACCAATAATTTGTGTTTTGCGCATTTTGTTTACTAGATTTCTGTTGAGTATAGTAAATTTCGTAAAACCAGCACAAAAAAAGAAAAACAAAAGAGGGAGGATCACAGCTACAATATTTTGTTCAATGGGTACAGACATTTCAGCATTAGAGTTGTTTCAGCATTAGAGCTAAGATAATTTTGTTTTCATAAAGTGTAACGGAAAATAATAATGATAGATGAGACATTGCTCTATGCAAGATCTACATACAGTCGAAAGGGTGCACATTCGAAGGCAACCGTTTGGGTAGCGCCCAAAGTTGCTGCAACCCCACGGCCCTTTACGTAATATACATTAACCAACGAGATTTCAGTTGTACTAAGTGTACGTTACTTTATGAATTCTAGCAAAGACACTTTTATATTCAGGAACTATGGCATTGGCATAGTGGAGGCATTCGTCCACATCTATATAAATGATGCACATTGAAAAGCAACCCGTTTTCATTGGGAGATATTAAAGGTTCTGTTGACCTTTGGGAACAGTGAGTTAAGAAATGTTCAAGATAATATGACATTTAATGCATATGTGAAGGTCTGTTGTACCACAAAACATCCTACCATATAAAATTTTCGCGATAAAGCCTAAAATATAAGAAGCTATCTGTATTTTTCTTGATAAACCGTAACTGTAGACGGTTTGGTCTGGAAACCTTTTATTATAACTATTGTTCACATGTTGTATTTACCTATTCAAATTTTTACATCGGTTGTTTCCATCCCTAACTCACATTCAAGAACTATTTTAAAGCACTAATGCTGGGTTTTTGTTTCATCTCCAAATGGTAAATTATGCCTTTAAAAGTTACCCCTACACCTCACATCCCGGTACGAAAGATGCATTTATTATGACCGACGCGAATACGAGTACAACTGTTTTAAGCGCACGCACCTTTGAAAATCGTTCCTGCCATACGGATTATAAAAAGATATCGATTTCATTTCCATTAAACACATAGGCGTTTTCACGTTTTAAAAAGCCGATATTGGTGTGTACACTGTACTATTGTCCTGGACTATTGTCTGAACTAAACACTCTGTTCGTGGTGTACGAGGTATAAAGATATTCGTGCTGTGGATCGCCTCGCTGTCGCTTGGTACGTATATGTAAGTATGTACCGTAGCGTACGGTAACGTACCACTTACATCGCGTGTTTATATGTTTATATATATATATATTGTGGCGGCCCCCCGCTTCTACTTCGTCGTCCAAGCCGTTGTTCTTCTCGCTCATCATTATTGGGGGTTCGAGAGTGTAGCCTACACCATCTTTGGCCAGTGTTGTATCGTGTTCTGTCTTGTGTTGTCGTTTGTCAGGATTCATCGTGTAAGATTGTTAAGTCCCGAGCGGAAAGACTTTAACTAATCTTTGAAGCTAATTCTCGTAAGATAACAGGGGGCACTATCCACCAAATGAATAAGTTCGTTTCGATCAAAATATATGATCTTGAAGTAAAGGGAAATCTGAATGCGTAAAATGTTTCAGAGGTTGTATACCAGAATGTTTGTAACTTAATCACACTAATAAAAAGTCAGAAGAGATTTGTCTTTGAATTCAAAGTGAAATAACACTAAACATCAATTTATTAACTCATCTTTACAAACCAATTTATCGCCACTGTTACATCATATACAGAATCAAACTACCTCTATGGAATACTCATCATACTATGATCATGTCTTTCTATATCTTAAGTTATTATGGGGGCTAAACTATTCTTTGAACAATAATTATCAAAGACCGCTCTCAGCGGTTAACTTTGTTCCTTACATTGGACTATGTCAGTCGGCAGACCGCTTATTGGGTTGTTTACACCTTGACCGCTCACGGCGGTAACCCCATCCCCTTCTGATTTTCACACTAAAATTTTCCCTTTGTATACGCTTATTGCGGACGTAGTAGGAAACACCCTACTACGCGGATCGCGATCCGCGTAGAATGCGTGCACTTGCCCGAAAATGGCGATCCGTGCCAATTCCGTACTATTTTAATGACATAATATTGCCTTTATCTTAAAATATAACTTTAGACCTGATGTATGATATACATCATTGGAAAGAAAATACAATTTTTATTAATATCATGTAGATTATCCTTTTTCTTATTGTCCGCGCAATCAATAATAAGCCGAAAAGGTGAAAATATCCGAGAAACACAACGTATTCCAATTCACCTCAGTGCACATTCTCCGCGGACACGAATCCCGGCACAACCAAACACTTATGACATTAAAATCTCATATTTCGAAGTTACTACACACTAACATACGAAAACATACATATATCTCCGTAGTCATAACAAAATGCCGTTGACTGATATCATTTGCCTCTCTTCAAATTCTACTATTTCATTATGATAACAATTTTAGACATTTAAGAGTAAGTTTGACGGATCCAAATGCAGCTCGTATGTAAATGAGTTTCATTCCGGAAACGATCATGAATGAACAATACGCGCTGCGCGTAGTGCTCAAGTACTGTACAGTATTCATTTGCCGTCTAACGCTTGTCATATCAACATGGGGCCGTCAATTCATCCTAAATCCAGCTATCTAACTACAAGAATTTATATAGGGATGCTCCTCATTCGGTTAAATTACAGATATATAACAATTGATTTCTAAAGGATGGCCAGAAAGACTCGCTATATAGGTTTACATCACGTCGACTGCACCGACTGCACTAAGGGAATGCCTATAGATGCATCTACAGTCAACGGTAAGTGATCATGCATAGCTTACATCAGTATTCATCCTGTACAAATAACACTTGCTGCATTTAAAGGTAAGGAGTATCTGAATACTAGCAGGCCTGAAATCAGACGTGGGGCGCTACACTGCCCCCTCCTCCATAAAAATGCGTCCTCGCATTTCTTAAACATGCATATTAACAGATTCTACATTCTCGAGTATACTCAATTTTGCGTCAAATGGTCATTCATAACAACGATAAAAGTTTAAGAAAATGTCAAAACGAACTTATTTATTTAAAAAGGTAACTGGCATTTACGAGAATCTATAGATGCTTCTCTTCACTGAATTGAGAAATATTTATACGATCATATGTACAGGTGTTATCATCAACATCATTGGCATCCGCCAATGCATTCATCATCAATATCAGCACTTGCAATCATCAACATTCAAACTGGAGCTGCGAAAAGTAGCATCTGTGTCTGCCCGTAAATATAACCACGTGTGCCATCTTACAAAGAAGACACGTTTTGATAAAACTTCAACTGTTTTCACGAAAGAGCAATACTCAAGAAACTTACAATTAGTAGAACCTACTCAATAAACATTAACCAGTGGCGTTACAATGTTTTCATATATGATACGATTTCATTGAAGAGAGAGAAGTAAGAAAGATGGAGAAGGAATAGGAAGATATTAAGAGAATTAAGACAGTCAACATATGCATGAGATTCAACACGATAATATATGATGCGATTTCATTGAAGAGAGAGAAGTAAGAAAGATGGAGAAGGAATAGGAAGATATTAAGAGAATTAAGACAGTCAACATATGCATGAGATTTAACACGATAATATATGATGCGATTTCATTGAAGAGAGAGAAGTAAGAAAGATGGAGAAGGAATAGGAAGATATTAAGAGAATTAAGACAGTCAACATATGCATGAGATTCAACACGATAATATATGATGCGATTTCATTGAAGAGAGAGAAGTAAGAAGGATGAAGAAGGAATAGGAAGATATTAAGAGAATTAAGACAGTCGACATATGCATGAGATTCAACACGATAATATATGATGCGATTTCATTGAAGAGAGAGAAGTAAGAAGGATGAAGAAGGAATAGGAAGATATTAAGAGAATTAAGACAGTCGACATATGCATGAGATTCAACACGATAATAAGATCATCGCCGGTATCATGCACTCCGTCGCTTCTCTAGGATCGCGAGGTCCCTTGCTTCGCTTCCGCCCTTTTAGAAACTTGATATGAGTACCGGGTATAAAAGCTCCCGTCCGGCAGGTGTAGGGTCTCCACTGTCCGGCTAATGCCTTCTCCCGATCCCAGCGCTTGGTAGTACATGTGGGATTCGGCTTGGCGGTGATATCCCGACCCTCGAGCAGATGACTGGCACACACGCCTACAGCGGTCCATTATATCTTGAATCCTTTCCTCTTCTTCCCCGTGTTTGGTCTGGGTAGACGCGTCCGTCCCTTGGTCAAATGACCCAGCTTGAGTGCTAACCGTGCTGAATGAGTCTGTGGAAATGTCGTCTATGGTACATTCTGCTGCCTGTTCGGGAGGCGCCAAAGAGAGTGTGTCCTCCTCTGGAACAGCTGGGTCGACGTGGGCTTCCATTTCCATGGGTTGGACTTGGGGAGGGGTGGTTGGAGAATGACCGGGGGAACTTGGTCGGGGCGGGGGTGTCTCCTTTTCGGGCTGTGTTGATGTCCGTTCGACGACACGTGGGGGTGATGGACTTAGGGATCTGATGACGGGTCGTCGATGAGGGGGCAGGGGTCTCGTGGGCTTTCTCCTCATATTAGTGAGGTCCGGTGTAGTCAGACGTCTGATGTGGCGTCGAACGGTGGGGTGAAAGGGAGGGGGCGGAAATCTGGAACTCGACGGCGCGGGATGTGGTCTTTCTTCGGTCGTTGCAGGGCTTCGGACCCTCCTTCTGGGCTCAAATGCTCCATGTCGCGACGATTCATGGGCTCTAATAACCTCCCGATTCTTCGTCTTATAGGTGCAATACCGGCAATTCCAGTACGGCATAATTGCTCTCGGTGGGCTCATCTTGGGTCGCATCTATAAAGAAAACAAAATTTACACAAATCCAGCGTAACAGGAGAATACGCACTCCATTTGGGATTCTAGTTGTTTGCCATAATGAATACTTCTAATTCAAAACCATTCCTAGTCCTTTCACTTAGAATTAGAAGTAGTTTGGAGGTTTTCTCTGTCTTTTCGGATAACGAGGGGGGCTGCAGGTTTCATCATTGATTTGGGGAACTTCTTCAACCTCTACACTAGAACCTTGGACCTGGGAACCACATGTTTGCCCTGAAGTTACACGTTCCTCTATCAAATCATGTACCCAGTCGTCGGGTATGGGTCCATCGTACGGTTTTGTCCTGTCAAAGTGTACTATCTTCGGTCTAGAACGAGGGGTGGCCTGAAGCCTGTACGTGACGTCAGATAGTTTAGTCACTATTTTGTAGGGTCCGTCCCATCCATAGGATAACTTAGGACTGACACCTTTCTTCCTTAGATCATTTTTTAACCAGACGAAACCTCCGGGTTCGTATGAAGTTCCAGCTATCCTCTTGTCATAGTTCCGCTTTTGCCGTCTGAGATTTCTTGCGTTGTTGGACATTACTTTCGAGTAGATATTTTCCATTCTACTTCGTAGTTCTTTGGCATAATCAGTCTCTTCGTCGTGGTTTGGCGAGTCAAGAGAGAGATCTGAGGGATGAAGTACTTCTCTGCCAAACATCATCATGTTTGGGCTTTCTTTCGTTGTCTCGTGCTCTGTACTTCGATAAGCTGCTGTTGCGAAGGGAACATGTCTATCCCAGTCACGTTGATGCTTCTCAGGATCCAACATTGTGACTAGCATGTTCAGCAAAGTTCTGTTAAATCTTTCCACCATTCCATCAGACTTCGGGTTAAATGGCGTGGTTCTCGTCTTCTTTATTCCCAACAATTTGCAGACTTCCTTGAACAACTTGGATTCAAACTGTCTTCCCTGATCAGTGTGAATCTCCATCGGAATCCCGTATCTGCAAATAAATTCTTCAACTAGTATCCGCGCAATTGTACTTGCAGTTTCATCAGGCATCGCATAAGCTTCGACATATTTAGTGTAGTAGTCTCCTATGACTAACACATATCTATTTCCGTCGTCAGTTTCTGGGAGCGGTCCGAGAATATCGAGCGCAATTCGCTCCATTGGGCTTCCACTAAGCCTTTGCTGAAGAGGTGCTCTTCTCTTCTTACTTGGGCCTTTGCGTCGGGCACACGCCGAGCATTTCCGTATGAACGACCTCACGTCGGCCTTCATCCCTACCCAGTAATATCTCCGTTGAACACTCTTCAACGTCTTTGTCGTTCCTAAATGAGCTGCTAAGGAACCTGCGTGTAGTTCTTTCAGAACTTCTTCTATTTTCTCTTTCGGCAACACCAGTCGCCACCGCACTTCCCTTCCATCTTCGGACTCCCATTTCCGATACAGAATTCCTTGTCGAATTTCCAATTGCTCCCAATGTTCAAGTAACACTTTACTCTTGAAGGACCACGAGGAAGCTTCTCCCTTCGTTGGTCTAGTACCCTTCTCCACAGCTTCAAATACTGGTCTGATGTTTGCATCTTCTAGTTGGGTTTGTCTCACTTCTGCCTTCTCGGTGTCATTTGTCATCTGAATGACACAAGTGTGACTTGTGTGTTCCTCATCTAACACACATTCAGATTCTCTTCCACATTGGCGACAGGGTTTCCTTGACAGGGCATCTGCGTTCCCATGACTCCTGCCTGCTCGGTGGACTATCTCAATGTCATATGCAGCGATTACCTCGAGCCATCGTGCAAGTTGACCTTCTGGTTGCTTGAAGTTTATGAGCCAACGTAATGCTCCGTGATCTGTTCGAACTCTAACATGTCTTCCGTAGAGATATTGCTTGAAGTGTTTGAGATATGTGACTACAGCTAGAAGTTCCCTTCGAGTTACACAGTAATTTCGTTCTGCCTTGCTCAGAACTTTGCTACCGTACGCAATGACTCTTTCCTTTCCGTCTTGTACTTGAGAAAGAACTCCACCTATTCCTTCCTTGCTGGCATCCGTATCCAGGACGAACTCTCCTTCGGGACTAGGGTATGCCAGGATCGGTGCAGTTATCAATCTTCGTTTAAGTTCATCAAATGCGGCCTGGCAGACAGGACTCCATACGAACTGTCCGGCACGACCCTTCTCTGTCAGTTGATGAAGCGGCTTAGCGACACCTGCAAAGCCTTCTACGAAGCGTCTATAGTAAGATGCAAGACCTAAGAAACTTCTAACTTCTTTCACATTCTTAGGTGTGGGCCAAGATTTGACTGCTTCTATCTTCTCTTCTTGGGTTGAAACGCCTTCGTTTGACACCACGTGTCCGAGGTAGGATACTTGAGTCTTGAATAAGTGACATTTTCTTGGCTTTAACTTCAAGTTTGCTTGTCGTAGTCGGTGAAATACCTGTCGCAGTCGGCTGATTTCTTCTGGTATTGACTTTCCAAAGATGATCAAATCGTCTAAGTAGACCAGAAGTGTTTCCCAATGCAGTCCTGCGAGTACTTTGTCCATTAGTCTTTCAAAGGTTGCGGGGGCGTTGCAGAGACCAAATGGCATTACATTCCAAGTGTACAATCCATTATCTGCTAAGAACGCTGACTTTGCTTTAGCATCTTCGTCTAGTCCTACTTGCCAGTATCCACTAGCCAGGTCTAGTGTTGAAAACCACTGTGCTCCAGACAGTGCGTCTAAAGTTTCGTCGATTCGAGGTAAGGGGTAAGCATCTTTAACTGTAGCTGCGTTGAGCTGCCTGTAATCGACACAGAATCTCTGAGTTCCATCTTTCTTCTTTACCAGTACTATATTTGAAGCCCATGGACTGTCGGTTGGTTCTATGAGACCTTTCTTCAACAACTCTTGAACTTGCTTCTTAATTTCATCTCTCTGTCCTAGTGGATGCTTACGTGGTCTCTGTTTGATTGGTCGCTGTGTTCCTGTGTCAATCTTGTGCTGAACAATATCAGTTCTTCCAATGTCACTGTCTGATCGTGAAAAGACGTCTTGAAATTCAATGAGCAAACTCACCACATCTTGGTGGTACTGGCTTGGTATGTCTTCCGTACTTCTTTCAAGTAAGTCCATCAAATGATCAGGTATCTCCCTATCTTTGAGTGGAGAATCTTCTGGTTCTTCTTTTACATCATCTTCATCTACAAGCGTCATCGATGCAATGGGGGTATTCTTCTGGATGACCTTGTTTGAGTTCGAGGGATTGAATATCCTAACTGGCACTAATTCTTCTTGCGTCCTAATTAGTGTTCTAGCTACTAGTAATCCTTTCTTTGACAACTGATTTCTAGCACTGCCTGTATACGGCAGAAGAATGCTTCACCATCTTCCTTCTTACAATCGACCACTCCCCAGTGAGTGGTTAGTTGAAACGTACTCAGATCTAATTTGGCTCCCATGTCTGTTAAGTTATCTAGACCAATGATTCCATCATTACTGACATCTGCTACCAACATTTTCCTCCTACCCTTATTTGGACCGATAGTTAACTCAAAAAAAGCTTGACCATATATCGGTAAGTGAGAGCCGTCAGCTAATTTAGCTGATTTATTTACACTTCCTAATGGCGGTCTATTGTCTTGACTGATACTTTCGTACACTCTTCTAGACACATACGAGTCGGTAGCTCCGGTATCCACCAGAAATTTGTATTCTTTCCCGTGAATTACTGCAGGGACAAAAAGACCTTCAACGCTTGGATCAATACTGGGAACATAGCTAGTTTTGTTTGAACTACTAGAAGCATGTGTTTCGGGGGCCTCATCTAATTTATTCCATCTGGCCGCACCATGGCCCTGTGGGGCGACCATCGGTCGTTTAGCTGTCCATAACGTTCTCGTCCTTGAGGCTGAGGAGGCAGCCTGTCTTGATTTCTGTTATTCTGCTGAAAGTCGATCATTCTCTGTCGGCAATCTCTTCTGAAGTGTCCTTTCTTGTTGCAGTAGAAACACTGTGCATCGGCTTTTGTTGTGTGACTGCTAACTTCAGAATTGTTCTGTCGGGGCTGACTTGGGCTTTGTGCCAGTTTTTGTTCGATTCTCTTCACAGCTTGGTCGACTGCTTTGTCAACTGACTTGTTGATCAACTGTTCGATATTTTGTTGAGCTGGGGACTCTGTTCCAGAGTTTAGTACGCGATTGTGTGTGTTTCGTTTCCATCCACTGCGGTGCATCTCAGTTTGAAGAAATGTTTCAGTAGTGATTGCTGCTTGGATCATTTCATCGAGTGTTTCAGCCTTTGCGTGGAAAATGCCTGTTCTTATGTCTTGGTTGACGATCGCGTCAGCGAAATGAATTTTCGCCAATCTGTCGACACCTTTGGCATCGAAGTCTGGGTATGCCCGGCTTGTCAATTCTCGAATACTTCTTCCGAGTTCCTGTAGAGATTCATTTTGACGTCGTTTGCGGTTTCTCAGCTCGAGAAGATAACTTTCTGCTTGCTTCGCAGAAGAAAATCTTGTGGACAGTCTCCTTTTGATTTCTTCATAGCTCCATTTTGCATTTCTTTGTTCTTCAAGAAGTCGTAGAGGGGGTCCTCTCAGACTTGCTGCGAGGTATCTTGCCGCTTCATCATCTGACCACGCATTAATCTCACGGCATGTGTCGAAGTGAGACACATATTCCTTCCAGTCTGAATTTCCGTCATATTTGTCGGGCATAATCTTCGGTCGATGGTTGATTTGCTCTTGCATTTTCTTCTGAGGGCTTTCTCGAGTGTTAGGTGTCTCAAGTTCTTTGATGCGTTGGCTATCTTCGTAGAATGATTCGTCTCTTCTTAGTTCATTGACAGATCTCTCTTGACCTGTTTGGCGATTTGCTTCGTGTTCTTTACTTTGTTTTGTCGGACTTGCATTTTGCAAGTAGAGTGAGGTTATCTTGCTTCCTTTCTGGTTGAAAATGACCTCACTGTCAGTACTTGGCAACTGATCTGACATTTCTTCTGTAGTAGTTGAGGAGCCAGCACGTCTTCTTGTTCTTCTTTTGTCAGAATTTTCGGATGACTTGAGCATCATTTCTTCCATCAATTTGGTTAGCTGACCTAGTTGGAGCAAAATCTCTTGCTGAATATCTTTTCGTTTCTTCTTTGAACTTCGTCTTGAGGAACGTGAACCAGATGACTCTTCTGACGAGGATTCACGTTTATCTTCTCTCTTTTTCCCTTTTATCTTCATCCCACTCCTGACACCAAACGTGTGGCGGCCCCCCGCTTCTACTTCGTCGTCCAAGCCGTTGTTCTTCTCGCTCATCATTATTGGGGGTTCGAGAGTGTAGCCTACACCATCTTTGGCCAGTGTTGTATCGTGTTCTGTCTTGTGTTGTCGTTTGTCAGGATTCATCGTGTAAGATTGTTAAGTCCCGAGCGGAAAGACTTTAACTAATCTTTGAAGCTAATTCTCGTAAGATAACAGGGGGCACTATCCACCAAATGAATAAGTTCGTTTCGATCAAAATATATGATCTTGAAGTAAAGGGAAATCTGAATGCGTAAAATGTTTCAGAGGTTGTATACCAGAATGTTTGTAACTTAATCACACTAATAAAAAGTCAGAAGAGATTTGTCTTTGAATTCAAAGTGAAATAACACTAAACATCAATTTATTAACTCATCTTTACAAACCAATTTATCGCCACTGTTACATCATATACAGAATCAAACTACCTCTATGGAATACTCATCATACTATGATCATGTCTTTCTATATCTTAAGTTATTATGGGGGCTAAACTATTCTTTGAACAATAATTATCAAAGACCGCTCTCAGCGGTTAACTTTGTTCCTTACATTGGACTATGTCAGTCGGCAGACCGCTTATTGGGTTGTTTACACCTTGACCGCTCACGGCGGTAACCCCATCCCCTTCTGATTTTCACACTAAAATTTTCCCTTTGTATACGCTTATTGCGGACGTAGTAGGAAACACCCTACTACGCGGATCGCGATCCGCGTAGAATGCGTGCACTTGCCCGAAAATGGCGATCCGTGCCAATTCCGTACTATTTTAATAACATAATATTGCCTTTATCTTAAAATACAACTTTAGACCTGATGTATGATATACATCATTGGAAAGAAAATACAATTTTTATTAATATCATATTGATTATCTTTTTTTCTTATTGTCCGCGCAATCAATAATAAGCCGAAAAGGTGAAAATATCCGAGAAACACAACGTATTCCAATTCACCTCAGTGCACATTCTCCGCGGACACGAATCCCGGCACAACCAAACACTTATGACATTAAAATCTCATATTTCGAAGTTACTACACACTAACATACGAAAACATACATATATCTCCGTAGTCATAACAAAATGCCGTTGACTGATATCATTTACCTCTCTTCAAATTCTACTATTTCATTATGATAACAATTTTAGACATTTAAGAGTAAGTTTGACGGATCCAAATGCAGCTCGTATGTAAATGAGTTTCATTCCGGAAACGATTATGAATGAACAATACGCGCTGCGCGTAGTGCTCAAGTACTGTACAGTATTCATTTGCCGTCTAACGCTTGTCATATCAACATGGGGCCGTCAATTCATCCTAAATCCAGCTATCTAACTACAAGAATTTATATAGGGATGCTCCTCATTCGGTTAAATTACAGATATATAACAATTGATTTCTAAAGAATGGCCAGAAAGACTCGCTATATAGGTTTACATCACGTCGACTGCACCGACTGCACTAAGGGAATGCCTATAGATGCATCTACAGTCAACGGTAAGTGATCATGCATAGCTTACATCAGTATTCATCCTGTACAAATAACACTTGCTGCATTTAAAGGTAAGGAGTATCTGAATACTAGCAGGCCTGAAATCAGACGTGGGGCGCTACACTATATATATATATATATATATATATATAAACATATAAACACTTGAGAAAGGGCGGCGAGACGCTCGAAAATTTGTGTGAAGAAATAAACCGTTGGTGAATACAGCATGAACTTTGTTGCAGTTTTGTTACTTATCTTTTTATCTTGCCAACACGTGGACTACCTTATCAACATATATGTATATAATATCATGTGTGTCTGTGTGTGTGTGTATGTGTGTGTGTTACCATGTGGCTCGTACGAATGGTATAGAAGGCATGGAGAAATAGTTTTTGAGTATATGTATTTTGTTATTATGTAAAACTTGAACGTGGGAACGAGTCATTTCCTAATTGATGTATTCTTTCCTATTTTTCAATGTATCACAATAATATCTGTGAACGTGTCAACGAACCTGAACGAAAAAAAAAAACACGGCTCGGCTGACGGCCTAAAGCCAGCTTCCCCTGTTGTATGGTTCCGAGACGTGGCTACATTATAGACAGAACAATAAACGTTACAAAGTATGCGTGAACTAGTCAAGCTGAATCAGCTGAATCTGGCAAAAATCGTGGTGGAGGTGTCTGCATATTTATCTGCAATGAATAAGTGCAATTTCTGTCCTGGCAGTATCAGTATTAAAGGATAGACTGTGCGCTTGAGAAACACGAAATGCTTGTCCTTGGACTCCGCCCACCTTACTTGCTAACGGAACTTTGCTAATTTTGTGTGATCGTTTGCTGCATTCCAATTGAAGCAAAAGTAAAGTATCCAAGTGACAACATTGTGGCCAAAGTCAACTAGCTTGAGAATTTATCGTCAGACTGCAAAAATTATTTTGAGAGACTTTGAGAAATGTAATTTGAATTTAACGCTGACGACATTCAAACAATACGCCCAATCAAGGTGGTTCGAGAGATTGCAGTCACTAAAGTCTTATTCCCTTTGAACCCAAATTTGATGCCGCCATTCAAATATACACATTAATACGTGCCAAACTGGAGCTGTCTCACAGAAAAGAAGAAAATTGATTCATGTTTCATTGCATAATGACCAGCCACTCTCTGAGCAAGACATGTTTTTATGGGTGCACGTCACGAGTCATACAGCTCACGAGTTATACAGCCCACGAGTCATACAGCCCAGTATTATGTTCGACACTACGCAATTAGTAGGGCCTATGAGCCGACACCGAAACAAGGCCAACGAGTTCGACACAAAGCAAACAAGGCCCAAGAGTTCGACACTAAGCAAACAAGGCCCACGAGACTGACACATTTAGCCCCTTGATGTAATGTCTGTCTCGTGGGCCTTTGTTGCCTAGTGTCGAACTCGTGGGCTTTCTCTTGCTTTATTTTAGTGTAAACTCGTGGGCCTTGTTTACCTAGTGCCGCACTCATGGGCTGTATGACTCGTGGGCTGTAGGCCTATGACTCATGGGCCTTTTTTCAATGTCGAACTCGTGGGCCTAATGACTCGTGGGTGTCGTTTTCGTGGGATGACCCCGTTTTTATGTAGTAAATACTTTTCGCCATCCCTACAAATTTATCTGTGATGCAAAAAAAGATGATCGATACATCATAGTTTAAAAAAAAACCATGGGGATGCGCGACTGAGACTGCAACAGAGCACATGCATATTATGTGCGATACATATCAGTAATTATTATAGGTTTTTGTGGTCTATAAAACTCGCCAGTAAATCCGATGTTACAATCACTCAAAGTTGATGGATTTGGTCATATACGCAGACGTTTTGTCTTTCAAATCTATTTTCGATCAGTCAATATATTATTCATGTCAATCAAATCTAAGAATGTTGTCATTCAAACTCGCAGAAAGTTCTCGATTTCTCGGAGCTGCCATTCAATTTCGGAAGAGACGAGGATGTTATAGCGCAATGCCGCTATATCACTCCAACATTCAAATTAGTTTTGGAGTAATCGATTTAACACTCTCAGCAATCCATAAGGGTTATATTGTCTATGTACGTGATGTATTTTCTATGTTTTCATTAATTTTTGCGTAGACACGTATTTGTTGTTACAGACTTGGTGAAATCGCATTCCGGCATTTTCATTTTCACTCACGATTGCAACAAAATAGCTAATTTCACTTAATTTGAATACTGTCTATTATAGGCCTACATAATTTTATAAATCATGTTTTGATTTTGTGTCCACAATTCTTTCACGGGATTGTCGGTTTCTTTAGCAAATGCCCGGTCGCCAACCCTTCGCCGCTAAGTAATTGAGTGAATTGACTGATGTAGGCCTGAATGCTAAATTGTTTGACCGGGTGCACGTCACGAGATCGACACCCACGAGTCATACAGCTCACAAGTCATACAGCCCATTATACAGCTAACGAGTCATAGAGCCCATCAGTTCGACACTACGCTAACAAGGCCCATGAGACCGACACTTTAAGCTCCGTGTTGTATCTGTCGAACTAGTGGGCTTTTTTTGACTAGGTGTCGAACTCATGGGCTTTATTTGCCTAGTGTCGAACTCATGGGCTGTGACTCGTGAGCTGTATGACTCATGGACCTGTTTTCAATGTAGAGCTCGTGGGCTGTATGACTCGTGGTCGTCGGTCTAGTGGGATGACTTCGTTTGGCCGAGTGCGAAATTTGAATAATGGAAAAACAGGGGTGAATGACTAAAAGGCGTTGTCTTTTGAGGGATTTTGAATGATTCGATTTTCAAATTAAATGATGAACCTACGAGAATTATTAAAAAAAAAACGATATAATGTATATCAGGATAATTATATTACCTAATCGATCTATGTGTATATATCCATTCATCTTTGTACCGATCTGAATTCATGTATTCATCCATACTCTGCATAGGCGTATACATTAATATTTGCATAGAATTGTTCGCTTTTGAACAGTGAATGTATACAAAATGGTTGTTGTTTTTTTTGTATTCATGGGTGAACTGGAAAATAAAGAAAAATAGTCAGAATTCAATCTAGGAATCATATCCATATGACGTCATAAATTCATGGCTACTCCAATATCAGTTGACGTGTAGAAAACGAAAGCATCGTTTTAAAAAAATACTTACAAAATAGCTCACATCTTAACTATACATAAAGAGAATCTCAGTCTACGTGTTGTATTCAGTATAAACAAAAGACGAAAAGAAGAGATCAAATTTCCACCCTTAGATAAGCACTAGGAAAAGAGCCATGTTATTATTATGTCCGAAACCCCGAGGAACCCCGACGTGTGATGCGGCGAATAGTTTGTACCATTCAAAAAAAGTTGTTGGACGGTAATACTGTATTAATCTTTTTTTTTTTTGGATATTTTGTTTAGTGATACAATGTAACAGCAGATTTAGCCGAATAAATCCGATCAAGGATCAAGTAAAATCATATTCATTCATAGAATTGAAATGCTTATTATGATATCAGCACAAACTTGCGGGTAATTATTGATAATATTAAGGTGTATAAGACCGAACGGAAAAGTGTGTATACGTACGGTTTTTGGTCCCACGTGTATCTTCCGATGGTGTCTGCAGGTGTGTGAGGCGACTGCAGTGAAACATGACTGTAAGCCAATTTATTGTATATTTAGGATCTGTTTCGGCTCAGTAAACCGTGAAATTTTGCTGGCTCATAATATTTATTGTGGATCGGAGGGAGTATTCTATAGTATAATGGTTTTGCGGTACTTATTGGCAATAATTAAAAACGTAGTTCACACAAGGGCTCAGAATTTATCTTCCACCATTAATAAAAACGTTCTCGCAATACTCAGTACATCGAAGGGACTTATATACCGAGAAACTTACTAGTATATAGAATAATGTCAATCGTTTCGTACAAGACTTTTAATCCAGAAGAGCCCTCCCGGTTCAGCGTTGTGGATAGGTAGAACATTAAAGTGGTCGTCACGGTACGTTGCGTTATGTGACGTTACGTGACGATCGATCGTGCAATGGCAATCGTGTTCTCCAACAAGCTCCACGCGATTCAATCTGGTGACAGGGCACCAAAACTATATGGAATAATCTCCCTCTGTTTGTAAGCCAAGCAGCTACAGTTATGAGTTTAAGAAGACCAGGTTAAAAACTCATCTTTAGAATGATACTACATGTACTTGCATGTCATGTTTATTACTTTGAAATGCTCAGTAATAGTAGCTGCGCAATATAAATGTCCTTTGTCCTTATCATTATCGTTATATCTAGCGCGAAAGATCGGTCAGTACTGCTGCCCAATTTGTCGATTCTCGATAATATATATATATATATATATATATACACACAAACACACACACACATATATGTATATATATATATATATATATATATATATATATATATATATATATATACATACATATACATATATATATATATATATTTATATATAACAGCTTTATTCCTCTTACTATTCCTCCTTTTCGGAAAAGCGCAAGAGTTGAAAAATTGGTCTCCGCCGGGAATCGAACGCGAGGATTTGGCATGGAACGCCAACGCCTTAACCGCTCGGCCACGGAGACGTCATAGCGGTTCAGGCAGACCCAAGCTTGAATACCCGACGGACCAACCTTTCAACTCTTATGCCCATGTTCCTTTTTGGGGCAGAGAGTTATGAATAACAACCAGCCGCGTGCCTCAGCTGGATCTTCTGAGATTCAAATAGCGGTGAATTGGGATAATGTTTTGCGAAAGAAGTCAATATATAGCGGTGACTTCTTTCGCAAAACATTATCGATCAGGCAATTGCCTGATGATTGCGCCTCACGGAGGTTGCATGAAACTCAGAGTTGCAATAAATACGCATGACCCTGCAGTCAACCGCGTAAACTTGTTCCAATACTTCCATATATATATTGTATATATATATATATATATATATATTGTCATGAATATGCATTTGTACAAAGTGGGTGTGGCCTGTTTGAACACGTTCAAAAAAGATGGATCGAGACTGGGACGATACCGTTTGAGGAGGCGAGGGAAGAATAATATCATTGGTGGTGATTTCTTTTGTTGTCAGAAAGTGTGACATGTTGTTGTGCCACCAGTATTTCCCTCCCTTCCGGGGCATGTTCTTTCTCCAAAAGGGTAAGCAGTCAAAGCCTTCACTGTATAGATATGAGATATCTAACTGTCTTCATACACAACACTTGTGCTATTGTAACACCAGAAATTTAATTAATTAATTACAAATATTAATTTGCAAGCATTTTAATTTTGCGATTTTTGAAAGAGCCAAGATTCACGAGACTAAAATGAACATGAAATTTTTTGTTTACACTACAGTGGACTCCCGCTATAACGAAGTCTTCGGGACCGGCAGTTTTCTTTCGTTATATCAAAATTTCGTTATAACCGAACAAATAAACCATTAAAATTCATAGAGTGGATAATGTTGTGGCTTTAATTTTTACTTCCTTGTAACCGGAATTTTGTTATAATCGTGTTCATTTTAACGGGAGTGCACTGTACGTGCTTTGAATGCCAGTGACGATTCATGAAAATTTCATGCCGCAGAAAAGGCCGTAGACTCCAATTCTCGCAGATTTCATGCTGCGAATATTTCTTGCTTTACAGTAACCATCAAATAGCACATATGAGAGCTGTGGGATCCATGTGCCAGGAGTTTGTGTGAATACACAGGCAATTTTCCTGAAATTAACAAGACAAAATACAATGAAACACATTTTACAGGCTGTGCTTTTTAATATAATGTTCACAAAAAGTAACCAAGAAGAAATTACCAAAATGTATTTTGTTGCCGTCTTCATTTAATAGATATTTGGCCAGTTCACATCTCAGCGCACATTCAGAAAAAAAAAACTGTTTGTGGCTTGAGATACAAAACATTGAGCCAATCAAAGGATTAAATACAGATGATGTCACCGTGCAAATCCTACAATTCAGTTAAAACATGATAGGTACAATCAAATGACCCCTAATATTAATATATGTCACTGATGCAGATGAAAACCAGATTAAAAAAAAAAAAAAAAAAAACCAATTTTTTTTTAAATGACAGATATTTTACATACCAGTACATCATTATTGCTTCATTCCAACTAATCCTTGAAACTAATCCTTGACTTTCCCCAGGGCTGAGATACTGGCAGGGATTTTACTGCCATTAAACAAATTGAATCACAGAACAAGGAAAGATAGCAACATATATACGTGGGAACAATTCTGTAAACTGTGCGATAAGCTTTGGTGGAAAACATGTCTACACTGTAAATTACATGTATTCAATTTCTTTCTTTTTTTTGATTTAGAGACCTCATCACTTAAGTGTGCTAACTGAGCTGTGTGATGTTCAAGGGGATGATTAACAACAACAACAAAAATTATAGAGTAAACAAAGTTCACAAAATTGTGCAGTCACTATCAAGATATCTATGAACAAATGTCCTCATGTTGATAGACTGTTTCCAAAATTGTGTATTCGAACATTACAATCTACATGACAAAATTGAGGAATCCATTTACTTGTTTGTTATTTTTTGAAACTTTCAGCGATATTTTTTCTTTCTAATGCAATTTGGCCAGAGCTTAAATTTCATGCAATCTCTAACACACTGGTAGCATGTAGGGAAATATGACATCAGATTTTTTTTTTTTTTTTTTTTTTTTTTGGGGGGGGGGGGGAATCAGAAACAATGGTACATGTACTAGTGTAGTACTTGTGTAGTAATTTGAAAAACAAGGGTGGATTGCTCCTTTCCTTGTTGAGGCATTATACAGAAAGTTCACAAGTTTCAATTTCCATGACAAATTAGCAAAGTTTTTTCATGTTTTTTTTTTTTTGTATGAACAGCCACACTTTATGCAAATAACCTAAAGTCAAACTTTATATGGTATTGAAATGACATAATTACAATGGCATGGGAAATTAACATAAACAATTTTTGTTTCCACATACACACTATTAACTTTACATCTCCTGATATAAACATCATCTATATGTTTGACATGATCTTTAGTTGTTTCCCATACACAAACAAAACAAAACAAAACAAGTTAGGAGATCCCACTTACGAGCATTTTAAACTGCTGCTCTAAAAATTTGTGACAATAACTACTCAAATAGCTCTCTCACTATCCAAAGAAAAATCTGTAACACGTAAAATAAGCAGTAGTCCCTCATGAATTATGGAGACATGTAAGACTGACATGAAATTGACTTTTTATTAAAAAAAAGGGCATAAAAAAACCCTCAGAGAAACATCAACTATGTACCTGTACAGGTCTTAGATTACATTCTAGTACATGATTTCTTATGAGCTACACTGTAAGACCCTACAGTCCAGAAGAGTGTAACTAAGTCTTCCCAAGTCTCCCCCTTGTCCATTTGGGGGGGGGGGGGGGGATTAGAAGGACTTGGTCCCACAGCAAGGGGCAGCCATGTCATATAAAAGAGAGTTTATACCATTGCCAAGAGCTTGAGAAACTTGGGAAACAAAAATTATATTCTTGAAGGTGTCACACAGAATGATTCTCAATGAAATGTACACGTTCACATCCCAGTGTTTTCATTAAACATGATTAGTTTGCAAGAAGAAATGTCTCAGATTTGCTCTTAGCACAGGAATGTCCTGTCAATGCAAATCCCTACATAGGATTCTATGGGCCGACTAGAAATTAAGAAGGCCTAAAAATCTGATTAGATGGTCAGATATCAAATTATCAAAATAGAGGTAGCATTGCAAATCATTACATCATCAAATACTGGTAAAAAGTAATTGTTTAACTTCACGAAACACACTGTTGAAGTCAACTTGAAGAGCAATGCGACACCAAGGGAAATTTCTTCACCACTCTTTCAGAATAACTGTCTGGAGTGCACCAAGGCCTAGTGAAGCTACTTTAACCCACGGAAAGTGATCTCGACTTAAGCAAATGGAAATTCCAACTTGACAACCATGTTAGATCTGATACAACACCAGAGAAGTTTGTTTGCATTCAAAACAAAGACTTTCCTGAATGACATTAAAACAAGTACAGAGTAGTCATTGACCAACTGTAGAGAGTATCATTCCTTCATCATGTATGGAAACACACCACTATGATTTATTTCTTTTTTTCTACCTTCATGGGCAAAAGACACCATCTACCTGTATTCTATTAAAAAAAAAAAATGAGGCAATTTGTGCCATACATACACACAAACAAATATATATATTTTGCAGGCTAAAACTCTATTTCTGCGGCTACGTAATGATTACCCTAGAGTTATCCAGGAGTAATGCTCAACATGAAACTATGTTGATTATTATATACTGATGATGAATTTAGACATCATTAACATTACTGGTTCATTTTGGGTGCATATCACTTTCTTTTTCTCCTGATTCAAGTGCTTCAGAATGGCTACCTATTCAGCTATATCCTTCACAAGTCCACTATGTACCTGCCTCTAATCATAATGAATAATCACACAAAATCACACAAACAATGCCTTTTATCACACCGTCACTGTACTGTCATGAAAATATAAACCTTCGGTGTGACATATCAAATGACAGAGCATGGGACACAGAAGACTCAGTTGCCGTCAGCTTGAACCACACACAGATCATAGAAATTTCCCATCCCAATCACTTGGAGCAGGCTTGCCTTGGAGTATCCTCCTCCCTCGCACCTCCTCTTCAATATTCAACATCGCTCACTACCAGACAGCAGTTTCCCCCGCCCGTTACTATGGTGTTCTCTGACACCCACTGGACACTGTTCGTCTCCGAGCGACCATGGACCGCTGTGAAGTTAGAAAGTGAGATGATTATTCTTCATTGTTTGTTTGTCTTTTTTTTTTTCTCCATTGCCCTACACGGCAACAAGGTCACTACATAAAATCAAATACATTTCTTCATGAATACTGATTTGGCATTATACATCACAATAGAGTTTTCTTCATTTCAATTCAATATCATAATTTCACTGAAATATGTCATATATATATAAGAATACAAGAAGAACACAAAAATGTACAGGAGAGGGTCAATTATAACTATTCCTTAGATATCTATAATAGCAGTGAAGATAATGCTGGCATACTGGAATTTCTGCTAATTTTCAAACAAGGAATTGATTCCCACAAGGTTAGGAAGTATGTTTTGAAATTGAATACATATACACACACACATCTCCCCCCCCCCCCCCAACACACACACACAAAGATATAGTATAGACACTGTAAGTTACAAAAGATGACACACAACTGCGATGCCATAAATTGAATGTCTTGGACCCAGACCCTGATGTCAAATACACAATGTCTACTTGAATGTTCTTCAATGGCGAGACACCCAAAACCATAACATCACCTACATTCAAAGTTTGAAGGCTTTCTGATCTAGAGATCAGAAGTTATGGCTCAATTCAAGCTAATTAGCCACTCAATGTGGACTAGCTTGTGCAGGCCTAATCAATCTTATGATTGTCATCTACACATTCTGCTCCCCATTCTGAATTCCACATTCATATTCTGTCAAACACAAGTAACAAACAGTCATATGAATGGACAAATGCATGAACAATAACTGTGTCACCCCAATATTCCTCCACAACCTTCACAATAAGCTACAATGCTGCTGATCAGTGACAATTCTGATCTGGTCCTCAGTGAAATATGATGTCTTGTTGGCTTCCGTAAACAAGGCATATATCACAGTGTAAAAGTGGTAGCGAATTTTACACTCCGCTCAGCTGGTAAAAAATTGAAAACAAAGCAATATTTAAGGGTTATATGTGCCCTGAAATGTTCTTACCTGCAAAATTATAGGCAGCAAATTTCATATAAATTAGCCTAGCATAAAAAAAAAAAAAGATACATAAAATAAAAAAAAATTGAATGACATTACAGATGATAACATTAACATTTTGTGTAAAGTTTCTACAGATACAGTACCATGTCAATGAAATGTTGAATCTGATCTTTACCACTGACTCCTGTTCTGACTTTCTACCTAGTGCACTTCATTTTTGCCACTCATTACGACCACTGCACAGGAATAAAATTTATGGCTTTCAAGTTGCGTTTTTTTGTGTTTTTTATTGTGTTTTTTTTTTGCAAAGTTAGCCAAAAAATGTCATCACGTGAATAGGGCTTTGTGGAAATCTTTCTGATAATGATGAAAACTTGTGTATTTGAAGCTGACATTTGACATCAGTCTCTTACTGTGCACCTAATAACCCTTACAAAGGGATGAAAAAAACAAACAGTAGAGAAAAAACAAACAAACAGAGGGATAAGAGAACAGACGTTACAGATGAGACAGACATATCAGATGTTGAATGCCTTACAGCTTCAAACAAGAAACGGGATGATTAATGCTGACTCACCCTTTTCCTGAATGAGTGGAGCAGTTTCGTTGACATCCCAGATGTAGACCGAGCCATCCATGGATGTGGAGGCATAGTGACGACTGTCAGGGCTCCAGGCTACGTCATGGACTTTGGTGTAGTGTCGGTAGTCTACATGACCGACGGGCTGTCGGCAGGTCAATAAAGCGAACGGTTAGGGAGGTGACAGATCGTTTCACCGAGAAAAAGATTTCAAGTACAGTTAAAATGCTTTTGTCAGCTATGAGTCTACCACTGACCCAAACAATCCACTGTATTTGTTCATCCATTAATTTGCACTCAGTCACTCTGGAAAGAAATGCTTAAAATGACAATAACAATGAAACAATCACTTATTGTCTAACATCTGGGAAGATTTTACTATAATGGGCCTACTGACTTTTCAACATAAGGTGCTCAACCACCGAGAATGAATATATTTGGAGACATAATGAGACAAAAAAACCTGTATTGTCAAAGGTGTTTTAACCCTAAAGGGACCGGGGGGGGGGGGGGGGGGGGGGGCAGAATCCCCCTGAACATTTCACGCTATAATTCTGTAATGCAAGAAGACCTCGTCACGAGGCTTCTTGACTTTCTTTGTTTAAGTCTCACGCAACTTTTGAGACCAAATTTGCAATGTCTTAGCATAGCCAGAAATGCCCGGCCTGATTAGGGTTAAAGGGGAAGGCTAGTAACTGATCAGTGGGAATCAGTGGAAATGCTGGGAGATGATTGTTCCAATCCTTATGGGATTCATTCAAGAGTTCATTGTGTATCTATTGTTGTGTGAAAATGATTTGCTTCAGAATGGTCTCATATCCAAGTAATGTGCAGTTTAATGCTTCCAGGTTAGCGTCCCTGGTCAGTGACGGAGCATTAATCTGCACATTACTTGAATATGAGACCGTTCTGAAGCAAATCATTTTCACACAACAATAGATATACAATGAACTCTTGAATGAATCCCATAAGGATTGGAACAATCATCTCCCAGCATTTCCACTGATTCCCACTGATCAGTTACTAGCCTTCCCCTTTAAATTCAGTCCATTGTTTATGCAAATTTCTTTTGCATAAATGTGCTTGAAAGTCATCAGCAGTCATCCAAGAACAACTGCACGTTGACACACTCACGTGTAAGATGTGCCTATTCCATGCTTATTTCCGTCCATGGACTAAATTCAAACTATGGTTTTGATTCAAAACACCTTCATGAATGTGGGTCCTATAATTTCACTCATGGCATGGCATATCACTATTAAGCATGCTAGAACACCTAAAACACTGCAGGATTCCCCACACACGATGGACTCAACAATGATTATGATGAATTTCCCTTTAAAGGATAAATCCACCTTAAAATGGAGTTGAATTTATCAACGATGACAGTCTGAGACCAGAGGAGAGAAGTTTGTCTGTTTGTCTGTATCTAGTTCCATTAATAGGGAGCTTAGATTTTCATGACAGGGACATTCAGAGGAAAAAAACTTGTTCTGAGCATGCGCAGACAGGCACATCAAGTTGATCTTTTTATAGCTCGCATCGTCTGAGTTTTTCACTACGCGTTCTGGGCTATTTTTACGTCCGCTCAATTTACGACGCAGAGAGCTACTTGATGCACCGATCATATGGGGGGCCCATTTTATTTTCATACATTGCATCCTAGCGTAATCTAAAGCTACTTTTCAGCACGACGCAGGGAGAGGGGAGAACGTCCAGCGCACTCGTCGTCTCAAACGTCCGCGCAGCAAATCTAAAGCTCCCTAATATCATCAACAACACATACATATCTACAAATATATTTATAACATACAGCATAGTACTGATTAGAAGCTGATGAGAATAGAGCCACTATCTTACCTTATAATCATCTTGGACTTTCCAGAGTTCCACAAACTTCCCTGTGCTGCCCCCTACGAGGTACTCTCCATCCGGAGAGTACCGACACCTAACGATCTCTCCCTCTATGGCCTTGAAGCTTGTTTTCGGCGTCAACGTGTCACTTGCCAGGGTGTAGATGTACATGGTGCCATCCTGATGACAAAAACAGCAACTTGGTCAAAATCATCTAACAAACACTTTACATACAGTACAATGTATCTCGTAACAAAGAAAAAAGAAAAGAAAAAAAGGCATCCTTAATCCAGTCCAAAAAAAGAAAAAAAAAATCAGCACATCAGGGATCCTCAAGTAATAGCACTTAATTTGATATTAAAGGTCCTGTTTACCTTTGGGAACAGTGATTTAAAAAAAATTCAAGATATGACATTTAGTGCATATGTGTAGGTCTGCTGTACCACAAAACATCCTATCATATAAAGTTTTCACTATAAAGCCTAAAATATAAGGAGATATTTGTATTTTTCTCATTAAACCGTAACTGTAGACGGTTAAGTCTGGAAACATTTTCATTATAACTATTGTTCACATTTCGTATATTCAACAATACTTAACATCGATTTTACAGATTCAGATTTTTACAGTGGTTGTTTCTATCCATAACTCACATTTCAGAACTATTTAAAAGCACTAATGCTGGGTTTTTGTTTCATCTGCAAATGGTAAATTATGCCTTTAAGACCTTTTATTAAGAGCTTTTAATCTCTACCTGTATTTGTTCTGCTTCATTTCAGTATCTTCCTTTGGTAAAACAACTGATTTAATTCCATACTTCACATAAGTTTTCAGGACAGATCTTTTTGTTAAACTGTGGCATCATTTCTTTTTCAAAAAAATCCTGACATGACTGGACATCTATCTTTTGCACCGTAGCAAAAAGTCACCAAAAAGTCCATACAGTGGAAATGCCCAGCTTAGGTCATTCTTGTATCAGAAACTATGAAGATGTAAAGATTACCACTGCCCTGCAGTCTTTTAACATCAAGCAGGATCTTTGTTGAAAGATTTGTGAACAAGTTTTTCTCTCCTGCACATGATGCGTAAAAGCAGTTGGATTCCGGCTACACTGACAATTGATGTAGACTGGCCTTTGAAGAGAAACTGCTGTGTCTCCTGTGTATTGGTTTGTTTGTTTGTTTGTTTGTTTTTTCATAAGGACTCATTAGGCATTCAACATGAGTTTTTCTATGATTGTATAGCCAATAATTATGAATACATGAAAGGGGGGGGGAAGGGGGAGAGAATGTCTGTGTGAACTTTAATGAGGAAAGGAATGACACCCAACAGGGAAACATCTTCAGTAAGAGCATTGATGAGCATGCTTCATATACTAAAAGACAAACAAACAAAAATTTGATAGCTGATATTGTTTCAAATTTGTAATAATTTTGGGTATTATGATTTATGTGAGAAACTAGGCAGACAGTGTACCGGTATGTATATAGTAGCTGCACTACAGAAATTCTCCTCAGTATCATCGTTATCAATCATTACAACATACCTCAGCACCAACTGCCACCTCGGACTGGTTGGGGTGGAGGTCAACAGATGTTGCCTTGAACGGGACATCAAGCACAGACACCTTCTGGTCATTTCGGACGACAGTGATCTGTGATTTGCCACGTGTGGATGATGATAACAAACAGGAACAAAACATTAAAAAAAAAAAGCAGATTGAAGATTGCATGCTGCAAACAAAGTCAGAAAGTACTGTAAAACGAGGAATTTTCGCGTGCATTTTAATTTCACGAATTTCGCGAACACCAAGATTCGCGAAATTAAAATGCACACGAAAGTTCTTGTCTACACTATATGCATTGAATGCCAGTGGCAGTTCGCGAAAATTTCATGCCGCAAAAAAGGCCGTCGGCTCCAATTCGCGAAAATTTCATGCCGCGAATATATCATGTTTCACAGTACCCTTTAATGAGTAAACCTACTGTACGTTGGTCCCTACACTCTAGCCAGGCGTGGCGATACGGTGCAATTAACTCGCCAAAAGCATATGACCTCGAAGCCTCATTTGCATAAAGTAGAGAGCTTGTGTATGCAAAACCGCTGGGGAAGTATTGCAGGACAATCGCAATATCTCACCTCAGACGCCATCAAATGATTAAATCTATACAGCAAATTGAAGAAGAAACTATTTTCTAACTTGCCATGTTAGTTATTTTGGGTTTTATTGAGGATAAACCTGTGAAAACAACGTCAAAACTTAGCTTCCAAAACAGAAAATTTGGTCTCAAAACAAGTGTTATTTTTTCACATTTTCCTTCATTGCCCCAAAATGAAACTTCGGTATATGACTTATGGTAGTATATCCATACTGTGTTCCAAATATCTTTTCTGTATCATTTGGCGCACGGATATGTCCGGAAAAAATCGAGATCACTGTCGCTTGTGACCCACGTAACATCCATAGCGTAAGCAGTATGCAATCCGATGAATCGGTTTTCGTGCTGCGTGTAGGTGAAACAGTTGAAGCACATTGCAGAGTTCCTCTCTTGCCCACTCACCACCCTGTGGACCGAAAACCGAACCCTACCGCATTGCGCCGAACCTGACACTGCTGATTGGCTAAGCATGCACTGACCAATAGAGAACACATGCGCAGGAGGATGACCTAGTTGGGCATGTCCAGTATTTTCTCTTAAATTGGGTTGTCTTTTTGCTCTTATTTTCACCTAACTACTAATTGCGCAAAAACGAAACTTCACAGGTAGTGAGTCTGGTGTATACAGACTAGCAATATGTTAATCAAATGCATATTCATGCAGGCGCAGACTTATGTCCAGAAAAAATTGTAACCCTTTCCCACAGTCGACTCAAACAGAAAAACACACATATCTCCAAAGATACATCAGCATTTTGCCCAAAAATCATATGAAGGATGATATCCATATTAGATACACTTGTATATGTGTGAAGTTACAAGGGAATTGGTTCTAAAATAAGGGAGATACGAGGAGGTGAACTTTCGAGATTTTTTTGTCCTTCCCTCCGCACAGCGCGTCGATGACCATTACGAATTCAAAAGCTTTGGCCTCTTATCAGTAACTTAATTGCACCGTACCGCCGGGGCTGTAGCATGAAATTATTTCACAAGACATGCTCACATAGTAGAGCGGTTAAGCCCTCAAAATCATGGGAATTGTGCAAAATTTGACTAAAGCATGAAACTTTCACCAGTGTTAGTACATACCATAACATTCATTTCAAGATCGGGAGGTAAGTCTGATTTGACCTCTAATGACCCCCAGAGGTCAATGAACTTTAAATCTCAGAATATTGATGTTTGGCGGCATTTCTGAATGATAGGCCTAGATATGGTTACGATACACTAAATATGCATTTGTACCACAAAGAAACTACTGGTATCTCCCGATTCCACAGGGCATTGACAGGTTTCGATCTTTGACCTCTGATGACCTTTAGAGGTCAATGACCTAAAAATATCACAATATTGATCTGTGATGTTATTAGTTAATGATAAACATGGTTAAGATGTGCAAAACAAGCATATCTGTTTTACAATGAAACTGTCTTCACATTCCAAAGAGCACAGATAGGTTTCTACCTTTGACCTATGGTGACCTTTAGAGGTCAATGACCTCAAAATATCAAAATATTGATCTGTGGTGTCATTAGTTAATGATAAACATGGTTCAGATGTACAAAGCAAGCATATCTGTTTGACAATGAAATTGTCTTCATATTCCAAAGAGCACAGGTTTCTACAATTGACCTCTGTTGACCTTTTATAGAGGTCAATTACCTCACAATATCACAATAGTAATCTGTGATGTCATTATCTAATAATACACACGGTTAAGATGTACACAAACAAATATATCTGTTTTACAATTGTAGCCCAGATGGCTACTAGCACATATAATAAAGAATAAAATAGAATAGAATAGAATAGGAAAAGAGAGTAAAAGAAAACAGAACACTGCGGTCGTTTTCCTAGTCACCCTGTGACGTCAATATGCTCAGTCTTTTTCCCTTCTTGGAGTTTATGAAACCGTTTATCTTCCTTCCAGCTATTTCCTCTTTTTTTTTGTCAATTCTCTTCCAAGAAAAGTGTATGGTCTTAGGAATTTATGAGTTTGACCAAGGAGATTCAAGAGAATGGAGTCACGACCTTCTTATTTCCTTAACTAGATGTTCGATGCTGCCGCTCAAAAATATTTGAAGTATGTGCCAAATGGGATCTGCAATGCGGATAGTAAGACAATTGACTCCTGTCTCATTGCATAATCACCAGCCACTTTCTAAGGAAGATATGTCTTTGTGATGGTAATTACGTGTACTTTTCGCTATCCCTTCTTATAAAAGATAGGTGGTAAAGACACGAGGATGTGCCAATAGAAATTGCACAAAAAATGCTGAAATAAAGATGAAAATTACTCGACTGGGCATACCCGGACACTAATCTGATACATCTATCAATAAAGAATTATACTTGAAGATTATTCCATGTTAGTTATATTTGTCGGAATTAAGTGGAAAAGTGATAAAACCTGCTTTCCAGGATGGTACAATTTTAAACATTTTCACATGATACAGCTCTGATTTACACTTTTGCACAAATTTCTGTGCAAGATTGACTTTTGTTTTACATACTTTATTATTAAATGAAATTTCATTTCATTTAATAAATGAATAAGCAAAATATGGCCAATATTATGTTAACGTTCAAAATCAATCTCAAGATTGCTCAGCAAGACGTTGGCTTCGAACATCGATCATCAAAGGCACGAAAGCACTTGTGAAATTCCTTTGTACATCAACAGAAATCTGACTACTGTTTGAATAATTACAGCCAGTTGGAACTCCAACTCTTAAACCTCCATAGTATGACATTGGCTACTTTCCCCCGCTAGCGGTCAGTTCAATGCACTCTCTATCCCCGCAGCCTCGCACCAAATTACGGGAAGTGATGTGATGACGTGTTTTTGCTCCCTGATCCCCAAACATAAATGACCCTCTGAGCTGGAAGGTCGCCCTCCTGCCAGAATTTAGCCCTCTTATTTTAGCATTTATTGTTTAGTGGAGTGGGTAAAACAGGAATTCCAAAAACAAATTCAGGGACAACGACCCAGAGCAACGATGATGTTGGATGTCACAAGGACATAATATTCATTTGGTTTATCATTTTGTTATCCAAGAAACAATAAAGTCTTTACCAGTGGTTACAGAGAAGAAGTAAATGAAGAAACCAAAAGGCGAGTTAATCAAAAATTGAAATTGAGTTTTCACAGAAACGAACAGGTGGAGCAAATTGAACATTTGCCCAATAAGGAATTAATTTCTAGTGAACACCACACCCCAATATAAGATTGAGCAAATGAAATGTTTTAGGGAAAGGAAGTTTGTTAGTAAATTAGTTATTAAAAAAAACTAGATATATCGCTACGGCAACTGATATGCCTCCGTCATAATGCATGGTTCTCCTAATAGGTCTATAGTACAATGTCTTGACAATGTGTGATGACAGTTTCACACAACTGGCAAAATATTAAAATGACAGGTTTGACACAAATGTGCTGAACGTTCACTTTCCTAGAACTAGGTTCAATTGGATGAATGATTAAAATGTCAGAGTGCAGGTATTTGGGGAACTGATGATTTTTACTTGACTTTTGACCCTTTTATAAGTTTAAATGCATTGAGTAATTTTCAAGGTATTGAGAAAAAGTATAATTTCAGTATCAAATGGGAAAATAGCATTATCTATCTAAACCTGGCCTTTGACCTTTGACCTCACAGTTCCAAAGAGAATCACTGTTAGGTTGAACATGCATAAATATGTAAGTTTCATGATGATACCTTGAGTTACTTTTGAGATATAATGGAGGAAAAAGTGCAATTCAGCACTTTCACTTGACCTTTGACATTTGACCTTTTGGCAAGAAACTTCCCACAGAATATATATTGGGTAATACATGTATACATCAAGTAAAAAAAAAAAAAACCTTCAGGCATTGCATAAATATAAGGAAAGTAGTGATATTTTGAGGAGTTGACCTTGACCTTTGACCTCCTGACCTTTGAACCATGACCCCCAACTTCCCTAGATAATCACTGCCCATTGGAACAAGCATATATACTAAGTTCCATGAAGATACCTTGAACCATTTGCGAGATATGGAGAAAAACATGAATTTTCAACCTTTTTTTTCACAAAATAACCTGTGACCTTTGACCTTTGACCCGTGACCCTAAAATCCAAACAAAGTATTATCCCCCCCAGGATATACCCTCATACCAAGTTTGATGTTAAACCACCACACGGTTCTTGAGATATCGACAAAAACAAAACGGGATGGACGTACGTACGGACAGACGGACGGACAGACGTACGGACGGACGGACGACCCGAAAACATAATGCCTCCGGCCACTTCGTTGGCGGAGGCATAAAAAAACATGTTTGAGCCGAGAAATCAGTAAGAGTGGCAAGCACAATGGGAGTGGCTTCACACTACGTATGTAGTGAAGCAAAGGCTGCAGAGTATTTTGGAAGTTTGAGGAACTTTGAGAATAGTTGGAGACCACAAAGATAAAGTCAGGAGCTCCCCTTCCTTGATACATCATGCCCTCCTCCAAATTAATCAACTAATCTTTATCGACGCTGAATGCACCATCGACCTTTATACGCTGTGAATGTGATGAGGATCCGACTGTCATGACTGAATCGGCGAGCAGCAGCACACGAGGAGAAACTGTGCATCACGATAAGACAGAACTTTGGTTTACGCCAATTTGGAGTGCAATTACAAACTCCAAATAGTCAACTGGTGTCATCGGAGATGTTGAAGCGCCCTGTCAGACTGATACAAAGTGGACAGTGATGGTGACGAAGAGTCTAATGAGAGCGTGACAGCAGACCACTCAACGAACGGCCCAGCCACACTGACGAGATCAACAATGACATGCAGACGAGGACCTCATTCGTCGACCGTACCGATGTTGAGATAAGTGGCTACACCCACTAACATCATTTCTCCCTACCAACCGAATCCCTCCCTTTCCAATAGAATAAGACGGTATATGAAATGGTCTCAAAAGCCGTAAAGAGTCACTTAAGTGATGAGTGGAATGCTCAACTAAGTTGTGAGGAAAGAAACTTATATGTGACGAAGTCTCGGTTTCAGACCTACAGGAAGGCAGGTCGTTGAATAAATATGCTGTTAGTAGCATTGGTGTTATCTATGTAAATTTTATCATTCGCGGACATTTTGCATTTGGTGTTGTGGAACAATATTTAGTTTCTTCTACTTTTGGAATTTTGGTGATGATTGGTGTCTATGTGAGTACCTAACCCCTAACCAGAACAGAGAGAAGCTGACAGACTAATCCAATATTTATCCGCCTCTGTACAATAATTGGTCGCCGGCTTGGAGAAAGTCGTAAGGAGTTTTAGGGAACTTACACAATAATGACATTGTCTTCATATATTCCAAAGAGCACAGACAGGTTTCTGCCTTTGACCTCTGATGACCTTGACAGGTCAATGACCTCAAAGTATCAGAATATTGATGTTTGGCATCATTGATTAATGGTAAACATGATGATGTTGTAGAGAGCATTGGTAGGCCCTATTCACTAATCTGGTCTGGTGTATACCGAAAATGGAAAAACATATTTAAAAAATCGACCATTGACCCTTGCCAAAAACACTGCCCCGGAGCCCTCCCCCCCCCCCCCCCCCCCACGCTTAGAAAACACACACACACACACACACACACACACAATTTCCGCCGCCCCTGTTTAGGTGTACTCTTTAGGAAAACTGAATATGGAATTGTGAAGTGCACGTCACCATGTCCCCGGGGAAGATATATCATTTACACTGTATAATGCACTCGCAAATCTGTCAACCCCCCCCCCCCCCCCCCCCCTCCTCCTGGCAAAAGGCAGCAAGTGACAAATGCAATATATTTCTTATAAATGAACAAATATTGCGCTGGCGATTCCAATGACATATCTCAATAGGATTGATTTCTATGCCATATTTTTTCCAGGAAAACATCAATAAATCGGATTCGGGTAATTTGTCAAACTCTTCCCCCCCCCCCCCCTCCCTGCTTAAGTAGGACAGTACGTGTATAAAGAGTGTAATCATTAAAGAGGAATGACTTTAATTTAGGTTTAAAGACATTTCAATAGATGTAGTGTGATTTGTTATGGAGCAAATCATTCTACTGTTTGCAGTCTTGTAAACATACTCGGGGCGGATCCAGGAATTCCGTAAAGGGGAAGCTCCTTTGCAAAATTAAAGGGGGACGCACACACCCCCCATTTTTTCTTTTTATTTCATTTGTTTTAGCCAAAAATAAAGAGGGGGCACGCGCCCGGTGCGCCCCCTCTGGATCTGCCACTGATACTTGTATCTTTAGCGAAACCTGGTTGAGTACGTAGATGGTGATAAGTATGTGTCCATGAAAATTCTGATGTTAAAAGCATACGTGATGGGAAATGTAGACAATATGTGCGAATGCTTCTACGTTTCCTGCTAAACTTATTTTTTAGTGGGGAAAGAAAAGAAAAGAAAAGTCTCGCTTCATGAGAGATGTTAAGATCCCGCTCTACACCACAACACCTACGGATATTTCCGCTGGAGGTGGGTTGGAATGTCTTGTATAGAGCACCAATCATACGTGCAGATTAATAGGCACGCTATCTTTTGAAAAGAAACAATACTTTGTTTCACATTGTTCGTGGGGAAAAGAAAAGAAAAGAGAAGTCTCGCTTTATGCATGAGAGATGTTCAGATCCCGCTCTACACCACAACGCCTACGGATGTCTAGGCTGGAGGAGGGTTGGAATGTCTTGTATAGAGCCCCAACCGTACATGCAGATTAATAGGCATGCTATCTTTTGAAGAGAAACAATACTTTGTTTCACAAAAGATGATAGCAGAAAGACAACTGATAATCATCTGCTCATGTAAAATCAAGCAGAAGTTTTTCAAAACATTTCAAGAGGCATCTTAATGAGTTACAGTCTGTTAACGTGTCAATATAATGTGAAAAACAAATTGAAGGCCACCTGCAATAGGCCACCTGCAATACAGCCTCACATTTTCCTACATCACAACAACTTTGATCAACACATTCCATATGGACCTATCACACACATGGACCAGAAACGAAGGTCTCTCTTTGATCCTATCATACCATTAAGGGTAAAATACCATTAAGGGTGAACTATTGTACCTGGTACCATATCCCCTGGTGACGCCATAAGGGTATGTTTTACAGGTATAATGGCACATTATCTTATCATCTACGTCATTCCTTAGCATGTATGTGTGCGTGTGTTTGTTCACATTTTTTCTTTGATTTTTTTTTTTTTTTTTTTGGGGGGGGGAAGAAGCATGAATCAAGTATCAGGTAGAAACACAGAGTAACAATTATTTTGAGCTGTATGGATAACTGTTGGCATTGTATTTGAACGATTCTGCTACTGAAAGATATTCCAATACAATAATTTAAAAAAAAAAACTTCATTCCACAAAGCTCTTTGTCTACGATGAATGACGCATTAAATGCTGAATTTGATGGTATCTGTCTTTCAGTTAGTCTATCTCAACCACAATCTGCCCTGCATGTTTTCTCCCGACCATGAAATATCATATGCAACATTTTTCACTTGCACAAAAAAAAAAGACAGGAAAATACATCAAAAGCTTTACTGAGAAATATAACAGTTATGAAAAGTATTGTTGCAAACCTTCTCAATTCCTGCCACGATGGCCAAATTTCCAGCTCCCCTGACAATCCCCTGAGGCTGCGAGTCAAGTTTGCATGATGTATCACTGTGTGAGAGGTGAGAAAAAGACCAGAGAAGCTATCCAGCTTTAAATGTGTGATGTTGGTGGAATGCAAGATGAAATTCAGTCAAGGTCAAATCAATCCTTGACCAATAAGCCAGTTCGGGGTTCCAGTTCGAGCATGAGCAGAAAAAGGTCATTTGTACCGAGAGACAGGTTGGTTATTAATTTCACTGAGATAGGCATCCTTTAATGCTATGATTATTCATGGATCCCTATAAATGGTGCCTGCCAGTACATCCACCTGACAGCAAGCCTGGTATTTGGCAATGTTAACAGAAAAAGTTTTGTCAATGTAGTCAAAACAGCACAATTAAATAGATGCTTCCCAAAGTGTTGATTGACGAACCATTCTGGGCACTTCATCTACACAGGTTCATTCTTTGTTAGAATATGAGTTCCATAAATTGCTATGTTGGGCAAGCTGCTGCATTATGTTACTTTGAATTATTAAGTGAAGTACCTGACCAATTGAGAAAAATGAAAGGTCATTTGTACCCATGTGCACACGAGCTATCTCCGAACTGGCTTATACAGGCATCACACAGGGACATAACAATTATAAGGACATATGTCTGGTACAAGAATCTCTCAGAAAGGAGCATTCTTCTACATTACCAAAATCCCTTCCAAAAAGAAAGCAAAAAACAAAACAAAAAAGAAAGTAAAAAACCAAAAAACAACAAGAGAAAGCAAAGCAACCCCCCCCCCACAAACACACGCACACACAACATATGTAATATCCACATATTGCAATATCCCAAGCCTGGGCCCCGTTTTATCAGAAGATAAAATCGATTTTAAATTTCCTTTTCTACCACACATACTGCCATAGACTTACAGTTGAAATCAACTATATAATCAATTTTAACTCCTCATAAAACAGGACCCTGGTCATGCTGCTTGTGTAAAGATATGAAGCCTTTCAGCAAGGACAATCTACAAGACTTGTTTATCCAAAACACTCAATAAAGTTGAGTACACAGTACTCTCCGCATAATCAGGTGGGCTCGGGCAGAGCGTTTCTTACCCGATTTAGCGGAGTACCCGATTAACAGAAGCACACGTCTCATTCACATTTGACACACACAATGTGTATGTACATGCATTGTACACTGCACCAAACACCTACACTGTATGCTTGACACGCATGCTTGCATGGCACATTATACGTACCTTACACTTGCTCAGTCACAGGCAATAATTTACACTCTTTTTTTTATGGACAAATGTCTTCAGAAAACTTTGTATTATTGTAGTTTGACAATAGACTCCGCGCTAACAGTTTGACTATAGACTCCGCGCTAACATGCATGCGTTTTTCCGAAACAAACATGTCTCTTTGTGAATGAAGAAAGTAATCAGTTGTCTCACGATGTTCAAACGTTGAGAGGTTGCGGCGTTTCGACTGCTAAAAGCTAGTCTTCGTCAGGCAATGAACATAGACTTTGCTGCGTGCGGTTTATATAGCCGCGAAGGGGGCCTGGGGCGGCCAGGCGCGCGCTATTGTCCGGCTCTACCGAGGCATGAGCTGGACTGCCATTGGCCGGTGCAGCTGGCCTGCTATTGGTCGAGGTGCTCCCGCCGCGGGAGCCACGTTGTGGTTGCCCGCTGTCAATGGCCAATCATCGGACGCGGTGCTGCTATTGTTCCCTGCCGTGGCGGGGGGCGTGCTGTCTCGAACCGGTTCAAACCGGTTGGTCGAGTGGCGTCGAATGGCCGATAACCATTAGTCAGGGATGTCAATACCGCTATCCCTGTTGATGTTGTTCGGGTGTAGACGGATGTGGATAGCTTCCTTGACACAGCGCGTGTACCAATGCTTGTCCTGCACAATGCAGCTAACCTTTTCCCAGTTGGGATGGTGCTCGGATGACCATGCATGTTCGGCGACAGCGGAACTCTCCGTGCGTCCAAGTCGAACGTGCTCGCCTACAGGTCTACCAGTCTCGCCAATGTAGACCTTGTCGCAGGTTGAGCATGGAATCTTGTAAACAACTCCATCGCGCCTGTCGGGGAGAACGGGGTCCTTAGGGTGGACCACTTGGTTACGGATGGTATCGGACTTGAAAACAACGCGAATATCATGCTTCTCCAAACGTCGCCAAAGTTTGTGAGCGATGCTGTCCACATGCAGGAGGACCACGGTAGACTTAAATCGGGCAGGTTCCTCGGAAGTTCCTTCGCGGCTATATAAACTGCACGCAGCGAAGTCTATGTTCATCGCCTGACGAAGACTAGCAGTTAGCAGTCGAAACGTTGCAACCTCTCAACGTTTGCACATCGTGAGACAACTGATTACTTTTTTCATTCATTCTTCACCACGATGAACCTCTTCCAATCCATGTCTCTTTATGTGCACTAGTAACGTAGAATCTTGGGTTACTTTTTGAGAAGTGACTTGGGAAAAGCAAAATTATGGAGCTAGTGCATGGCCTGATTTTCGTTACAAACTTCTCGTATTGTGAATGTCGTTGCGGAGCAAGAGAGGAGCGCAAGTGTGTTCAACTCCTGTCTGTCTATGCAATTGTGAGTGCCAGCTACATGTGTGATGTTTGTTTACATGTGGCAAATCGGTACGTGTACATGTGTTTTCATGTTTAATCATTCAATGATCGGTCTTCTTTGCAATTTAAGCAGAGAATGCAATTAGCCATGGAGAATTTGACTTTCATGATTTCTTAAAGTGATATGTCTGCAATAAAATGTGGGTAAAAATTAGATTAGAAGAAAATTATTTACCCATTTATGCAGAGAGGCAACAAGATTATCAGGTAATTATAATGTGTATTGAAAGTGATTTTGACATTACTACCCAATTAAACGGAGTACCCCTTTAAGCGATACCCGATTATGCAAGAGAGTACTGTATTTGCAAGCCTTCAGAAGACACTGTATTAAAGTGAATTGTCTGGCTCAGTTTTCATACACATTCATAAGCACAGTCACACACTCACACCAGGGGCGGATCCAGGAATTCTGTGAAAGGGAGGCGCCTTTGCAAAATAAAGGGGGGGGGGGGCGCACTCACCTCCCCCCCCATTTCTTTTTATTTTTACTTCTTTTGTTTTAACCAAAAATAAAGTAAGGGTACAGAAGATTGAAGGAGTTGGGGAATTTAAATGTAATGGGTTAATTCACGACACTGAAGTGACATGCTTCATGAACAACAAATGATTTAAATGTCAAAGCATTTCTAGACTTTGAAATTGGACGTACGGTTATGAAGCTCTCAAATTTTAACAAAATTTGCACAAATGATCAAATCATCCATGAGCCACATAAACCTCCTCTGCATTCTTTTAAAACTATTGAATGTCTGAGACAGTAGGGTAGTAGGGTGTCAACATGATTCACATATGAAGCAGAAATGCATCCACTATATTGCATTATTCTCCCAGCAGATTTTCAGTACATCTTGATAATGTGAGATTAAAGTTTCACATGATTCGCACGAAACTGAAATGATGATGTTTGATGGTTTGATGGTAACCCCCCCCCCCAAAAAAAAAAAAATAAATAAATAAATAAAGGAAGAAATTTAAAAAAATGAAGTGGTTATTTATACATTCCTTGAACCAAGTTTCATTTGGATAATAAAATTATTTCAGAGAGCAATCATTTGGACATTTAAACAAGCTTCATGATTGAACTTTCTGTGCACTGTTAAGGTACAGTTTTGTCAAAATTTGATCTAATGACGATATTCAGCCATTTGCAAATATATGTTAGATCTATCATAGCATGAACAATTTCATGGCTATGGGCAAATCTACTGGAATAATGCTGGATGAGTGGCTAGCTATCTCTTGAAAAAGTGCACGATGGCACGTTTATGGTGGCTATTGTCAGTGATTGCAATGGTGACTTTATATCAAACATGTGGCCTGTAAATACCAATGCATGGCTCCTGACCAATGAAATCGCAGTTTTCTTGACCCATTCTAATCAAGCAGCTAACACCATACAGTCAAAGGGAGAAAGGAGGGGAAGATGCTACCATACTTACTGGAATGAGCCATCCTCTACAGTGCGGCTCACGTCGTCGATGCCGCATGTGGAGAGCTTCTTCTCGCAGTAAGAGATCTGGGAGAGGAGAGAGGGCTTGTCGCTCCCCTCCACGGCAATCGCTTCACCAGTGTCAATGTCCCACAGATGTGCACGCACGCAGAGGCGTGGTTAAGGGCAAAAAAATTGTCTGTTGACATCTACATATTCACATCCTGCAAGTGCAGTAGCTACAATCAATGTGGTCACAGGAGAAGCAACATACGTTATTATAGGAACATGGGAATGTCTGATATGTGACATCCTGCCTTTAAACACACACACAAACAAATGTGATCCATTCTTACAGTGGCCAAGTGTCTTCCAAAGTACTGCAAAAGTGGATATTTTCGCATAAGTACTTTTTCATGCTCTGCCGAGGAAGATGAATATCGTGTGTTTTTAATTCTGCAGAATCAAGACATTACATAGTGGTATATAAAACAAGCAATTAAATATTTGCGTGATTCTATTTTTGTGTTAATTCCTGATCACACGAAATGTGGGAAAATGTCCACGCTGCAAAAATGTCCACTTTTACAGTAGTGCCTTCCACAGTCAGGCACAAAATTTAGACTGATAATTGATTGCCACCTACAGACTGGAGTAAGGCTACAGTAAACATTACATTCTTAACAGGTTGACTCTCATTTTATGATATCACATCTTTGGTAAGTTTCCATCCAGGACTACCACAAACAAACAAAAAACAAAAAACTAGAAATGTCGCTATGGCGACTGGCATGCCTCCGCCATAATGCATGATTCTCCTAATAGGTCTATAGTACATGTGGACAATGTGTGATTACATTTTCACAAAATTGGCAAAGTATTAAAATGACATATTTGTTACAAATGTGTTGAATGTTCACCTTCCTTGACCTAGGTTTAATTGGATGAATGGGAGAGCATGTATTTGGGGATTTTAGAACTTTTACTTGACTTTGACCTTTTCGTAAGTTTATGCATTGAGTAATTTTCAAGGTATAGAGAAAAAGTGCAATTTTTGTATTGAATAGTATTGTTACCATTTTCATCTGGCCTTTGACCCTAAAATACATATGAGAATCACTGTCAGGCAGAACATGCAAGTTTAAAGATAACTTGAGCCACTTCCGAGATATAGAGGAAGAAGTGAAGTTCAGCACTTTCACTTGATCTTTGACCTTTTGATCTTTGACCTTCTTGGCAAAAAAAAAAATTCCCAGAGAATCTCTATTGGGTTATACATGCATACATCAAGTAAAAAAAAATAATAATCCTGCAGATATTGCATAGATATGAGGGATATAGTACAATTTTCAAGTATTGCCCTTGACCTTTGACCCCTGACATTTGATCCCATGAACCCCAAATTCCTCAGATAATCACTACCAGTCAGTACATGCATATATACTATGTTCCATGGAGATACCTTGAACCATTTCCAAGATATGGAAAAAAAGTGAAATTTTAAAATGTTTACTTGACCTTTGACCTTTATGACCCCAAACTTTCCCCAGAGAATCTTAATTAGGTAATACATGTATACACTAAGTTTCAAGAAAATATCTTTAGGCATTGCATAGATATGGGGGAAATAGTGAAATTTTGAGCATTTGACCTTGACCTTTTGACCTTGAGCATGTGCACCCAAAAGTTGATAGGCACAACTTCACCCCCTAATACACATACATGCCAAGTTCCATTACGATACCTCAAAAGGTTTTTTAGTTACGCTGTCCACAAAATTCATTACAGACAGACGGAAGGACGGATGGACGGATGGACGGAAGGACGGACGGACCGACGGACGCTCGGACGGACGGACCGACGGAAGGGCGGACATCTCGAAAACATAATGCCTCCGGCACCACTTCATGGTGGAGGCATAAAACCTACATATAAATGTAGATTGAGTGAAAACAGCAAATTTAGTAGAACGCATCAGTGAACGTTTGAGGAATATCAGACAATTGATTCAATATTTATCAATTTCTAAAGTTCTGGTGCTGTCATCGCTGTATTTTTATAAGACTAACACAGTTTATGACGCCATGTATGGACAAGAATATAAAGAAACTATGAAGAAAAGTCAACATACTTTGACAATTCTAGCATAATATGAGTTTGTCATACACAGACTACTTACTGTAGACAAGCAGACTAAGTCATACAGTGGCCAGTGTATGCTTCCTCTCCTATTGTGGATAGAGGAAGCAATCCTGGGGGGTGTTTCATAAAGCTGTTCGTAAAGTTACGAGTGACTTACGAGCGACTGGTGATCAGTTCTTGTGCTGAATTATGGAAATTCTGATAAGTATAGCACATCAGAACTGATCACCAGTCGCTCGTAAGTTGTTCGTAACTTTACGAACAGCTTTATGAAACAGGGCCCAGCACACTTGACTTCCTTCTATCACAATGCAGGAGGAATATTACCTTTAACATACATTAGTAACAAGTTGATGGAATGAGAACTTTAGATGAAAAATTTTCTAGAATTCTCCTTATACATATATATATACAGTTAAACTCACCTAAGTCGACATCGCATATGTCGAATAATCGCGCAAGTCGATGATTTTAAAAAGTCCCGATTTTTCCCCATTGACTTACGTGTATTAATTCACTCACAAGTCGAATTTTGTAAGTCGAATACTCGCCTATGTCGATGAAATTCCAAGAACACTTTCACGGAAAAACCATTAAATTCACTGTGCCTAAGTCGAATAAGATGTTATTGTGCAATAAATCACTGTCAAAATCACGAGACGCCAGTTTTTGTTTACATAAGAACTAGCCCGACCAGACAGGTGACAAAAAAATGATCTAAAGTATCAAAATTCAAAGCAATCGCATGCGATTGTTGAACTCTCTTCGTGTTTGGAGGTCTGCTGGTCCAGCCCTGTCGCGCTAGCGCTCTACGTAGGTACAGCGACTCGGCTGTGTAATAGTTGTGCGTACAGCGGCTGGGCTGTGTATAGTCTGTGTATGTTTGCAGTCTGCGCTGTGCAGTGGATGGATGAAGCTGCTGAGTTTTCAAAGCGGAAAGAAGGGGGAAAGTTACGGGCACGGGTAAATCAGAATTACACCTCTACACGCATTTCAAGCCACGGTATGGTAAACTGGAATCAATCACTGCTCAAATATCGTTCATATTCACTTCCCCAAGGTTTAACAAGGGTGTAAAGTAATCGGACCCGTGCCAATACTAATGCACTGTCCATGCAAAGTTAGCCGCGGCCCTGCCGGGCGACCCGTGCTGCGGCACACCACCTCTCCAGCTCTCGGCTCCAGAGTAGACAACATACATGTACATTTATACATAATGTACGTGTGGTGTAACTGTTGTTAAGTCGATTTTTTTTCGACTTACGCACAAGTCGAAAATCGCCTAAGTCGATGTGTTTTGCTCAGTCCCGAGAAGATCGACTTATGCGAGTTTAACTGTATATATATATATATATATATATACATTGCAATGTATATATATTCATATCGTTGTCCATACACAACATCAAGAACTTGAGTTTTCCTATTCCACTGATGATGGCACCAAAATGTTACAAATTCAAAACTGATGTGTTCTAGTATTGCTGTTTTAACTCAAGTAAAGTTCGCGACTACAGAATTTGCAACATGTTAGATTTCTAATAATATTTGGCATCATCGTAAAGGGCATTTTATTTCTTTCTAAAATATGGTATCTTATATATATGAATCTAAATTAGATAAGAATGGAAAAATCTAGGTTTAAAACAAGCTTTTTTTACATCACCAACACATTCTTATACTGAGGGTCTGCACTGACATCCTCACATTAAAATCATCATAATCATTACGTACTGACTTTTTTGGTACAGATAAGATACGTCAATTTTACAGGTTTTTTTTTTTTTTTGAGATGTGAGCGTTTAATAAGTCTTCAAATTGCAACAGCCAATCATTTCATTTGAATGCAGTGACCGCACCTTATTACAATATTATTTCTCCTTGAATATTCATCTACTTTTCATATTATGCATATTCTTCGTACAATACACTAGAACAACAAGCTGCCACATGCATGTGAAATTGGGAAAGGATATTCGTGATGCCATCGTAACTTCCAGCGTAGACCTTGCTCTTGTCCTCGGTGGCTGCTATAGACTTCACTGCCTTTTGGTGACCCTGAGTTACATGTGGGAAATAAATCAGATAGTAAAACATTCTTGTTTTAAATCTGCACAGAAAATGTTACCATCTGAACACAAAACTTCTACAAATGATGTGCAGTTTAATGTCTCCAGGTTAGCATGCCTGTACAGTGACGGGGAGATCTTTAACGGGCTGTTACTTGAATATGAGCCCATTCTGAAGCAAATAATTTTCACACAACAATAGATATATAATGTACTCTTAAATGAATCCCACAAGGATTGGAACAATCATCTCCAGCATTCCCACTGATCAGTTACTAGCCATCCCCTTTAAAATGATAGGTTTGTTACAAATGTGTTGAATGTTCACTGTCCTTGAACTATGTTTACTTCATTGGATGAATGGCTATGTATAATTGTCCAAGGGTGTAGGTATTTGGGGTTTGAGGATTTTACTTGATTTTTCACCCTTTTATAAGTTTTTTTTCTAATTTTTTTTATAAGTAATTTTCTGGGTATGGAGAAAAAGTGTAATTTCAGTATTGAATAGAAAAATTTTAGCACTTAAAACCTGGCCTTTGAACCTTTATCTTTGACCTTATGACCCTAAAATTCTTAATGGAATGTCAGGTTACACATGCATCATGCATAAATACAAGTTTCATGATGACACCTTTTGTCACTTTTGAGATATGGAGAAAGAAGTGAAATTTAGCACTTTTACTTGACCTTTGACCTTTTAACCTTAGACCTTTTGGCAAGAAATTTCCAAGAGAATCTCTATTGGGTAATACATGCATACACTAAGTTTCAAGAAAAATTTTGCAGGCATTGCATAGATATGAGGGAAAAAGTGAAATTTTGAGGAGTTGGCCTCGACCTTTGACCCCCTGACCTTTGACCATGACCCTTAAATTAGTATTACATCAGTACTACATGTAAGTTCCATGAACATTCGTGGAGAAAAAAGTGAAATTTTAACATTTTCACTTGACCTTGACCTCACGACCCAAAAGCTCTGGAGAATCTTTATTTGGTAGTATATATGTATACACTATCAAAGTTTCAACAGCAACTCTCACATCAAAGAGGAATCAACAAAAAAAGCAGGAAGAGCAAAAAATGAAGAAGACAAATCTCAGATAGGACACTATCTACATATTCAAATCAATAACCGAGGGGAAAAACAAGCATGTCTAGCAATCAGGAGATCATTGTTCAAGTCAAACCCAAGAAATGTATGCCCATGATTTCTATAATCACTACTTCCAATACTCTGAATACCAGTCTTTAGTTATGTTGCTGAAGGGCAATTCGTCAACCAGTTGCAACAGAAACAACTCAACATAAGAATCATTGATTTGAACGAGCATACCTTGATGATCCTGATGGGTTTGGAGGGATTGTCAGGATCCAGGTAGCTGATATTGCCATTGAGGGACAGCGTAAGGAGATACTTGTTCTGCCACAAGCAGGCAACTTGTTGGTCGTTAATCTTATCATCGCCCATCTTAAAGGTCCTAATCACAGGAGACAAAACACAGTGGAAGCGAGATCTAGGATGCATTTTAATTAAAGGACAAGTCCTTTTTCATATTCATGTGGATTGAGTGCTGATGCAGCAATATTTGTAGAACACATCAGCGAAAGTTTGGGGAAAAGCGGACATTCCGTTCAAAAGTAATGAATTTTTCAAGTATCTGCACAGTCATTGCTGGATAAGATGACTACAGTGTATGGTGTCACATGCGTAGAATGATAGAACGTAAATATAAAGAGAATTTCACAAAATTCAACTTTTTGAAAAAGGTATACATTTCCTCAACATGTCACTGATGTATGTTAATGGTAATATTATTTCCCTTGCCTTCTGACAGAGGGAAGTCAAGTGTCCTGTTATTATGCGAGAAAAGCGAAAATACGTCGGAATTTTCTTTATATCATTGCAACATGTGACATCACAAGCTGTAGTAGTCTTCTCATTCAGCAGTGACTGCGCAGAAACTTTAAAAATTCATAACTTTTGAACGGATAGTCCAATTTTCTCAAACTCTCACTGATGTGTTATTGCTGCATCCACTCAACCTACATCTCGATGAAGGTGGACTTGTCCTTTAAGGTGCACTAGGTATGACAAGTGCTGCACTGCTATCATCAATAATTCCAGTCAGTTGCTGCATCTTTGTTGTTGTTTCACGCACCTCAGAGAATCATATACATATTTCTATCACTTTCTACTTTCATGTCATTTTTTTCTTTCTTTTCTATTTCCTTTTCATATTTTTTTTTAATACTGGAAATGAAACATGTACAAATGAATTGAAGTATTGAAGCTCACTACAAAAGAGTCGAAAGTTACTGTATGAAACATAAATATAGTGTGTATACTCTTTCTTGTCCGAGTGTGAAATAAAAAAAAAGATTTAGTCATATTGGTTTTCAAACTACTTCATAAACTCATTCCTACCGAGATTTCTGCTAAAATAAGAACAAAATTTTCATGTTACCAACTGGTAAATAATAAATCCTAGGTTTCTTTATTAAAGCCAAACATAGACTGTTTAAGAGAAACAGCACACTGTGTGTAATGTCAAATGTCTATAACAGCTTACAAATCAAGCTCAGATGTGACAGCCAGTTAAATCAATTTTTGTCAAACTTTGATCACATCATCTGCCAAACTCTGCTTTGATAAGGTGATTTCAGATCTGAATAATCACTGATTTTTTGTTTTTCATTAATAAAAATAGTCATTTTTCAGCTTTGTCCATTCACAATTTGACATAAGATAATCTACAATATTGCAAATGAGCACCTACGTTGCTTCTTTTATCATCTTTTTATTCTATCAAGACAACTTGTTGGTTTTTTTTACTTCAGTCAACCTCTAGTGTTGTTATTGTTTTTGTGCCAATATGTTCTTTTTCGTCTTGTGAATGTTATCTTTTGTTCTGTATCATTATATGCTGTAAAATGATATACATACTCACTGAAAAAAAACAACAACCTGAGGCTGACAGTGGGCTTGAAAATAAAAAAGAAGAAATGAATAAAAAAATAAACAAACAAAATGAACTGTCCTGAAAATTTCTATCCCCTTGAGGTCATACAGACTGGTTCAGACAATTAATGTCTCATTTATCAAGATTGTGTTCTTTTATATAATTTATATCATGACTAGAATGTTGAATTCTATTTACATGGACCAGAGGTATGCAAGGTGTGTGTGTGTGGTTTTTTTTAATCAGTGAAATTACACCCCCCCCCCCAAAAAAAAAAAAAAAAAGTTAAAACTAAACAAAAATAAAAAATGAAACATTTCACACCTAAATGAAAAAACAAATCATATAAAACAAGCAGGAAAAAAATACATGAAAGATTAAGAAGATAACAAGCACTGCACTCACGTCACCGCTTGGCCTGTCTCTACGTCCCAAATCTTGACTGTTCTGTCACCAGATGATGTAAGAAGCTGGGTGGAGTCTGGACTCCAAGAAACCTGGGGGAATAAATCATTCTTCCTGTCATTTGTTCCCTTCATCCCTGCCATTCTAAATTCAAAGGAAGAAAGATTGCAGCCTTCTTTAGCCTCATGCCAATAGTCTCAAATCTCACCAAGAATCTGACCAGCTGCATCAACAGAGTGAAAAAAAAATGATAAAGAGGCAAATTTGGCAAGCAGTCTATGCAGATGCTCACTCTTACAAAGAAGAAGGGTGGAAAAGGACACTTTTTTTTCTGAATTTTCTGCCATTCTAGGCACCATTAGTATCGTAGTATGTATTCTTTGTGACCCCAAAACAATACCACATGAATAATCAACCAGTGCATTAATCTTTATGCTAGTAAATTACAATATAAATTCCACCAGTATGTGGCTGGGAGCATTCAAAGACACCAAGTATCCTTCAGGCACCAAGAAAATTTGATATAAAAATCAGTATTAAGAAACAAGACAGTGTATTCACACATATTAGAACAATTTCAACAGCTTTAAAGGGACTGTACAGTTCTGGCTGAGGTGAGGATTTAGCTTTCAATGTTTTGCGAGATATTCAGAAACCTCTCTATGAGATGTCAAAGAGCATGCAATTCTTAGGGGAATAAAAAGTTTATTCGATGAAAATCGGTTTTGAAATGGCTGAGATATCCAAAAACAAGGTGAAACAAAGAGATCCTAATAAAAGGCGTGGCCTGTCGCCTTTTATTATTATCACGTTTTTGGATACCTCAGCCATTTGAAAACCAATTTTTGTCAAATAAATGTTGAATCCTTCTTAAAATTACATGCTTTTTCATATTTCATAAGAGGTTTCTCATTATCTCACTTAGAAATGTTATAAACCTGAATCCTCACCTCAACCAGTACTGTAGGGTCCCTTTAAGAACACAGAAGATAAATATCATCATTAGGAAATGGACGGTATCTTACACAATAAATTCCACCATCATGTGGCTGTGCATCGCCTGCCAGGCCACGTTTGAACTCTCCTGTGGCACCATCATACAGGTAGCACTGTCAAAACAAAATTGCACCAGAAACACAGAAAAGTTACACAAATGAAAACATCACTGGAGTTCCAGTGATAAGTCTGAACATGCAAACTAACTTCGAGCAGTTTTGAACCTCCAGAAGGTAATAGCATCACATTTTTTGTGAAAAAAAAATTGTAAAAAACCCACCCTATATCAACAACATCATGCAAAACAGGTTTTCTATACAATATTCTATTTTCCTGAAAATATCACAAGAACAGCGCATAACAATTATTTCAACTGTCAAACAGCAAACTGGGATATTCATACTGATGAAAACCTGAATATGACATTAAGAACTTGTCACATACACACACATTGACATTTAAAGAATATCCTCTTTTGGGGAGTGGGTCTGTTTTGAAAAGAGCAAAGATCGAAAAAGTAAGATTAATCACTGCAGCATATCTTACCGTTTTATCAGAGCTGGCTGATGCAAACAGGGCACCATTAGTGGAGAAGCGTACACAGTGCACAAATCCAGCGTGGCGCTGCATTCAGAGGAAATGCCAAAATATATCTTAGAAATATAAATTTCATTATAAGACAAATCTCAGCCTGATGATTTCAAAGCTATAAATTCCCCATCGGTCACTTGTACCGAGCCCTGATTTAATAAAAAGTTTTCTGTCCACATTCTTGTGGTCATTTGAGGGTACTGAATGTCTGGATACACGTTTTTCAGATTAAGATTTGATGTGAATGCAACATATGTTAATTACGTTGGGAATGATATGTAATTCAAAATAAGTTTGTGTAGCAATGTTGTTTGAGCTTGAAATACCCCTTTTCCCCCATAATCAATAGACTGAAAAAAAAAAAAAATCACAGCGAGATGGTACCAGGATAAGAGAGATCCGGATAAAGGGGGGCTGGATAAAGGGAGGCCGGATAAAAGAGGTTGGACTGTAATAGCAAAAGCAATGTACAAATAAAAGCAAACAATGGACAAAAATTCATGTCTTTTTCACAGAAAAATGACAGCTGGATTTGCAGGCATATTTTACCTGTACAGTACGGGAATAAAAGTTTGTGTTGTATCTTTTCAAATTGATGCCCACCTCATGTTTGCTGTGGAACTTGAAAGGTGGGCCCTGGTAGAAGTTGACCTTGAAGGCATCAGAACCAACAACAGCCCTGTACGGCCTGCACTGCCTGATATCACAGGATATTGCTGTCTTGGTCAAAGAATCAATGGCTCCTACAGAGGTTCCGGTGTCCACCAAAAATGCTGCACCATATCTGATGGGAAGGATGGTGGCCATGAGCAAACCCTTCACAATTAGTACTTAAAGTGGAAATCCATCCCAAAAATTAGAAAAAAACTAGAAATGTCGCTATGGCGACTGGTATGCCTCCGCCATAATGCATGATTCTCCTAATAGGTCTAAATAGTACATGTGGACAATGTGTGATTACATTTTCACAAAATTGGCAAAATATTAAAATGACAAGTTTGTCACAAATGTGTTGAATGTTCACCTTCCTTGACCTAGGTTTAATTGGATGAATAGGAGAGCATGTACTTGGGATTTACGGACTTTAACTTGACTTTGACCCATTCATACGTTTATAATGCATTGAGTAATTTTCAAGGTATGGAGAAAAAGTGCAATTTCTGTATTGAAGAGTAAATTGTTACCATTTTCATCTGGCCTTTGACCTTAAAATTCATAAGATAATCACTGTCAGGCAGAACATGCATAAATATGTAGTACGTTTTAAGATAACTTGAGCCACTTCCGAGATATGGAGGAAAAACTTATTTCAGCACTTTCACTTCATCTGTGACCTTTTGACCTTTGAGGAAAAAAAAAAAAAAAAACTTTCCAGAGAATCTCTATTAGGTTATACATGCATGCACCTAGTGTAAAAAAAAAAAATTATCCTGCTGGCATTGCATAAACAAGAAGGAAATAATAAAATTTTGAAGTGTTGCCCTTGACCTTTGACCCCTGACCTTCGACCCCATGAACCCTAAATTGTCTAGATAATCACTGCCAGTCAGTACATGTATATATACTATGTTCCATGCAGATACCTTGAACAATTTCCAATGTACAGAGAAAAAAGGTGAAGTTTTAATATTTTTACTTGAATTTAGACCTTTGACCTTTGACCTCATGACCCAAACTTTCACCAGAGAATCTTAATCGGGTATTTAAATACATGTATACACTAAGTTTCAAGAAAATATCTTCAGGCATTGCAAAGATATGATGGAAATAGTGAAATTTTATGTATTTGACCTTGACCTTTGACCTTTTCACCTTAAGCATGTGCACCCAAAAGTTAATAGGCACAACTTCACCCCCTAATACACATACATGCCAAGTTTCATTAGGATACCTCAAAAGGTTTTGATAGTTACCCTGTCCACAAAATTCATTACGGACGGACGGAAGGACGGACGGAAGGACAGACAGACGGACGGACGGAAGGACGGACGGACGGACAACCCGAAAACATAATGCCTCCGGCACCACTTCGTGGCGGAGGGATAAAAAAGACTTCAAAAGAAAGAGAAAAATATTCCCTACAGTACGATATAAAAATGACAAAAATCAGATGACAAATAAGGAAAATATGGCATTCTGAAATTTCAAATGTTTTTAGAAAACATTTCTTGACTAGTCCATATGAATATTCAAATGAGAGAGTTGATGATGCCATAACCTCACAATTTTTCATGTATGTGATATATGAAAATATATATTTTTAGCTAATACAAGTAAAACATGTTCCCTTACAAAGATATATCAGAGTTAATATTTGTTAATTTTTTATTTGGGTGGGCCAGTTTTATATTCATATCGCTGAAATACGAGAAATTGTGAGAGCATGACATTGTTGCCTTGCTTATTTGAATACTGATAAGTACTGGTCAAGAAATGTCGCTCCCAAAAAATTTACATTTTAAAATGTCATATCTTCCTTATTTCTTATCCAATTTTTGTCCTTTTTGTATTGTTCTGCAGGAAATATTTTCTCTTTCTCTAATCTATTTGGTGTGGATTTCCTCTTTAACAGAGTGGGCAATACAGCCAGTAGGTATGTCTGACACACTGATATGATATGTTAGAATGCATAAATGTGGAATAGTTGACAAAATCTATTCAATGAAAAAAAAGGTTGCACATTTTACACAGAGAAGTGGCATGAATAAAATTGGGTAAATATCTTGGTCACTTTATTTTTGGCGAGAGATTGTATGTGCTAAAGGTAGATTTGAATTGCAGCATATTCCGAGGGTGCACACATGCCATTGACATGTGTGCTGCTGCATCTACCCACGCATGCAGGCAACTTGTAACATGTTTTCGTTTTAAATCAAATCTTTCACTTGATTTGAATTGACTTGTTTCTATTCTATTCTATTCAATTTCTGTATAGGAATGGATTAACACGAAAGTCCTTCTTAACCACAAAATCCATCTAAAAAAAGAAAAAAAAAGTTGATTGCCTGGAAAATGTCCTGGCATTTTGTCATGATCTGACAAAGCACAGGCATTATGAGCCTCACCAAAATATGGGAAAAGGATATATACACATATTACATCATTTTTCTACTAAACTTACTTGTCTCTTCCCTCTCCAACCACAATCATTCTCTTGCTGTCCTCGGTAAAGGCAATATCTCTGATTGCCCCACTAATGGGCTGGTACTCCTTATACAAGACATGTTCCTTGTTCACAGTGTCCCAAATCCTCACCTTGCCCGACTTGTCTGGATGGAAAGCATCGACAGAAGAAAATTATTGTGCACTCCTCAAGAGTCCAGGTAATGAGGAAGAAAACAGCTCAGTTCAATATCATCATGGTTCAGCCTGTGCTGACTAGCAATGTATTAAATCTTCATACAAGAACAATGTTGGTTAAAAAAAAATACAAACAAAAACCCCACAATTAATTTAAAACAACATTGTGTACCATCAATGGTAGATTTGCGAGGTGATGACATCATCACTTCTTGAAATATGCATATCATCGGCTGAGAACCAGAAAGCCGTTGTAGCAATTTGGGGGGGGGGGGGGGGGGGAATTGAATTGTTGGTGTATTACATTGTAGAGCCAGCTTGATCTTCTCTTCATAGTGGCATCAATCTTAAATCATTTCCATCTTCAGTATGATGTTAAAAACTAAAACCACATGGGCACTATTTTTGCCTGATGTTTGCAACAACTCTCTTAAATGTACTCAATTTCTATTTAATAAACTTTTTATTCATGAAAATGTACTGTTTCATGTCATGTTAGGCTCAAATCTTACAACAGGATTGTGCCCTTCTAGTTCTAAGCCAATGATATGGGGTTGTTATCACTGTTTCATTACCATGTGAAATATTCTCCAATTCTTTTTCTTCTTTGCAATTCTTCTTCTTCTTTACAATCTTGATGAGCCTCCTGCCATTTGTTTTGTTTTTATTCCTATGTTTTATCATTTATAGCTAACCTCAGGAATGACAATTTCAGTAACGTCATTTACTCCTGAAGATAACTACTGTATAAGCCCTTAAACTAAAGTGGGACCCTTCTGATGTATATGACCCAATCATTCACACATACCGGTACTCGAATACACTAACACTGCCAAATATGTATGATGTGATTTAACTCTGTAGTCCAGGGGCATTGCAACTGTATTATATGCAAAGTTTTGGCAGACAAAAGTGACCATGGTGACATGTGCCAATCTGACGCTACACAATCACTACTGTTCTCCACATAGTTGGTGGTGGAGTCAATGTACGATCCATCACATGGGGTGCGTACAATTTGCGTTCGCATTGAAATTTTACTGAAAAGTTCAGCACTCCAGTCATCCACTCCACCTTACCAGAAGAAGCAATATAGAAGCCACTTGGAGTGTACTTTGCATAGGTGGTAGCGTACTGGTGCTCATTGTACACATCACAAATCACCGGATTCTGCGGACAGACAGAGAGCGATATGGTAGAGACATGGCAAATTACTCATGAATTAGTTTTTCCACAGCCAATGTGCTGTACAGCCTGCACACGGAATAAAAAGTATTTCAAGAAAATCAACATGACAAATGTGGTGTTAAAATTGCTGGGGTTTTTTTAAAGAAAAATTCCCTTTTACTCAGGATTTTAATAGGCGTTAAAATATCACAAACAATATTCCAAAACTTGCTAATGATTAGCAGGCTTAGGACACTCATACGAGATTGTGATTGTGGGAGTGAAATTAATAGATCCATGGCATGACATTCAATTGCATTCAACATCATTTAAGGGGGGGGGGGGAGGGGTTACTCTCCCACTTAAACGGAATCTCTCCCCTAAAATTTAAATTTGAGAGGTGTGAGAGCAAGTCCTCAGAACTCTAGAGAAAATTCTATCCCATCACAATTAATGCCCAAAACTTTAAAATATTAATTTTAATAAATCAGCACGCACTACTGCTCGCTGCAATAGTAGCCAGATCTGAAAATAGTAGCTGCGCGTAGGCCATCGGTGTGTGCATGTTTCCTTCGTTCACCTCCGTCTGCACACAGCTATATCGAATACTGTCTATTGGTATCGCCTCATCAAGCCATATGCATCCGGAAGAGTAGATGCTGCCACGGCTGCCTAGTCAGTGGCCCAGTGCGGCGCGGCGTGGCAGCACCAACCTAGCTGTGTACGTGGACATTTGCATGCATTTGCGTGTTTTGAGAGTATTGTAGTACACTGACTGTACAGAAAATTATCGAGCTACGCAATTGAATGCAGTCGATAACGCCAGACGACTACTCTTAGATCAAGGCGCATGTAATTTTTGGCATTTTAGAGATTGCTCTACGACTCTTAATATATTGCTATATCTGTGTATGTTAGTAACGTTGCACTCTTATATCTCATAGCGATATTACCAGTACAATAACCTACAATGTCAGAAAACTAAATTTCTGTGTACAGATACACTTTAAGTGGACCAGCACAATATGAAATGGAAAGTTTGTGTGGGATTGAATCACAACATGAATTTAAAACTCCATTTGACATCATCTACCATTAAAAGCAGACCCAAAAGTGTGTCTTTAATGGATGACACCGTAAAGAGAAAATCGTCTCCTAATTCCCTTTATTTTTGTTTCTCAGCACCAAAGGTGTTACTAAGTGGTTGCCTTAAAGTTTCAGCAGGTGCTGGTCTAACGGACAGAGGAACTGTCATTTTAAAGGGACGATAAAGTTTTGGTTGAGACAAGGCTTAAGATTTCTAACCTTTCTTGGTGAGATAATGAGTGACCTCTTAAGAAATATGAAAGAGCATGTAATTCCAAGAAGAATTCAACCTTTATTTGTTGAAAATTGGTTTTGAAATGGCTGAAACATCCAAAACAACCCAATCCTAATAAAGGGTAGGATTCACCTTTTATAAGGATCCCTTTGTTTTACTTTGTTTCTGGATTTATATCTCAGCCATTTCAAAACCTGATTTTCATCAAATTAAGTTTAAATTCCTCTTAAAATTGTATGCTCTGTAGCATTTCACAAGTGGTTTCTTAGTACTTCACAAAAAGTTATAAGCTCAATCCTCACCTCCACCAATATTATACTGTCCCTTTAATTTTCTGGCTGAAACGTAATGTTGTCTTGACTGAAATTTTCCTAAGTACAATTCAATACAAAAGTAAGTAAAAAGACCAAAAGGATCAAGTTCCTACAATGTTTGTGGTCACCATGAATCTTAACCAAGTGAGGATGGACTGATTTTGCTTAAACACGCATTTCCCATAGACACCTGCCCGAGTATACTCAGGACTCGTCCTCAACAGGTTAAAGACCCAGTAGGGTGGGGGTAACCTGAGTGGTCTGATGGAATTGATCTTCAGTTGCTTCTCATTAGGGTATACTAAAAAAACCGCTAGCTCCCGTCAGTGATTGCGTGTATAATAGCATATCCTCATCGGCAACAGTTGACTCCAGTGGAGATTCTTCTCCTGTGAGTGTTCTTCACATAGAGATCAGTGATAAAACTGTGCACAATTTGTGACAAAGATTCTCAAATACACTACTCAAAAAAAAGAAAGTAAACACTTTTTCAAGTTCATATTTCTTGTAGAATGTTTGGCTAAATATCAAACGCATAATTTACCATTTACATATGAAACAGAAAGTCAGCTGTAAATCAGTAGTGCTTCAAAATAGTTCAAAAATGTTAGTTAGGGATAGAAACAACCAATGTAAAAATTTGAATCAGTATAATTAATGTTAAGTATCGTTAAATATATAAATTGTGAACTATAGTTATGATGAAAATGTTTCTGGACAAAACTGTCTACAGTTATGGTTCAGTGAGAAAAATAGTGATATCTCCTTATATCTAAGGCTTCATTGCGAAATGCTTACATAGTATGTAGCATGTTTTGTGATACAGTGCACTCCCATTATAACGAACATGGTCATAATGAAATTTCGATTCCAACGAAATAAAAAATTGAAGCTGCAACATTATCAGCTCTCTGTTTTTTATTGTTTACCGGGTATTTGTTTTAACAAAATTTCAATATAACGAAAGAAGACTGCTGGTCCTGAGGACTTCGTTATAACGGGAATTCACTGTACAACTGACCTACACATATGCATCAAATTTGATATCTCGAACATTTTTAAAATCACTGCTCCCAATGGTAAACAGTATCTTTAATGTTTTATATACCAGTATATACTAGTATGTGAACAAAAATTTAAACTTTATGCATGAGTGAAGACATTCGTTTTTCTCTTCCAAGGCACACACTTTAAGTAAAAATTGCAAAAATGAATAAGTTGTCTCTTATGTGGAAGTGCTCTTGCATATAACAATGAGAACAACAAATTTAGAATAAGAACACAAACTGATTTGCAAAAATAAACTTATGATCTCTACAATGTCTTTGTAGCCCCCAAAGATAAAGAAATGCTAAGAATAATGAGGAAAAATGAAGAATCTTCCAAGAAATCTGAATTCAAATGGCATTAGAGAAGAAGCAATATCAACTAAAATGGTAGAAATTCGAAATATTATTTCAAATTAGGACAATTAAAAGTAATATTTGGTTCTTGAATTCGTCTCATGAATTCTGAAATGTGATACCTAAATCAAAAGAATGAAATCAAGAAATTTTGTCCATTTCATCACCTTTGCCCCTTACTCTTTATGTCATCTGAAGTTTAAGTTGTGACAGAAAATTCTTATTTTGCCCTTTAGTTTTCCATTTTGTATTTGTTTGAAGATGTAAAGAGATACAAGGGAATGAATATACTTGTTATTCCATTCGTCATATCTCTCATAGTGTTAAACTGGTCTTTCGTTATCACTGCTATCTTGAAGGGCATTTGCCAATGACAAAATGTAAATTCCTGCAAATTTTACTTTTTGTGCCTTGGAGGAGAAAAACAAATATGTTCACTCATTCGTAAAATTCCCCTTTGTTTTACCCTACCACGATGATAGCCAATTAAATTACCTTTGATATGGTACATGAAACAACGATTTTTATCAAAATCTCATATATGAGAAATATGAACTTGAAAACGAGTTTACTTCCTTTTCTTGCTGAGTGTATATCCGAGCCAGGAAAGCCTCCCACTCTGTGGTATCCCCATGTTACCAGGCCTTGAACAGTATGACATCATCTTCTTACCTCAATATCCCTGATAAACACACTCTTGCCGTTAACATACAGGAAGTTCTTCCCTTTGGGGTCCCCAGTTAGGCAACAACGAGCCCCACGAGTTGTCTCCGGGGTAGATCCCAACACAGTCTCTGGATTGATGACATGAAGAATACATTAATATTACCCTATTCATCATGATAGTATGTGTACATGTTCAGCCAAACATTCTGAAGCTACTGGCAATTGTTACATGTGTTTATCTTATGAGCCATCCTACAGTTAGGGAAAAGATGGAATAAAAACAGCACTAGTTCTGTACCCCTGTTGCAAACAAATCATGACCAAAGACCATATATTAATTGTCAAAGGGCACTCAACCTTGTTCAAAACTTACACTTGACTTCAACATTCTTTTGCCAGCACCACACGACTTGTTGAGCAACAAGAACTTAGCTGAAAACAAGAGATTATTAAGCCGAGGGGTAAAGGTTGAGGTGTGAGTTTTCATCAATTTGTCTCCCTCTACAAATTAAATTTGTACGATTGCAACTGCTGATCTATAATTTAACAAATATGTCGGGGGAAAAAAGAGAACCACAGGACTATAACCTGTCATCTAGATAGCTTTCCAGGCAGCGACACTACCACCAGGCTATCCCTGGTTGCCGGCAGTGACACAATGAACTTGGAACAAATACCCAAGCTCTGAAATTCTGACACTGTTAAGTAGTCCAAGATGGACATGGCATTAATCAATGAAAGCAAGAAATTATTTAGCAGAGGGGTTAATCTGTTACTTTCATTGATACCTTGTCCACCTTGGACTACTTAACATAACAATGTTGTAGAAGCCAATATAGAAGCCTTTTGTTTACATCATCAGCTTCCAGCTGCACAGCACCTCGCCCGAGCAGAGCACACACTTTAGAGCATGTACATGATGCAAACCTCTAATATGCACAGCTTTAACTCCCAAGTTCATTGACACTATCTGCAAAAGATCAAAAATCCATAAAAATTTCTAGATCACTACAAAAATTTAATCATCTGTTCCTTGCGTCGTTATCAACTTTTCCTGCAAGTTTCATCCAAATCCATCCACAACTTTTTGAGTTATTTTGCACACAAACAAGTAAACATACGCCTATCAAATGGGATTTGACGTTGGTCACTGCGGCTGCGGTTGGAATAAAATTTAATTAGAGAACCCACCATGCTACTCACCTAGGTCATCGCAATGACAATGTCAATAGTAAGCAAATAATCAACGTTGGTGAAGGTGATGGGACAAACTATCACTTCCGAGGCGATCTGGATGTAGCTATCTTTCCGAAGCGCAGCTGAGGAAAGATAGCATACACATTCAGATCGCCCATGAAGTGAAAGTTTGTCTCATTGCCTGAAACTAAAAGTTGATTATTTGCTTATTCCACATCTATCTAGGGTCCTAGATATTCCCATTTTATTCCACATCTGAAACCGTTTTAGCTGTCTTTAGGTATCCTTGGGGCTTAGGCTACGTAGTTTACTTTAGACGCATGCGCGTACATGACAAAACAACGAACTTGCTCCGCGCACCGAATTAAAAGTGCATTGCACTGTGGACTACCACTTGACCTAGTTAAGTGATAGTCCACAGTGCAACGCACTTTTATTTCGCGCATACTCATCTCTCGTTAGGACTGTATGGACTGAAGAGATCAGCGAAACAAAGGGACTATCAACATAGAGTGTAACAAACTTTTCTTCTCAGGTGATGTGATGGGCAAAACTACACTTTATCACGTGATCAGCTCTTGACCAATCTTATGGCAAGATTCTTAGTATGTGGAATATAATAAATTATATGAAATACTTAATAGTAGCCCAAAATAATTTAGCCCCCTGAAACCCAGCATTGCCTAATAATTACATGGTCAGGGAAAGATACGAATGGTGTCATTTGGTTTCAGCCGGACTCAAATCTAAGGGTTTTATGCTTTTTATTTAACTAGTCCACCTAGGGTAGTCTGTTGACCGAAAGATCGGTCTGTATCCAGGGATGCAAAGTTCAAAAAATTTTTATGAGTGAGATTTTCATGACCCGGCATCTTGGCGCACGAATGTGCGTGCGAGCGAGGGTGTGGGAGGGTTTTCCCCCCTGATCACGGTAGGGAGCTTTTTCAATTTTTAGCCCTTATAAAATAATGGTGCGATCAGGTGCATACTTACAAGTAGGCCTAAGTGACTATTTTTTACTTATTTTGAAAGACAAAAGGGAAATCCTTTGAGCTATGCTCATTATCATAGGCCAAAGTTTCAGACTTCACCCGATGCGTGAGAAATATTGGTGCCATGCGTAAGATCGTGAGACGACCCCTAAATGCTTGAGTCTCACTCAGAATGCGTGAGACTTGGTAGCTCTGTGTGTATCTGGTTGTCAGGGATATGTTCCGCGGAAACCACGTCTGGCTTCTTCTTCACGGATCCCCTGATGGAGGAGAGCCGATAAAGTAAAAAAATGATAAAAGACTCTTCCGGACAGGGTGCTGTTCGTTATTCCGAAGGTTCGCTATTCCGAAGGTTCATTATTCCGAAGGGTCGTTAATCCGAAACAAGCAAATTCCCTATACCTAGAGGTTCCTTAATCCCAAAATGAAAAAGGGTTCGTTAATTCGAAAATTTGAGGCGTTATTCAGAAGGTTCGTTATTTCGAAGATTGGTTAATCCGAAAATGAAATTCGGAACTATGAACCTTCAGAATAACGAATCTTGTTAGGAATAAAGAGCCTTCGGAATAACGAACCTTCGGAATAACGAGCTGTAACCTCCAGACAGACAGATTTTTCCATCTATGGAAGAGAGCCGACAAAGCAAAAAAATGATAAAAGACTCCTCTGGCTCTGAGCTGGACAGACAGATTTTTCTGTCTATGAGACTAATAATATGGTCTTAAATATTAAGCAGTCAATTAACCAAAAAAATGGGTCTGTGGAGTGTAACTTGTCGGCGATATGTTCCGCGGAGACTCCGTCTGGCTTCACGGAATGTCTATGGAGATGGAAGAGAGCCATTAATGTAAAAAATGACGGAAAAAAACAAAACTCCGGACAGACAGATTTTTCTGTGAAATACTGTAGAGTCTGACTGAAGTGTAAGCAGTCAAGTGCAGTGCCCAGTGCATGGCATGCGGCGCGGCCGGCCGGCCAGTGCGCGGTGGTGTGGGGATGGGAAATCGTCCAAACATTTCTCCGCTATCCCTATCCTACCTGGGATTTTGGGGGCACTGCACTGTGTCCCTCTATTAAATTTCGCCTCGCTTGTTATGTGCTGATCGTACTAGCATAACCATAACATAGGCTCCTGACTTGAGGTGTGGTGAGTGAGAAATTAATTTGTGCTATGTCTAGTTCCTCTTCTGAGACAGCGCTGCGCTGAGGGCATGCATGCAGCCAGCCGTGAGTGCATATCCATATCCGCATGATGGCTCTTTACTTTTACTAGTTTTAGACGACCACTGCCACTGAATTATTGAAGTCTGTGATTTGATTTTGCGAGAAAACAAAACAAACAAAAGAAAACGCAACAGTGCACTTACTGCGTATTAATTTGGGTGGCATTTTGTCTTAGTTTTCCTGCTATGTACAACTCCAGCTCCAAAGAACGTCTCTTCTGTCCAGACGACTTTATAACGGTATCCCTTCCGTCACTCGTAAATACACGGATGGGACTAGGACCCACCAGCAGCACTTCGGTGGTGGCGGTGTCAAATTATGTACGGTTTCTCGAACCGCTGCACAGGTCTACCATCTGCCTGCCTGCAACGCAGTCTTTGCATTAGACACGCCCCGTGCGCACAATAAAAGTACAGTATTTTTTCCCCTCCATTTCGCAGCTTATGATTGGCTAATGCGCCCGATGTTACCCCATATATGGCAAGTTAACTGCGTACGCTTCCTAATATGGCATGAAGATAGACACATATCACTAGTATAGTACCTGTAAACAAGTATTCCACTCTAATTTTAACTTTGAGCTTCATTACGAATCATTTAAAAAAGAATGACAATATACACAAATGAACTTTTTATGATGTAAGAAAGCTGGCGGCAGACACAGCAAAGCAAAGATAGGATCTTTGGACAAACTGTCACAGTCTGAATTAATTTTCCATGACTGCGCAGTCCGCACGCACGGCGAACGCTACCGGTTGTGTTTGTTAATTATCATGGAATAGTCATTGTCTTGACAATACACAGACAAGTGCAGGTGCTATCTGATTTTCCAGTAGAGTCTATAGAGTTCCTAAATTTGGTATGCATACTTTTTAAAACGAAACTTCTCATCCCTATGCGCACACACAACGAAGTATACAGTCATTCTCAGTTTGAGCAAGTTCCAAACAAGCGTGAAATAACATACAGTGAATACACGTATTATAGTTTGTTATATTCGGGAAAATGCCTCTTGAAAACAAATAAAATGAAAACTATTCTGAGTTTTCCTCTCTATTCTCTTTTACTTAACAAATTATTGCGATAACATTGGAGTTGATTATTGATTCTGTTTTGTAGACACGTCCCTTATAACTTACAGTTATGTAAGTCGAATTCAAGTTCAAATTTTACCCCGAGGCCCATGTCATAAACAGCTGCTTATAATTTTTATGATGGCGGTCTCCTGTTTTTCTGTTATTACAATGTCTAGGAATACACAATTCATTTAAATCCCCCTTTTTCTAAACTTCGCTTATTGTAAAGACATCCCTATATATTCTGAATGAATAATCAATCATCACTTAGTTAATTTACAATAAATTGTCTGTTCTAACGATTTCTTTCTGAACTTTTTAAGGTGATATTATGCTATACGTCTTCGACCTATATCATGTTCATATTGTATGTATGTACTTTGAATTAATATTGTAAGACAGTATGCTAATAAGCTTATGCGTCGTGTAATGTTATTTTCTAATGTATATGTATTCTCTTGTTTACATTTATGTGTGATCCGACTGAAAAAAAGGCAGAAATAGGCTAAACCAACCTACCAACCAACCAATTAACCAACCAAAAATCGCAACAAAACCCGGGATCGCGAGCGAGGGCCGGTTTCATCCGAAAATGGGACCCATTGCACTCCCCATTGACCCGCAGCCACCCCCCCTCCCCCCACCCAAGGAAGATAGAAAACGTTCGCTGCCCCTGGTGTCTATTGAATAATGATTATATCACGCATGGTTAACTGAAATTCTTTTCTATCTTGTTTATGAATGTTATGCTGGAGTGATTGGTTGTTGTAAAGCAAATCAGATGAGCCTATATCTCCCATCTGTTTGCGCTCCTTTTACCAGCATTCTTCTTACCTTTAAATGTATTCCTTTTACCATGATATTCTTCTCCGTATATATCCACTCTAATATATAAAGTCTTCGGGGCGCGGTATAATAGCTGCTTTATTGTTGCGCTCACTTCATTGGAACTGGCTACATAGATCGATCTTGAATGTTATTATACATGTATTAATGTTTCCCCTTCATGACCAAGACTTCCCCTGTCTCTTTTGAGGACCCACAGGTATAGTTTTCTGTAATATTGTTCAAATCGCATAATTACACTTACTGTCAACATTGCTCTAGAAATGACTGTAAATCCGTCTGCAGCATGTATTATTTGTTTTCCTTTCTGTATCAATTTGAAGAATCTGCTATAGGCCTATCCCCGAGTATATTTTTGTCTTTTCTTTCTGTTTTCCATACCAACATAGACACCTCACATTTTCTCCTATGTTGTGTCCATGCTCCTCATCTCAATCTTCACATTCGATTCAATAATTGAAACAAGCTTGATGGAGGTTCCATCATATTTCTTTAGTATTTTTACTTAGATCCAAACTTTCATATTCATTGACCACCATTATGTTTGCAATAAGTCATTGTGCATTCTAATAATATAGCCGAATATTATGTAGGGCATATAGGCCTATCATATCTTATACTTTGTTATTGTTTTCATTGAGAAATATGAAAATACATTGAAATTGAAACTGAATATACTTGTAGGCCCTATATACACGGAGTGTAACTTTTACTTTAGGTCCGATTTTGATGAAGCATCCACCTGTTTGTGTGATTATTATTAAAGGCAATTTGTAGAGATGGCGTACCCTTTGGGTATAACACCTGGATCATGCAGACCGTTTTAGAACTATCCCGCAGTTTTATATAATTCCACATATTATTCGAGGGGACAGTATTCTGAACGTTCTTGAAATTTGGATGTTTTGTCAAAACATTTTCAGAACATCTTTTACGGAAAGTTTCCGACTTACTTAAAACGTTTCAAATGAACGTTAAAAACTTTTTTAACCGTTAAAAAAAAACAATAAAAACCTTTCAAAATGTTTAAGGACCTGCTGAAAACCTTTTAAGAATATTCAAAACAGGGCAATTCCAGTAACTCCGTAAAGGGGAGGCGCCTTTACGAAATTAAAGGGGGCGCATCCCCCCCCCCCCCCTCCATTGTTCTTTTTATTTCTTTCGTTTAACAAAAAAAGCAAAATAAGTATTAAAGGAGAAGGCGCGCGCCCGGTGCGCCTCGCCTGGATCCGCCACTGCAATCCGTTCTAATTCTGTGGACGTTCTGCGGACGTCGCCACGTTAAAAAAAAACAAAAAAAAAAAACAAAAAAAAACACGTTTTTAAGAATGTCTAAAAAAAAAACTAGTCTTACGACCCTTTCCAGAACGTTTTAGGGAACCTTCATGATCATGATTTGATTATCAGTCTAGAACGTCGTGCGGACGTAACGACTACTCTGTATAAACGTGTAACATCCGCCAGCTCTACGGGAAAGATGAAGTGGAGCTCCTCTCTCTGGTCCGTCTGGGCCTTGCCCTTGACCTTGGGACGGGTGGTATGGAGGATGAGCACAGCTGGAAGTTGGCTACGGACGAGTACCCTCGAGTACGAACAATAGGACAATACACAAATCATCACGTTCTAGGTTGTGTGGTCTGCTCTGTACCCGTAGATGCCCCTTGTGTGACGTGTGACGCCCGACGTGTGTAACCCGGAAAAGATCAAGACCATCACTGCTCATCTGCTCGCGGCAAGTTGTGTTGATGGGATTACCTGCTGGCTGCTGTGTTATCTGGGCCGGGAACCTTTCTTGCCATCAATCAAAGTTCAACATAGAAATCAGCAAAATATACGGATCATTATTTTTTAGAGATCACAAGAGGTAGGTTCTAAGTTGTTTCAAAACTTGACAATTAAACGCTAGTTGAACGGCACGACGCGTGTTCAACGGGGGAACGGGGAGGGGAAAAGTACCGGCTACCGCGTTACCGGTATGAAATGTCATGTCACATCAACAGTGTCAGTGATGAAAAGTGTTCATTTCAGTACATTAGTAGTTAGTGAGTACCCTGGTACTACCTAGCCAACAGTACAGTGAAATCGGCAAAGATAGGACAGGGTTTAGGGGGCGAATCGTGATTGGACTGTAGCTGGTTTAGAGTGTAGTGTTTGTACTATTGTAGGCCTAATATTTTGCTTTATTGCTTGGTCTTCCTTTGACCGAAAGATCGGTCTGTATCTGTCCGTCGGGGAATGTTCCGCGGAGACTGCGTCTGGCTTCACGGATCCCCTCCGATGTCTACGGAGGACAGCGTTAATGGCAAAATATAAAAGAGTCCTCCGGACAGACGGATCTTTCTGTCTAGGTCTTCCTGTGACTTCTCGAGAAATTGTTGTCTATTTATTTATTTATTTATTTTTTTTTACTAGATTCAAGGTCTACTAACTATTCTTGGTGGTCTAGTCTAGGCCTAGACCTAGCAGAAATTAATGTATGAGAGCCCTGTACTAACTGGCGACTTCAACTGGTAGTGGTACTAATTTCTGGAGCGCCCTGCCTTGCCTTTGAACTTTGAACCTTGAATGAATGAGTACCAGTACAACAAGTACTCTCCCAAAAGCGAAGACGCTGTCCTGGAGAGGGCTGTGCTGTGCAGTGTACTGTAGCATGTGCCTGTGGTGACGTGAGCTCAGGTGCAGGTGTTTGGTGCAGGTGTGCCTCTCATTACAGCATCTTGGAGGGTAGGGGGCGGCGCGCGGCGCCATCTGTCTAATGACAGGTAGGGCTGCACTCCTAAAAAAGGTCATCAAAGTACCTGAAGTTACTACTTTGGCAGGGAGAGTGTTCCAAATTCTTATGGCTCTGGGGTGAAAACTGTAAAGGTGGCAGTTGACTCTGGAGTATGGTTGGAGGTTAAAGGGTGTGTACAGTTCTGGTTGAGGTGAGGATTTAGCTTTTAACATTTTGTGAGATATTCAGAAACCACTCTATGAAATGTCAAAGAGCATGCAATTCTAAGGGGTATCAAAAGTTTATTTGATGAAAATCAGTTTTGAAATGGCTGAGATATCCAAAGACAAGGTGAAACAAAGAGATCCTAATAAAAGGTGTGGCCTGTCGGCTTTTATCATTATCACTTTTTTGGATATCTCAGCCATTTGAAAACCAATTTTTGTCAAATAAACGTTGAATCCTTCTTAAAATTACATGCTCTTTTATATTTCATGAGAGGTTTCTCATTATCTCACTAAGGAATGTTCAAAACATGAATCCCCACTTCACCAGTACTGTACAGTCCCTTTAACCCCGGGGCGCTCCTTGAAAACAGTTATACTGTGGGAGCTACGCGTTGGGGCTGGTCGCAGTTAGTTGGAGGTATGACAGGTTGTGGTTCCTTGTGTTATTTTGTGCTATCCTGATTTCTTCTGGCATGGCTATGTTGACAAAACCATATATGTAGTGGATCTTGTACAACATCTCGCACTGATGGAGGATGCGACGATGCTGTAGTGTATCCCAGCAGAGAGAAGAGAGCATACAGTTTGTGTAGAGGTGACACTGGATTCCCTTGAGTAAAACTATAGTGGAACACGAACGTGGCTGCTTGGCGCTGGATGTTTTCTAGAATCAAGCTGTCTTTCTGGTTATGTGAGTTTCAGGTGCAGGTTGTGTACTCAAGCTGAGGTCTGACGAGTTGGTAGTATGCAGCTACCTTCACCTTCTTGTCACATTTGCCTAGTCACCTTCTTGTCACATTTGCCTAGAGTTCTCCGAATGATGCCAAGGGTTCTGGAGGCCTTAACCTTGGTTTTCTGTGTGTGTACACCCCAACTGAGGTCACTGGTAATTGTGACACCTAGGTATAACTTGTAGGATTTTGTTTGTGGTACCTCTTGTCCATGCATGGTGTAGGCCGATGTCATTAAATTGGTTTACACTTGATGGTGATGGTCATGTGCGCACACTTTTTTATGTTGAAGGCCATGTCCCATATCTCTGCCCATTTAGTTAGGGTTGAGAGGTCTTTTTGGAGGAGATCCTGGTCACATCTTGATCTGATGCATATGTATACCACACAATCATCAGCAAAGAGCCAGACTGGTGATGAGATCTCGTCACAGATGTCATTTATGTACACCAGGAAAAGGGTTGGTCCAAGAACTGACGCTTGCGGCACTCCAGATAAGACGTTGACAGCTGATGATGAGGAACCATTGATGGTAACTGTGTGGGACCTTCCTGACAGAAAACTCTGGATCCAGAGCAGAGTATGGCCACGTATACCGTTGCAATAATTGACAGGGCCCTACCCGTACCACTTGTCACACACATTTCGCCAGATTCATAGAGAAAATTCTACAAAATTCTGAAGCATCCTAGCATATTACTTCATGGAGACTGATTGAACATGTGTAGAGTAGGCCTACTACAAGAGATAAATCTTACCAACAGGGACACTTATGAAGTTGACATCCTACATGTACATACCTAGTCCTGTGCTCTTCCTCCCCTTCCCCCTTAAAAGTGCCAGAATTTAATAAGATTAAGAATCACATTAATGTTTGCCAAGCTGCACACAAGGAATTTTCACTTTGTAAGTTTGTTCATATGTGGACACACACTAACACACACTAAAAAACAAACAAACAAAGAAGATTAAAAAATGAAATACATTAATAACCATTTTTTACTTTGAAATTTGGTATGTAAATATAAAGCTGTCAATTGAAATCATGCTTACCAGGCAATATTCAGCAACGATTCAGTTTCTCATTCATCATCCTGATTACTGTATTTTGCGGCTTTCTCACCCCTGATGTCTGGGACTTCATGAAGGTAACTTGAGTATGTGTCACTTTTTTTGTTGTTGTTTTTGTAAGCAGCTCTCATATGGTAGTGTGTGGTCACTGCAGAATAACAGTTGAGGTAACATATTGATGTGACCACATGGTAACTTGTTATATTGTTTTGATTTTTTTGGTGATCAAAATGAATTAAAGACATGATCACTCTTGCATATAAAATGATTTGTGAGATCAAGTTGACGTCCAATGCCTGTAAGGATGCAAAGACAACCTTGTGCTGAGCCAATGGAAAGGAACTTGTTTGGAATAAAGTTTGACATTCAATTCTTGTCTGACACAAATAAGCCAAATTGAAGTTAACAGCACAATTATGTGGCAGAGATGTCTTATGTAAAATGATGCGATGTCAGTGTGGTATTGATTGTTCTCTAACATAGTGGCTTTGATGATACATGTTTTTTTTTTTTTTTTTGTTCATTTCTTGTGTAATTGATGTCATTTTTAATGTAGTCTCACATCTATTATATGCAAAATGCCTGTCTTAAAAATTCTTTTAATGCACATACTGACACACTGAACAGTATTTCAGCATCAAATAAGGCACTAGAATTGGACAATTTAAATACCTTTGGACAGTTCATTCTAATGTCATATCATTTCTACACATTTTGAGCAAATTAAAAATCTCGAACCAATGCCTATGTGATCCTTTTTCTTCTTTTTTAAATCAGAAATGCCATCAGATTAATGTTAGTATTCATCTGTTTGGTGATAAGTTTATTGGTTTGAAGCTATCAGAATGAGCTAAACCCCTCCCCCCTCCAAAAAAAAAAACAAAAACAAAACAAAACACCGCAACATAAGTCGATCTTGAGTAAGCTGGTAGACCACTAATCTTCCCCATCAACTTGTTAATCAAATAACTAATTCTATTCATGATGCAGCAACAATTTGTTGGGGTTCCTTCATTGCCACCTCCTTTAGATAAACTCTTGCCCTGTGGATCAAAAAGATAATGTTTCTCAGAACATGAAATGTGGATTCAGGAAATACTGAATGATTTCAGAAACACTAGATGAACGTTTTAGGGAAATGGAACTATACTTTCAAGAATTATGATTTTCCAGAAGTGTTTTGATTGCTTTTTATGCAGCCCTCTCTAGATGAAACTCTCCCATAATTATGTGAATGATATCACATCAGAATGTAATTTGATATGAAAAGGAATTTCAAAAAATGCATATATCAAAAGAGCAATTCACCAAGCTTCCCCAGCAGAACATATAATTTCTGTAACGGGTTAAGGGAATGACAATGATGTGAAGTGAAAATCAAACTATAGTGTCACAAAGTTTATTAAAACGATTAGTTAATGGAATAATTACAAACAGTGAATAATTAAATATAAGTGCCCATCCAACAATTTGTTACAGACAATAGGCCCTAAGCAAGACTTCACAAACATATACTTTTTCACCCACAGGTACATTTTTGATGCTTTATATCATGGCTCTATGCAAAAGATAAAGTGTCCAGTGTATTCTGATCCGAAAGGTGACCACCTCCCTGGTTTGATAAAACCTCCCCACTGTTGAATCATTGTTCGGTGACAAAGCTGTGATGCCAATACTCAATCTTTTTTTTTTTTCAGAACTTAGAACTGTTGTGATGCAGAATACAATTGTAAGCCAAATGAGATTGTAGGCCAAAGATTTTGTTTCGTATCTGTGGCAGGGCTCAGTCTGCACAGGTCACCATGACACAGGTGAGGCAGTGGCACACAAATTCGGAGATAGCCACAGACGTCTACGCTTCCCTGCTGCAGGAAGAGCTGACCCGCTGCCTGCCCTTCCTTGGCCAGTCTCCGCAGCTCAACCTGCGGCGGTATCTCGTCGACTGGCTGGCCATCGTGTGCGAGAACCTGAACATCGACAGCATGGCGCGCCACCTCGCTGTCTACCTCCTTGACCGCACCATGGACCACTTCACCATCAGCGGGGAGACCCACCTTCAGCGACTGGCACTTGTTTGTCTCCTCATTGCAAGTAAGAAAGATGAGAGAGAGAGTGTCTCTGTTTGGCGGATTGGATTGCTTGAGTTCTTCAGCGTAGAGGAGTCAAAGATACATTGCCTCACTGAACAAATACTACATTCTTGTGTTTGGGAAATCCAAACTAGATATAAAACTAAGTACCATGCAATTCATACTGCTTTGAAGAGTGTAACTGTACACCAATTCTCGTGAATATAACTTCCGGATCAAAACAAAGAACCCTCTTCATGAGGAAAGCATTAGAGATCAAGATGAAAGTGTGAGAATATCCAAATCTGTCCAACTGTTTGCATGTTCTGTTCCAAAGTGTTTTGCATTTTCTTCTTCAAAAGGCACATATTGATAATTATGCCTCCGCCACGAAGTGGTGCTGGAGGCATTATGTTTTCGGGTTGTCCGTCCGTCCGTACGTACGTCCGTCCGCTTTCGTTTACGCGATAACTTGAGAAATATTGACTTGAATTCTACCAAATTTGGTCCAAGTATAAAGTATGATGGGGCAATTAGTTGATTAGATTTTGGGTGAAATCCGCCAAAGGTCAAAGGTCAAAGGTCAAGGTCAAATCATGAAATTGTATCTGTTTACGCGATAACTCAAGACTGGATCGAGCAAATTTCACCAAACTTTGTCAGAGGATGATGTATGATGGGGCAATTACTTGATTAGTTTTTTAGTGAAATCGGACTGAGGTCAAAGGTCAAAGATCAAGGTCAAATCCTGAAATTTATCTGTTTACGTGATAACTCAAAACTGGATGAAGCAGCTTTCACCAAACTTGGTCCAAGGATGATGTATGATGGGACAATTAGTTGAGTAGATTTTAGTGACATTGGCAAGAGGTCAAAGGTCAAAAGGTCAAGGTCAAATGCTAAAAATGTTGCTATTTCCCCAATATCTATGCAATGCCCTAAGGTATTTTCTTGAAACTTGGTGCAGACATGTACTACTGCATATAGATTCTCCAGAGAGAGTTTCATGTCATAAGGTCAAAGGTCAAAAGGTCAAAGGTTAGGTGAAAATGTTGTAATATCACTTTTCTCACAAATGGTTCAATGTATCTTCATAGAACTTGGTACATACACATGTACTGACTGGCAGAGATTATCTAGGGAATTTAGGGGTCGTAGGTCAATAGTCATGGGGTCAAAGGTCAAGGTCAACTCCTCAATATTTTACTGTTTCCCTCATACACTAATATATGAAATGCTTGCATTATTAGTTTTCAAACTTAATATATACATGCATTACCTAATGGAGATTCTCCAGGAAATTTCCTGCCAGAATGTCAAAGGTCAGAGGTTAAGGGTCAAAGGCCAGGTTTCCATGCGTCCCCCCCCCCCAAAAAAAAAAAAAATCTATTTTGTACTGTAATTAACTCTTTCTTCATACCTTGGAAATTACTCAATGCATAAACTTATAAAAGGGTCTGTCAGAATTCAAGTAAAAATTCTCAATTCCCCAAATATGTGCACCTGCACTCTTCGACAATTATACTGTAGCAAACCCAGTTCAAGGAAAGTGAATATTCAAGTCATTTCTGACAAACCTGTCATATCAATATTTTGCCAGATATGTGAAACTGTCATGGATCACACATGTGAAGACATTGTACTATACGCCTATTGGGAGAATCATGCATTATGGCGGAGGCATCAGTCGCCATAGCGACATTTCTAGTTATCAAAACCCTGACAGGAAATATTAATAGGGGCAGGAGAAACAAATTTATTCAAAAGGGGGATACTGGCACCCTGGTAGCAGTGGGCGTAGCACAAAATGCCCAGAACCAAGTAAATTGCAAAGATATTCTTTTCCATTGTTTTAATTGCTTGACTTCACTCCTCCTAGAAAAGTTATGTTGCACATTTAAGGACAAGTTCACCTTCATAGACATGTGGATTGAGTGAATGCAGCAATATTAATAGAACACATCAGCAAGAGTTTGAGAAAAATCGGACAATCCGTTCAAAAGTTATGAATTTGTGAAGTTTCTGCTCAGTTACGACTGGATGAGAAGACTACTATAACTTGTTATGTCACATCTATACAACGATATAAAGAAAGAATAAAGAAAATTGAAGATATTTTCCCTTTTCTCGCATAATAAAAGAACACTTGACTTCCCTCTTTCCGAAGGCAAGGGGGTTAATATTACCCTTAACATACGCCAGCGACGAGTCGAGAAAATATGCACTTTTTTCAAGAAGTAAAATTTTTATGAAATTCTCTTCATATTTTTTTAATACCGTACGCATGTGACATCATACACTCTAGCAGTCTTGACATCCAGCAGTGACTGTGCAGATACTTTAAAAATTCATAACTTTTGAACGGATTGTCCGATTTTCCCCAAACTTTCACTGATGTGTTGTACAAATATTGCTGCATTCACTCAATCCGCGTGTATGTATGAAGATGGACTTGTCCTTTAAGCGGTTGTTATCTGTTTATGATGCTAATTTCCTGTCTTGCTCATTCATTCATTTCCCTGTTAAATCAAGCCAAGTTTGAAGAGCAGGAGGTCAAAATTGCCAAACTAACCAACTTGGCCAATCAGATCAACTCTGATACCACCGCGCAGAAAGAATTCTTCCAGATGGAACTCCTTCTCCTTGACTTCTTCAACTGGAACGTTGCCATTCCGACAGCACTCCACTTTGCCGACTACTTCACCATGGGCGCCATAGGCCCCAATGATCTCCATGCTGGCAAGCCCCTGACTGGTTGCAATGCCACACTCTACCTGAAACAATACACACAATACTTCCTGGAAATCAGTTTGCAGGGTACGTAGGCTTCTCTGCCATATCAACGGGGACCTCAGCAGGGAAGTAGATCATTCCTATGATATTAATCTTGCCCAGCTAAGCCCTCATAACTTCTAAAAAAATTTGATAAGTGTTGGGGATGGTAATCGACACCATCATTTCAATGACACAGATGGTGATAGGATATTCCTTCCGAAGTCAATTAATAATGTTTGCAAGAAGTAGAAAGCTGCAGGCAATGACACTATGTATGGCTTAACAAGGAAGTTTAAGAAGCAGTTTATTTCACCACCAGTTAATCATCTTTTCTGTATGGAAAGCTGATCTGATAGATTATCATTTTCATGTTTCTTTCTTGTTTGGGAGATTAATGCTTGATTAATACAGCCACTATGGTTGTACTAATCATGTAAAAAATATTGCAGGGTGACAAATTTTCGCACACCCCACGAAAGTCAAATAGTACATTCTATCAATGAATAATAGAGAGAAATTAGAGAGAATGGACTGATTGCAAGGTAAAAGAGAGCGTAGAATGCTGAGACTATTCCATTTCATTCTGTCCAAGCAGATCACGTCTTCTCCAACTGTCGTCCCTCTCTGGTGGCCGCCGTTTGCATAGCTGCGTCTCGTATCTGTCTGCAGCTCTCCCCGACGTGGACCCACCGGCTGTTCAAGTTGACCAAGTACTCCTGGGACCAAATCTGGCCTTATATTGACACCATGCTCAAGTAAGTTCTCTATGTGTTTGTTTGTTTTGTTTTTGTTTTTGTTGTTGTTGTCTTGTGTGTGTGTGTGTGTGTGTGTGTTTTTTTTATAGTAAAGCAGAGATGCAAACATGTATGTGTACACGCGTATTGATGAGTAATAAGTTAACATCTTCTCCTGATATGTATACATGGTGTGCATGACTGAATGCATGACTATGTATGCATGATATGCATGAATATGTATATATTACATATATTTTTCTTCTTCTTCTCAGGATATCATAGAGATGAGATGCTGCTGGAGGCTTTAGAGTGGCAGTAATATACCAGCCAAAGTGAAATTGATATCACACAGAAATCAATGTGATTAGTTTCATCATGAGATTTTTTTTTTGTTAGTGTGGTTAGATATTGAACTGAAAAAGGAAAAAACATGCATACACTAATAGCAAACACAGATGCAGTGTATTTGCTTCTCCCTCTTGATTCATTGAACTTACAGGCCCGAATTCACGAAGGTGGTACAAATGAAACCATGGTTTAAACCATGGACAAAACCCATGGAAGTGTCGCATGGAATATTTTGTTGCAAAATCAGTCATTTCGTCGATGAAATGATTATTTTGTAACGAAATGACAACATTTTGTAACTAAATGAACATTTCGTCCTGAAATGATAATTTCGTTAAAGAAACGGTCATTTTGTCGACGAAATGATTAATTTTGTAACGAAATATTCCGTGTGAGGTGACACTTGGCACTCCATGGTTTTTGCCCATGGTTTAAACCGTGGTTTCATTTGTACCACCTTTGTGAATTCGGTCCAAAGAGTATTGAGCCATCCATACAGCATATTTACAAACCTCTCTGTAATACAGAAGTCATGTAAGCTGTTATCAAGCCGTCCCAGCAGTGCCCTTTGGAAATAGAAGCAAAGGTTAAGGAGTGTAATATCATAACTGAGACAATGGCTCCCTGTGAATCATAAACTCTACACATTATTACTCGAGACCTAAAGAGTGGTGATAACTGTCCTCCTGTTCCTTCTTCTTCCCCCCACCACCCGACCCTCACCTGTGAATGTTTTTGTAGAGAGCTACAGGCTAGTAAAGTGCCAGGAATGACTGCTGCTGGTTCTGTAATATGCACATTTTCATTTGAAGTTGATTGGCAGTTTATCACTTTATTACATACTTTTCTTTGCACTTACCAGACAAGACACCTAGAGGTAAAGTAATTTTCACACTTACCCCTGCCATTGTTACAGGGAATTATACTGCAAATCGTTGCTGGGGTGACAAGACCTTGTATCTCAAATTTTGGTGAAAATCATGTTTTTGGATTAATTGTCATTCAAATTCCAGCTGTCTTACCCCAAAAATGAAGCCACCACAGCATTCCAAAGGAAATGTGACCCCATTTATTGTATTGCTTTGGCTGCCATGTTTCTTCGCTCTCCCAAACATTTGACAATTTTGAGATGCAAGGTTTTGTCGCCCTTACGTCATTGATGGTCCAGCTGAGTGGGTTAGTATGTCCCTTTAATTAGTGTGCTGCTTGATCTTCAACCTGATGAGGATGAGTATACTCGGGCAGGGGTCTATGAGAAATGCGTGTTGTAGCAAAATCAGTCCATCCTCAAAGGGTTAAGGTTCAGGAACCCTGTTTGTGGCAGTCACCACATAGGTTTACTGCTGACAGCAGTGAGGATGGCATGCTAGAGGGGACGTGATTGACACGATGGAGCAATGTGGTTAGCTGGGTGCCCAGAGAACCAACAGCAGCTGATGCCGTCATATGTGATATGGCCTGAATGGATTACGTTGATACTAGTCAGCATATTTACTGCCACATTGAATCATGTTGAAGCGGAAAAAAAAAAATGTCAGTTAGACCATCTTATCATTGGATGAAATGATAATTAGCCAAACTTGGCTTTAGACCAAGTGAGAATTGGACCAAACGGGAATTAGACAAAATTGATAGTAGACTAAATGAGTTTAGCCGTAGTGGTGTTCGACGAACAGTACCAGTAGACCAAGTGGCAATAAACCGTACTCGTGTTGCTTTATACGTGGCTGCCTGCTACTGTCAGGTCTGAAAGATTCATATGTTTCATGTGGGTAAATAGAGAAATAAAGCAGGTGATGGGAATGCATTGTTAGCTCCTTCTTTGATTTTTTTTTTCTGCATCACTTTACTCAGTGCACATGCAGCTGATGAGAAGGCAGCAAAGCGAGAGACGAGTGTCAAGGCAAGTCACCATGGCTACCTCACCAATCCGCCTAAGAATTTCTTCTCACCCACTGCAACTGTTGGTCTGCACTAGTGGATAAAGTTTGACCTCACATTTATTTGAAGTCGGCATGTGCTGGAGATGTGGAGCAGTACAGTTACAACTCATAGGAGACTGATTATTTAGCATCCTCACCTTATAGTGCAGGACTGGCTAATAGGGTAAGAAATTTCAAAGAGATTTGAAGACTGTCAGATACTCACCAGCTTGCAAAGAGTGAGAGAAAACTGACCTTCCTTGTAGCATGTGTTTTGTCTTGAATGTCATGTGGACACTCGCTCGGTCTTTCTCGCTTTCTTTCCCCAAAAATACATATCAATTTCACCCAGCTCAGCAGGGCTCATCCTTTATGGTAATGGGATCTCACACTCTAAGTGTCGGCTGTTTTTTCAAAAATCATCCCCTTCCATATCCGGGACTGATAGAGGGGAGAGTTTGTGAAGTTTTCTAGAGCCATGGGGGAGAGTAGATGCTGTTCATTGATTGCCCAAGGTTGGTCTCAACCAGCCCCAAGAGGGCGCTGGAAACAGTGATGTCTACGGGTTATATATCCATCTGTCCGCCCATCTGTGCTTCCTGATGTCTTGTTTACACAATGTAAGAAAAACTCTTGGGTTGATATTCTTGCTTTGCCCAGGTACGCTACATTGAATGTGAATGCACTAGTTAGGTAGAATTGGGGGAAGTCCCTAACTTTGGGATAAAATTTTACAGTCATAACTTTGGTTTGCAATATCCAGTGGTAATATGACATGAATGGTACAAGTTAGATGAGTAAAGAGGCATATAATGCAGGCGTACATGTAGGAAGATATGAAAGATCAAAGGTCATTTGGTTGAGAATTACAATTACCAGGAATAACTTTAACTTTGGATGTCCAGTGATAATATCTAATGGGAAGGGTAAAAATTGATAATACTTCACATAAAGCAAAATGTCGAAGGGGGGGGGGGGGGGGGGGGGAGGGAGGGTCTGAACTTAGCTCAAAGTATAATTTCCCAGAAGTAACTTCAGGTAGGATATTACAATAGCAATATCATTTGGTGTGCTGGAAATAAGTAAATAGGAAGTACTCCTTCGTGCAAAGAGGATTAAAGGTTAGCCATCAAAGTCATTGATTGGGATCATGAACTTTATTTTAGTGTAAACGAAAGGTCACAATTGTGCTTTCACAGTGATTTCATGTGATTCTTGCGACATCTGAGTCAACTGTACACTGCAGTCATATTGCATCAGTCCGTATTCTGTAAACTATTATACTTTATGTGTGTGGGGTGTTTTTTGTGTTTGTGTGTGTGTGAGTCTGGAAGAATAATATGTAGTGATTGAATCACGAGATTCAGAGGTACGTCCTATGGCCAACAATGACATGAGAGTGAGGTCCTACAGGCAGGGCATCAATGCATAGACAAGATTGCCCATCTTCAACTCTTCTTCCCTCGAGTAAGAATTGCCAAGGCAACCTTGGTGACATTCGTAAAATGCCTTGATAAGGAAAAGAAAGTTATTTGTGTAGGAGCTCACTTTGGTCATAGTTTGTCATCTAATAGGACAGGTGTCATGTTGCAAACATAAACTTAAAAACAAACAAACAAATAGTAAGGGATTGAATAAATACTGAGAAGTTGTTTCAGCAGTTGAGTTTTATGAGTGGGTTGATGCACATGTGCAGCTGCATATACATTTATTTGACTAAGAACAGAAATGTAAGGAAGGAAATGTTACTTTGATGTTCAAGGAAGCAGTAAGCAGCCTATGGTGTATTGAATGAGACATATAATGTCCTGATGTCATGAATATTTATGCTGGCATGACCTTTTTATGCCTCCGCCACGAAGTGGTGCCGGAGGCATTATGTTTTCGGGTTGTCCGTCCGTCTGTCCGTCCGTCCTTCCGTCCGTCCGTCCGTCTTTCTGTCCGTCCGTAATGAATTTTGTGGACAAGGTAACTATCAAAACCTGTTGAGGTAACCCTATGAAACTTGGCATGTATGTGTATTAGGGGGTGAAGTTGTGCCTATCAACTTTTGGGTGCACGTGCTGAAGGTCAAAGGTCAAAAGGTCAAGGTCAAATACATAAAATTTCACTATTTTCACCATATCTATGCGATGCTGGAAGATATTTTCTTGAAACTTAGTGTATACATGTATTACCCAATTTAGATTCTCTGGTGAAAGTTTGGGTCATGAGGTCAAAGGTCAAAGGTCAAAAGGTCAAGTAAAAGTATTAAAACTTCTGTTTTTTTCTCTGTAAATTGGAAAATTGTTCAAGGTATCTTCATGGAACATAGTATATACATGTACTGACTGGCAGTGATTATCTAGAGAATGTAGGGTTCATGGGGTCAAAGGTCAGGGGTCAAAGGTCAAGTGCAACACTTCAAAATTTCCCTCATGTTCATGCGATGTCAGCAGGATCATTTATTTTTTTTAACACTTGGTGTATGCATGTGTAACCTAATAGAAATTCTCTGGAGAGTTTTTTTCTTTTTCTTTTTCTTTCTTTTTTGCCTAAAAGGTCAAAGATCAAGTGAAAGTGCTGAACTAACTTTTTCCTCCATATCTCGGAAGTGGCTCAATTTATCGTGAAACTTACTGCATATTTATGCATGTTCTTCCTGAAAGTGATTATCTTATGAATTTCAGGGTCAAAGGCCAGATGAACATGGTAACAATTTACTATTCAGTACAGAAATTGCACTTTTTCTCCATACCGGTACCATGAAAATTACTCAATGCATAAATGTATGAATGGGTCAAAGTCAAGTTAAAGTCCTTAAATCCCCAAATACATGCTCTCCTATTCATCTAATTAAACCAAGGTCAAGGAATGTGAACATTCAACACATTTGTGACAAACTTGTCATTTCAATATTTTGCCAGTTTTGTGAAAATGTAATCACACATTGTCCACATGTACTATCTAGACCTATTAGGAGAATCATGCATTATGGCGGAGGCATACCAGTCGCCATAGCGACATTTCTAGTTCTTGTATGCTTTCTTTTGTGTTACATCTTGGCTGAGTGTATTTGTATGCAACATAATGTACCATGCCTGTCTCCACTCTGTTACTGTATGTATTGTAAAGCTTGATATACATTGTATTGTGAATCTACCTCTGTTGCGTTCTTCTTTGTACTGTGTGTTAAGAATCTTTGACTTTTTATAAAACATTTTGGACAGGTAAATGATGAGACTATCTCAGGACCATGTTTGTGTTGCTTTTCATGTTTTCATATAATGAATTTTGCAGCTGCTGAAAACTAGGCTAGGGCATTATAAAGCAACTGAAATTCAGGGTTGTTTATTTAGAGACTGGTACATTATAGCAGTATTCTTGTGTTAATTTTTTTGTTCCCTCTCAGGGCTGACATAACCATAAGTCTAAGATCATTTATCAGTGCATGTTTAGGATCCAAGGAGCGCTTTAAGTAAAATAATTCATGATATTTGAGGTTATTGGACATCTTTCACCAAAATGTATGTGAAATTCTTAGAAGTAAGATGAGAAATTGTGTTATACAGTTTGGGAGCTACTATGTTCTACAACTATTAAAAGGTATAGTTGACAATCATGCTAGTTACATTTTAGCTTCGTAAAACATTAAATAAAGTGTTAGTCATAACGTACACTTGTAAGTCTGTAAATTGTGTAATGCTGTGACTCTTTGTATTTTCAACAGTGTTTGAAATTTAAAGTTTGTGTTCAGCTTTGTTTTCTTGATAGCATGGAATGAATCTATGTGTGTAATATTTTTTCCGAAGGTAATACACAGATAATGATAATATTCTTGTCATGTTGTTTGAATGTTTGGAATGGAATTTGATGGTGTGCAGAAATATGCAATATGTTGTTATTGGATGCAAATATAACATCATGTAAACAGCCAGGTGGTATGAAATAGCAAGGTCCTCAAATCACACCAAAATGTCTACTCTTTTGTTCATATATGTACTAAATATACTTGGGATAGCTTTGATTGCAACTCAGAAATTATAGTTCAGTACTTTTATGTTTTTGTTTTTGCTTTTGATTTTGTCCAATATGTATGATTCTTAGGGTAATTTCTTGGTTCATTGTCAGATATATTACATGCATTTAGGAGAGGTGAGTTGTTTTTTTTTTTGTGTATATCATTTGTTCTGTTTTGTTTTTTGTTGAAAGTACAAAGGTAGAACAGCAGAAACAAGTGTATCAATAAAGTATAGATGAATGTATGTATGATAAACATTTGTAATTACATGTATTGCCTGGTACATAGCAATGATGTACCTGTCCTTCTTGATATGGGAATCATATTTCAGGTCCCACTATATGGAGTGATATAAACGTAGGATTCTGTTTTTGATGCATGCGTGTAAGGCAGTAGTTCACATACATCACTTTGTGAATTGCCTTGTACACTGCTTGTACAGAATAGGTTGATGAATTTTGAGTAACTCTTCAAAAGTGTATATTCAATCTTTCTTTTTTCTTTGATTATATTTTTTTTTTCATGTAACTTCTTTTAACTTTAATATGGTCTTTTATTAGTGTGTGTAACAGCATTGGCTTCAAAAATATAGTATGTACACTAATACATTGTTATGTTGCTGCCTTTGCAATTTTCAACAAATGTGCCAAATTGGCCATTATTGTATCTTTGTGATGTTTAGTATAATAACATAATCATGCTTTGTTTGTGTATTTGCTCAATTATACCTATAGATCTTGAAATTTGTAGTTTGCCTCAATAAAACAAAGTTAATTGTTTCAAATATGATGTCGTAGGATATATTTATAAACAGATTATTTTTAATATATGTCCTCTAAGGTTATGTTGTCGTTAGACTTTTTCTATTTCTTGAAAAGTTACTGTGCAAAAGTAAAATATTTTTGCTGTTGTGTTGCTGAAACAGAAAGAGTATTGAATAAAGATGACTTTGTGCCTGATACAAGGTGTCGTTACACTGTCTTTATAAGTCTGTCAAGAGATACTGTCCTTTATACAAACTTTGTATGAATCCAAATTTCATACACAAAGTCTATTTAATTTTCATCTTAATTATAGTGACACTGAGTGTTGATTGCTCCAGTTGAGTAACTGAGGCTGATTTTTTTTTTTATTCTGTTTTAAATTGTATTCTATTTCCTTCCGCTTGCCATACATTTACTATACATGAAATAATCACATCATGTTGAATGAGATCGATACAAAATACACTGAAGAGCACCTCATTGTTTTACCCAATTTTGAAAAAAAAAAAGAATCCCGTTTTGCGTAAATGTATATGAGTATATGAATATAAGAACGACCCAAGTCCATGGAAGACCATTTCGAGTAAACTACAAAAAAACTTCATATCTTTTTTGTTTGTCCAATAATATTCTATTTAACTGTGATGGGAAGGCAACATTGTATATACAAATTAGAACATATATTATTATGACAATTAACATTAACATTAATTGTGGAGAGGCCATTTTGTGTGATGGACTTGGGTCGTTCTTTGATTCATATGGACTTGGGTTGTTCTTTGATTCATATACATGATATTCTGCTATAGAGATGAGAGAAGGACGAGAGAGGGCGCCATAATATGAATGTAAGAATGACCCAAGTCCTTCATTCTTACATTCATATAAGATTTAACTCATTTATTTCAGGCACTTCCGGGGGTAATTAGGATTTATCATTTATACACAAGATGAGTCCATGCATAAGCTACAATTTCCCATGTCAAACTGAATTTGGCCAAAAATTGGACTTGGGTCGTTCTTATATTCATATACTCATATATATGTATAATATGTATATATATTATGTATGTTTAATATATGTATATTGTATATTTATGATATATAATATATTATATATATATATATATATATATATATATATATATATGTGCAGACATGGATGGAATAGAAGTCTTGAGCATAACAAACCATATGGAATAATGAACATAATGAAATGAGTGTATTTTCAGAATAAAGTAACAACTTCAGGGGATATTTGGCAACATATTTGACAATTGCCAAACATAACACAAAGTAAAGTTACTGTAAATAAATACAATATAATGAGCAGACATTGTATATGGTATGAAGATATGTATGATAGAAAATGACAAATACCACTATATGATATATGTGTGTACATGTATGTATATAGGTATATATATCAAACTGATAAAGGAAGGTACATTGTATTAAATTTCATTGTCCTACTCCATTACACACATAGAGAGGAGATGCTCTAAGAGTTTTATTTTATTTTTTATTTGAAATGATATTTATGTCCATTCTTCCTCTTGCTTTACATCCATAATACATAAGATTATCATTGATCAAAATACTTTATAAATCATATCACTCGATGATAATGGAAATGTTACCTAATACTTGATCATGCATCCCCCCCCCCCCCCCCAAATCAAGTAGCACTATAATCGAAGGTGTGAAATGATAAGGCCCACCCAACCACTCAACCAAGAGTGATGCATCAATTATACCAAAGAGATTTTTCCCACCACCTGCTCATTACCAAGCTCAACGCCCTCTCGTGAGTGTATCGATGCTGGAGATTTGATCGCCTCGCGCTCACCACGTTAAAAACGTATGCATTTATGCACGATCGCGATCCGATACCTTTTGAATTGCTCTGTAAAAGTGAACGCCAAATTGCCAGGGGCCAGGGCCATCAGGCTGGATCATGGCGACTTTTCAGCGGCAATTTCAAGCTGTGCGCCGATCGCTCCGGCGGAAGCGCAATTACGACATCGTTTTTGAGCACACGCCCGTTACCAAACGAAAGAAAGTTGGGAATACCGACCTGACTTGACAAATGAGGTAAGTGGTTACGATGTAGTTTGTCTGTATGATGTCTATCGACGCCAATCAAGATTTAGATAGACCCCTTCGTGGTAGGGATCCGGTCCCTTACAACAAGATAGGATAATGCGATCAATCAATAACTGTGCGTTAGATCTAACGGTTAACTGTGTTAACAAGTTAGGCCTGCCGTACAGCTGTAGTGTAACGATTAGCTGGTGAGATAGGAGTGCAGCGTAGAATTACTGTAACATACCGTGTAGATTCTATTGTTCTAACGTTAGATCTAGGCCTATTGTATGTGCAATGTACAAGAGTTTGTAAGCACGAGCCATTCGACTTCAGCGCTAGTGTACTTTGTCTTTGGCACCTGTTTGTCAAATAATCTCCAAACATGCACAAACTCACTCATTGTTAAATGTCCAACAGCCTCGAATATTTGCATCTGAGTGAGATTCAAGGCTAGTGCCGTCAGTAGTGGTATATCTATAAAAGGGAATTTTCACCGTTTTGACACTTTTACACTTGTCAAATTATGTTGATTGCAGCTAACTCGCTAGTTCACTCTGCGATAACTGCGTTGCACAGAGGAGCAGAAAGCGCAGCACGGCACGGTACATATCATTTAATATTCTACACACATTCACAGCAGCGAGTGCCGCGATTAATCTGAATGTAGCTATCTCATTGGCATTTATAGCAACCAGTAAGTTCTTCTATGGTATCTTTGAAAATATTTACTTTTTCCGCCTTTCTCTTGGCTTGTACCGAGTCGCAGGAGCGATTGAGAATTGGGGTTGTTTGTGTTGTGTGTGGTGTGTGTGTGTGTGTGTACACGCCCGCTTGCGTATGTGTGAGGGTGTGTTTGTGTGTGGTGTGTGAATGAAAGAAGATTGTGAAAAATGTGGTTATGAGACAAGGGTAGGGTGAAAGAATATAAATCGTATATATTGCTAGGAAAAGGGGGAGGAAAGGAAAGAAAAGAAAATTGAAAAAAATTGAAAAAATAAAACAAAAGGTTTACAAAATAGAGAGTACACTAAGTAAAAGATAATGGAAGGAAGAAAGAAGAGAAACTTGCATTGTAAAGGAAAGGAAGGGAGAGATGGATATGTTTAAAAAAAAAGGAAAGCAAAGAAAAAATATAGATTGAAAACAGAAAAGCACTACATGTAGGTATAGAAATAGAATAATAGAATGAGAGATGAATCAAAACTGTATGAAAGCAAAGATGAATAGGAAGGAAAGAAAAGCAACTGAAGAAAAGGACTCGTTAGAAAGACACAAAAAAAGATATTGGAGAGGGTAGAAAGGAAAGACCCTTGACAGCTGGCCTTGCAGTTGGGGGGAAAAACAACTCATGAAAGAAATAAAGAACAATTAAATGAGAAAGTTAAACAAGAGGAAAACCACAAAGAAATTATTGATAGGAAGGAAAGGCAAATTTAGCTATAGATCTAGCTTCTACTTGGAAATGAAACTGGAAAGAAGAAAACAGAAAAGAAAGAGAAAGATATAAGTGGCAACACATACTCCCGCATGCGCTCAACCGCTTTGAAGCTACAACCGCAGCGCTAATGCAAGACTTGGCCGAGGAAAAGAGAAAAAACGAATTTTTGCTTTTCAACAACACCATAGAAAAAGCCGCTGTATGGCTACATTCAGCAGTTGTTCAGACCAAAATGATCGACTCCAAGTGCATGCACTGAAAGTATTCGTACTGTGCTTGTGTAAAGAGCAGCATTTCAAGCGATCGAGATTTTCCAATGATTTTCCGACACTTGTAGATCTCTATACTATTGTACTAAAAGCGTTAACTTCTGTTCGACTTTGGAGACCCAGAATAACCAGATGATTGTTTTTTAGGTTACTGAATAAAAAGGGCAAGTTTGTGCATGTTTGGAGATCATTTGACAAACAGATGCGAAAGTACACTAGCCCCTAGACTTCTATTGAACTTGAGGTGAACCTCGTTTTCGCCGAGTTCTAACACTTTATACCGATTATCTTGCAGTAACTGCGACCAGCAGCCCCATACACATTATGCGTTTGGGGCTGCTGGTTGCAGTTAATCTTGCAGCAGTCTTGATTAAACCCTGGAGCGTTCCTACACACACACACGTTCGGGCTGGTTGCAGTTGGTTAGGGAGCAGGGAGGCACTTCCCTGTAGGGAGCCTGCACAGCACAGGTACAGACTACAAAACGGGGAGCAGAAATTATTATTATTTTCTTTTTTGATTGTAAGACTAAGAGGTACCAAAGGCCTCTTGACACTGCATCACAATTTTGTGTGGTGGACAATTACCCTAGTTGTAATATTCTACTATTGATAATCAATTTTATGCAGAAAATTTGCAACCACCATGCACCAAGACTGGGGACCCGGTTTGCGGCAGGAGGGTAGCGGCCCGCTCCGGGGTTAAGGGGTCATGATCCATGCCATGCACTAATTTGACTTGACCACAAGATTGGTCTTTATCTGGTTGTCGGGGATATGTTCCGCAGAGACTACGTCTGGCTTCACAGAATGCCCTCCTCACCTACAATTGTACTACGTGTACAAGTACCAGTGGCGGATCCAGGGGGAAGCGCACCAGGCGTGCCCCCCACCCTTTATTTTTTGTTAAAGCGAAAGAAATAAAAAGAACAAATGGGGGAGGGGTGCATGCCCCCCCCCTTTAATTTTGTAAAGAAGCCCCCTCTTTACAGAATTCCTGGATCCCCTCCTTAGTACTATACCTGTCTATGGAGGAGAGCCGTAAATGTCAAAAAATGATTTTAAAAAACTCTGGACAGCCGGATTTTTCTGTCTGTGTTTTGACTTGACTTTGACACATTGATCACATATTATACAAATGATGCACAGAATAGAGTGCGACGAAATAATCCTGTGCATCATTTGTTTTATAAAATGGGTCAAAATTCGAAAACTAACAGCATTTTTCAGCGTTTTTTACGTACCTTTGTGGGTCAAGACATCCGAAGATGTTCGTCCCAAACATTTACGCACGTCGCACTCGGAAATCCCGCACATATAAGTATGATGGGGGGTTGGGTTTCCGGACACTTAAGTTCCCGCATGAAAACTTACTTATTTTACATAGAATATGCACCCTTTGCCTGAAGACTCCTCATATAGGCCTACTAGACAACATACTCTGTAAACGGCGTGAGAATTAACCTGCTAAATTGATGGATTTGCCCTTCAAAGTGACTCCATGTACGGGTCCAGTTCCACAACGCTTCAGGTCTACTGTACTGTACGTATAAGAGTATACGTATGCCACGCCACACATGTTATGCACAAGGGAAGAAAGGCCGGCTGGCCGGCAGCCCGAATCAGAAGTTGTTTACAGGATTGACAGCGCGTATGCATGCAATTCAAAGGAGCCGCCGCGCGCACAGATGATCGGCAATAGGATTTAACACGCAGTGCAATGGGACTAGAATAACCAAAGCACACTTGACTCATTTCAGCGCTTCCTATTGGCTACATTCTTGAACCCATTTTATAATTTAAGTTTAGTATAGAAAAGTATTTTGACATGATGTTTCTGCTTCTCAATGATGTGATGCATTTTGATGCGAGGCATTTTGACCCGAATTCAGCAATCAATAATAAAATTATTGCCATAAATATTGTAGGATGCCTACAGAAATCGGCAATCCAGCCAGGGTTTTTTAGGGGCCACACTCAGTCTTGACCTTATTGCTTTAAGGTGACTAGACTGTGCCAGAACAGAAGTGAGTTGATAAACACACCCTTCTCCCTCAAGCTGTTGTTTTAGTGACTGGGAAGTGTGTCATACTAATAATTACAAGTTTACGCAAACAGAAAAACTGACCAGAAGTGAATATTATTGATCAAGTGGTGGAAAATTGAGCAAAGAAAATGGGATTCCATCGGGATTCGAACCCAAGACCTCCGGATGCTAGCCCGGTGCTCTACCGACTGAGCTATAGAAAGCCCTAGTTCAGTGTTCGTCCCAGAAACCGTAAATTCTCAAAGCTCGAATGGTCAGAAGCTATAGCAGTGTGTTTGTGTGTGACACACACGTACACACTTGAACCTGGCATAAACCCGAAGGATAATTCAAAGTGGGGATAAATGAGGTTTTGAATCCCGATGGAATCCCATTTTCTGTGCTCAATTTTCCACTAATACTAATAATTACTAACATTTCGGAGTCATGCAAGACAAGTGAAGCAAAGGTCAGAGATCAACGACGGAAAGCAAAGTTTGAATTCCTGAACATCTTTATTGTGGGCATGACTAAAGACTATTAATGGTTAGACTGATGGAAGTTGATTTAATGATTCTTGTCAGGCATTGTTGAGAGTTTGATGAGGAACCCAGATCAACTTTCATCTTTCATCTGAGTTTGATTTTTTTTTTTTTTGGATTTTTTCCTTGTGTCCTTTTTCACCTTGTATAGCCACCATAGTCTTGCTGATGTGAAATGCCATTATTACCTCTGCCAAGGAAGGAGGTTATGAATATAATGTTTTCACTGGCGTTTGTTTGTTTGCTTGTCTGTTTGCAAAATAACTCAAAAAGTTGTGAACAGATATGGATGAAGGTTGCAGGAAAAGTTGATATGACACAAGGAACAGATGATTAGATTTTGGTTGTGATCTACGAAATTTTTATGAATTTTTGAAAGATTTTTGATATTTTTGCAGATAGGGTCAATTAATTTAGGAATTCAAACTGCGCGTATATCAGGTTTGCAAACGTGCTCTAAAGCTTGGACGAGGCGCTTCATAGCTGGAAGCTGATTATGTATTAAAAGGCTTCTGTATGGGGAAATTGGGTGAATTTCAGCATGTGTGTCTTGGGTAGAAAACAATGAGCTGCTTGGTGGAGGTTTGCTCTTTTAGAGTGCTTTTCTAGTTTGATGATGTGAATAAAGATTGTTATACCACAGCAGGGCATCATGTTGCTTTGCTTATTTATCCCAAGTTGTTCGCCCATAATGTTATTCTTTTGAGGGATACAGTTTTTCAGTAGCTTGATTGTACAGCTTTTCAACTCTAGAGGGCAGCAAGACACATTGCAAACCTTGTCCTTCTTGTGCTAACCTTCTAGTGCATCAGACCAGAGTGAGATCTGAAAAATGTATTGCATTGTGTTGCTAGGCTACTGCCACTGTACCAGGCCCATGATGATGGTTTCCTCCTGGGGCTATATGCAATATGAATGGATTCATTTGTTTCTTTGTTCTTAGACACTTTCTTTTATGCTTCTGCTCAAGATGACAAATGATATGATTATCATGTTTTTGAAATGTATTCATGATTCGGTAAATTGTGTAATCAATCACATGACAGAATACAACTTTCACTTTGTGTGCACAGCAAGGAATAATATTACGTCTCAAATTTGATTTAGCAGTTGTGATCAATTGAAAAAATACTTTTAACAAAGTTCTGTACAGTCCGATGTAAAAAAACAAAACAAAACAAAAACTGCTACACACAAGAAATTTTGTTAAGCAGTCATATATAAAAAATGCATAGTAAGTTGTGATGTGATACCATGAAAATTATTCCCTGCACAGTAGGGGGGGGGGGGGGGGATGGGGAATACAACTTCATTGCTTTCTCTAACAAAATCTGCAACAATCGATATGGAAGACAACAGCCATATGGCAAAGCTACTATCTTGAGTGACCCATTTTCCCCAAGAGTATCTTGATTGCATGCAGTTATATAGTTTGGGACAACACATTCAAACAATCAGAACTCCACAAATTTGTCAAGTTACACTCACATTAGTACTAATCAGTTGATGCCTCTCTTCTTCATCCAAAATAATTAGTCTCTTCGGTTGCTTTCTTTCTGTTGGACAACTGTCAGTAGACAGACATGATAGTAAAAATTTCAATAAAACTTACTTCCAAATAAAAAAATCTCAACTTAACCTGCCCTTCCATCTCCCTTTCCTCCTCCTCTTCCTCCTCCTCCTCCTCCTCTCCATCTCCCCTGCCCCTCAACATCCTGTCTTCAACCCTTCCCCTTCCCTACAAGTACTTCCATACTCTGACCCACCCCACACATCTCTAGCCACAATGCTGCATGAATAAATTAATGTAAGTGCTACTTCCCTTCTAGTCTAGACCTTCTAAAGAGTGTCAAGTGTGTGTAGCCGTCCTGTCAGGAAGAGCAGAGGTTAGGTTTGAGAGATGAGACATCTTGAGTGGCAGACGACATCTGTGGAGCCTTGCCCCAAAGAGCTCTGCACCATCTGAGCTTCAGGAGTTCAGTATTGTCTCCTAGCCATCACCCCACCAACAGAGGGATGCTGGTGTTTAAGGAGCTAACAATACCAGGACAAGATAACAAAGGGTACTGGGTAGTGCCCTCCTGTTCACTTCAGTTCTAGAATCCTTTGTTTACTTTCAAAAGGGGGAGCTGATAACTGTTACCCTCAAGTTTGCTTACTTAGGTGAGTTCACCCATAATAAAGAACTTCCTCTCCTGCACAGAGCACACAAAGGGATACATCAATAAAAGGTTCATTCAGGCCATGATTACTGAAACTCCAGTTTACTGTGCCCTTCTCTATGCATGGCGATTTGTGATGATGGTGCTATTCTACCAGCAATTGATGTGGGGAGAAGACATGAAGTCTCAAAAGGGTGGTGATCAATACCAGATTCTGGTAGAGCTTGGCTCACAGATGTGAGGAGAGGACTGTGACAGAGAAAGACTCCTTGTGATATTGCATTTTAGAGTGAATAGCTTTCAAGCTTTGCAAGCAGATTTTGGTAGTTTCCATGGCTATTTCAAACATTTGCAGGGCATCTGTGCCATCAAGCAGAAATGTCTGCAAGGTGAGTTCTTAGTTCATAGGTTGTACATAAAATTATGCTTGTTGTTTTGTTGTTATTGTTTTGTTTTGTTTTGTTTTTTTACAGTAAGTATGCATATTGGTATCCAGTAATAAACTGTTAGTTTGTTGTGGGGTTTTTTTTCCACTTCTCTTTTTCTTTTGCTGGGTCTTGTGGTATACCTATAGTGCACATAATCAAGAAAGGGTAAAATTTTCTTTACTTTTGTTTGTTGCATCAAAAAATAAATCATAAGGTATGAGTTTGGAACAAATTATGACTTCATTGTTTTTCAGGCTGATATTAGATTATTATGATGTAATTCAGTGATCCACCTACTTTTACAATTTAGCATCTAGAGTAACAGTTCACATTCATTGAAGGTGTTCCCATCATCTTGATGACTACCGCGGTACTGTCCTACAATGTAATGTAGTATGAGATGTCATCCTTGTCATTTGCTACAGTGTACCGGTACATTGCTCAAGATTGAGTTCTTGAACCAGTTACACAGTATTGGATTGTTGACAATTCCAAGGTGCATGATTCATCGGTTTTGGGTTTGTTTTTTTAATTGACCACCATGTTTATTTAAGAACTCATGTGTTTGTGTACTGTCCCTTGTTTACATCATACTGTATTATCGTCAGTCAGTTTAACCTACGCTCTACAGTCAAAGGCCTACATACTGACTCATACTGTGGATATTCCACAGTAGCATACACCACTAATGTAAGATGTCTATCAGGCCACAAATGTGATTTGTCCATGACAGAGTAAATTGTATGATAACATGTACAAACCTGTAAGTATGGATTGTAGACTTTGATAGCATAGATGTAGTGTATGCTGCATATTTTTATTCTGGGCATACTGTATAAGCAATCGTGATTGTTGATCGACATGATACTTTTTACTGTTCAAGCTGTAAAATGGCTCAAACCATATTTTCTTCAAAGTTTATTAAAAGGGAATTATGGTGAAGAGTAAAATAAATATATACACAATGTACAGCTGTATATATTTAAGAAATAAAAGAAAAATCTTTTGGTGATAAGAAACCTGTAGCTGAGAAAGAATGGCCCATGTGCTTTCTGTGAATGATGGGTCCAGTGTTTGCAGCTTTGTTTCCATAGCATTACTGGTACAGGGTAGTTGCACAGTAGCACAGGTCTACATCTGTATGTACTGTAGACCAAAAAAAAAAAAAAAAAAAAAAATGTCTGATGTGTTTGTGTGTGTATTGGTGTGTGTGTGTGCATGTGCATGTGCGTCCACAGTTAGGTTGTTTGCTCATCATATGTGGGAATTCAAGGAACGAGAAAGAGTAAAGGTGTCCAAGAAATTGAGCTACCACTAGTACCAGGTAGTTTTTATTCCAGACATTTCTTTTTAATTCTTGTGAATTGCATACTAAGAGACTACACTGTAAGTACTAAATATTGTAGAATAAAATGTACATTTGCTACTTGCGCTCATCCAGATTCCCATGGATAGTCTTCCCTCAGGTTTAGAGGTGCTTCTCTGAGGGCATTGTGATCCATATTCAAAAGATAATTATGGTGAATGTGATGTCTTGAAGATAGACTAGAGAGAGAGAGAGAGAGAGAGAGAGGGAGAAAGAGAGAGGGAGAAAGAGAGAGAAGGGGTAAGGGGGGCTCGGCTGTGCAGCAGTCTGCACTCTTGTGTTGGGATTATGGGTCAGTCTTGTCATCAGTGCAGAAGAAAGTGTTCACATGCTCAACAAAGTAAAGCACAACTCAGGACCTACCAACTTCTGCTACACCAGGCTTCATCATACACTATGTAAAAGTTGTCTGGATTCTCCTCCGTGCACACATTTGAAACACTGGTAGTGATTGGAGCTGTTCTTTGATTCACTCTTCTATCTGCTGTTGCCAAGTGGACTGTGGATTGTGTCAAGCTTTGTTCCATTGGAGTCAATGCGGGTCATTATAAGTTTTAATACCAAGCTCACAGGTTGGCGCTGAAGTTGATTCAGAGTTCAAGGTGTTAACGGTGAGTTTACTTTTAGCTTTTAACCCTTCATGTTGATCATCTTGCTTGTCCTACAGATTGTAGGTTTGTCTGCATCCAAGCATGTTATTATTGGTAGTCACTGACGCTTGAGTGAACATCTTTTCTGGAAAGCTCATTACTCATCTTTAAGTTCTGTCTGGTGGCATTTTGTGAATCTGGCATCTTACACAAGTGTGCATGTACTTGTAGTCTCTGCTGTGATAAAATCTTCTACACAACAGAAAGAAGGATGTGTCCTTGAGTATCACAATGAACTCTTAGAACTTTTGTACTTTTTAGTATTGCTTTCTGGGGTTTTTTTTTTGTGGATTTTATTTTTTGATTGTTGTTGTAACCTTTGTACCATGCCTTGGTAAAGCCATGATAATACAGTACCAGTAGCCATCTTTGTACATGGAATGGTTGACCCTGAATACAAAAGTGAAGTGATCATGGGGTTAGGAGGTCATTTTTTTTTTCAATGATACATTGTACAGCATAGCCCATAACTCAGGAAGAGTCTAATTTTGAGTTTGCATGATCTTCAAGTTTGATGCTAAAATTCATCTCAGTTTATACCCCTGTAAAGTAAAACTTCACATAGATGAAGCATTACATGTATAAAGGAATTAGCTCCTATTGATCACACTAACTTTTATTAAATGGTTCCAATCACACTTTGTGTTTGGTTTTGTTTTTTGGTTGGAAGATAGTGCTACAGGGTAATGTGGACTTATGGTATTATGGTAACATACAACATCTTTAAGGTTCAATGCAAATTCCACTGAAAATGCTTTCAGACATACATGTAAAAGGGGAAACATTAGATTTTCCTTTTTAAATCGCCAGCCAGATTTGGGCCATTTGCTCTCTCTAAAGGTCAAGAGTGTCAGCTACAGTACACGAAGGTGTTGATGAGGTCGAGGTGAAGCATAAATTTACACATCAATCAGTCATTAATTGCCTTTATTGTGGATTGCAGAAAATTGTGCATCCATCAAAAAGTAGACAGTTCATATGGGACAAGTTGACATACATTGTGCGTGGAATAGCAACAGGTGGAAGCTTGTCTGTAAACACACGATCACAAACTTAAAAGAACAAAAAGAAGAAGTATACATTCAGAGTAGAGAAAGAAGAAAGACCTTTACGCCATACTCCTGAATCCTACCTGACACGATCACTTCTTCTTCTTTTTTTGATGCATTCCTGTAAATTTATTGTGTTTTTTTTTTCAATGCATTCCTGTAAAATATGTTTTGTTTTTTTTTGTTTCCACGAATTTTATAAATTGACCGATATTGGTAAAATTCATTCACAACTCATGAAAATGTTGCTTCACATACAGTACATGTAGCGCAAATACATACTTTGAGATGGGATATCATTAACTTCTCTCATGAAATGAGGCACATGTACAGATCTGTAATACTTGCCTCATTCTGTCGAGTGGTTCAGGAGCATGAATTCACCAACTCATGAAGTACTTATGTATTAAATACTCCCAGATGTACAGCGTATGGCATAATATGTAGTACTCTATCAACATAAGTAGAAGTCTGCATACTTGTATAGATATGAAATTAAAATTTTTGTGAAGAAGTACAACTGTAGTGGCAAAATCTGTGCAGCTGAGGTATGGAACAGATGCATGATATTTAGTCCATAATCTAAGCATTGTAATTAAGTTATGAGGGAATGGTGTTATTTTAACAAAGTCTAATGTCCTAATATCCTTTTTTTTTTTTGGGGGGGGGGAGGAATCAAGAATCCATTTCTCTATGCTACTAGTATACTCGTTGCATTCCATCATAGCAAAGTTGTCAGCAGTACTTACAAAGTTAGCCAGATATAAGAGTCAGTATAAGAGTACAAGATAGGGTGTAAGCTGGCCAATTAACTGAGTCATTCCACAGCCAGACTTAAGGTGAGGTGATGAGATCTTAATCCCATACTAATGTCACTTAGTCACGGCCACCTGTGTGCAGAGACAAAAGCTGTTCTGTGTGTTGGAGGCAGCTTTAAAGGGTGACTCCAATCCATGTTCAAGTTGGCTTGAAGATATGAAGTGAATTAATGCAGGCAGAGCAGTGAAAGTTTGGTTTGAATTAGGCAAGATTTCATTAAGGGTGTCACAGAACAGTAATTATTAGTACATGTAGCTATCAAATATTCAGATCGATGTACAATGTGAAGTGATTACTGCCTTACTGGTACTTGTACAAGTTTTGTACATTGTATGTCCTCAGCTCAATGGTTTGCCATTGACCAATACCTGAGTCTTCTCTAAATTTCTCTAGAAATGCATCCATACTATGCAATTTGAATGGACACATTACAGATAGACATCATTGTTTGGGTTAGTACATGTAGTCAGCTAGTCAGGTGCATGGTTGGGTTGTGTGTCCATTTCGTCTGTCCATCTGTTCGTCAATTGGTGAGTTGTTAGAAAAAACAGTGTGTGAAGTGAACTACATTGTACTTTCAGTTTTCTCATTGATCAAGAATGAATGTTCGTACACATGGTAGCCACACAAACAAAGCATGATGTGCAAGACATATTGTCAAATGTTTTTGTTTTGGGGTTTGTTTGTTTGTTTATGCAAACTAAGTGTTGCCATGGTTACCATATTTGTTTTCAAACATCTCTATGAAGCAAAGTACTCCAGAATTTGATACAGGTAATGACCATAAAATGCATGGGCTGAACAAATAGACTACAGCACAGCGTGTAGTAGTAGTCATGGTACAGCATGTAGAGAAGAGTAGACAGTTTGTAGGCAATCCTGCCCGTTCCCTGAATGGTCAATGACCTGCAGATACTGTACCAGAGATTGGCACACAAAAGATTTCCTCCTATGGTTCACGGTGACTTTCTAAGTAGGGGTTCTGAAATGGCATATACAGACTTTACTGGTGGTTTGATTTTGAATTTAATTTTTGTCCAAGAAAATTACTGGACACACACACACACACACACACACACACAAGCAGACTGTACTTGTATTTTTTTTTTTTTTTTGTTTCAGAAAACGGGATGTAGGCCTACTATAATACACCAATAGGCAGGCCTTGCATGATATGTAATGTACGTGTATTCACAGCATGATTTTTTCCCCTTGATTTTTTGTTTTAGTGAGGCTTCAAACAGCTGTGCTGTTGTAATACATGTAAATATAGTACAGGTACAATTGTATGTTGTAAAAATAGTATCTTCTTAGAAAACGATCATGTTTGGTCCATTGAAACTATTTTTTTTTTCTACTTCAACATAAGTGAAAGCTTCTGTTTCAGTACAGAACTTGTTTTGATAAAATATCCATTAGTGCCCCTTTCACATATACTCAATGTTAAATGATCTACATTACATTCAAATCATACAGGTTACAACTGTAGATACTGTAATACATTTTTGTTCACATACAATTGTACATGTATGTCAATACTACTTTTTCTTTTTGTCAGTGATCCAGCATCTCTCACCCCATAACTAAAAAACTCAGTCATTACAACTTCTGAAGAATTTGTTTTGATTATGTTGAAATAGGAAATAAGTAAATGTTTTGATCCATGTACTTGTAATTAAAAGTCTCCTGAGACTCTGGGTTATCACCTTATCCATTTTTTGTGTATATTTGTGTATATCATTGTACTGTGATTGAAATCATTGTTTTATGTAAACATGTGAAAACTTTAATACTGAAACTCATTCAGTTGATTTGAATTTGTTCTGTTCATCAGAATCTACTTGAGCATAGAGTGCATTTCATTGTATGAATAAAAGTTTAAAATCAGTGATATTAACTCATTTCGTGGGTGAGAGTTATAAAACATAGCAATATCTCCCCAAAACAGCGACATGTTTGTGTATGATTAATCATACTTGTAGTTTGTACTAGTTTCTACTCTGAAATATTCCACACTTGCAGTAAACACACACACACACACACACACACACACACAGAAGAAAGGGAAAAAATAATGCTTTTGTTTAATACTGCAGTGTAGCCTACTTTGTATGAGTTTTAATAGTGATGTTTACAGAGTGAGGTTCCTCTCCATATACATGTAGGGCCTATTCATGCCGAACTTGACCGCATTGGTGTATTCATCTATGCTGAATCATCAAAGTTCTTGGCTGTAAACATACAACGTATTTGTAATTGGTGATTTTGTGAATAACGCCCTAGTGAGCTTGGATACACTCCTAAATTTGTATGACCCACATTTTGATGTTTTTCATCTGTATTGAAACAGACTCTTTCTTCAAATTTACAGCCCCATGGGCAGCTTGATGAATATTTTGGATGAATAATAATACTCTGGTTTCAGATGATGTCCAATTTATCACCAGAAGGTAATTACGGCATGTATGCAACAAACTTATTTGTTTGCCTTCGTCGTAACAGAACCACCCTTCGTCAATAGCACATGGGGAAAAAAAATGAGGCAAGAGGTCTGTGTCACACAGCTCTATTAATTGTGACCCGCTACAACAAAATGATCCTAAAGTCGGACGAGGTCGATTATTTGAAAATTGCATGACACAATTCCCTAATCTTTCTGCTTTAAATTGATATATAACACGTCTTATAAAAATAATCGGCTGCGGAGATATCGATGTTTAAAAGAGAGCATGTCAAGACGTCTGGGAAATCACTGTTTCGAGAAAAGCGCCCTAAAAGTTCTCCTTGCAACACAATCACAATCAAGAGACACGCAAGTCAGTATTCACCTCTGGACAATAGCAACCCCCTAAATGCTCATTCAAACATAGCGTCGGCGGTCTCCTCACCGACCAATCAGTGACCAGGATGTCAGGAGAAGCGGCTAGGCATAGCGCAACCCGCCTGCACGCACCAGTCGACTGGGCAGTGTGCGAGCTTCACGCTTCGGTTTGCGGCAAGCAGCAAACTGACCAATGATATCACTCTGGTCGTTGTTAGGGGCGGAGCCTATGTGTGGCGCTCAATCCAAATGTTCGAACCAGTTTCTGCTTCGTTGAAACGCCCAAAAAACATGGCCCAGAAAAACGCTATTTTTTGGTCTTTCCTTTCATCATTTTGCTTCAAAATTTCGACAGATGATAGAAGACATGTCAGACTCTAATAATATGTCAAATTCAGAAAATTGTAAGTTTTGACCAATTTTGATGCTCTATCTTCAAACTCGATTTTCAAGGCTTCGACCGTGCGCGACTTTAGGACCATTTTTTTGTAGCGGGTCACAATTGTTTCTGTCTAAGTTTCAGGGTTTCTTCCACCCCCTCCTTTCTTTCTTTCTTTCTTTTTTTTTGTGATGAGACTGCTATGGCTCTGTTGTCAGGAGATAGCATGCATGTGTAGCACCGAAAATTTTAGGGTGGGGGAGGATCGGTTAATTTATTGAATTAATTATCAAACCGATGTAGTATTAATACGCAGCGGAAGTCTTTGACATTATTATTAATAAGGAATGAAAAGTTGTTCGATTCAACTTGTCCCTAAAGAGGAAATGTAGAAATATACCCCACCTTTCGGCCTACTGATAACTGGAATTACACACCAATGTCAGACTATACAATACTCACAATTACAGTCATGATATATCACATCACTAACCAGACTCATTCACTACACACAATCATTCATACTTTACTCAGTAGTAATCATCACACCAAACATCCTCATGTACATTTGACACTGCCTATACAATACTAGGAGGCATTGTTTAAAGGAATAATATCCTTTATTCCGTGTTAACTAACAATCAACGTATATACATTATTTTACAAATAGGGAGTATGAACTCCAGATGCTTCTAGTCCCACATGGTACGTGTGTAGTAAGCATTTATAACCGAAGTTACATTTAAAACTATAAGTTCCACTACTACATATCAAATTACAATACAACAGACTAAAGCCTAACACAAGGGATTGTGCCACTAAGGCATGAGGGTCTCAATGATTTATGTTTTCGAGTTCATCGTATGGGTTGTCTGGATGTGGATGGCTGTAATGGGTAAAAAATAATATCTTAACAGCAATCTGGCATCAACTCCTCTCCTCTCAAAAGTTAATTCAAATATATGTGCAGAGAGCGTTTATAATCAATCAATATATTAAATATTTGACTACTAATTAACTGAAATATCATTTGTCAAAAATCATTGCTTAGAACTAAGGGTTAATAATAATTTTGTTCCCATTTAAACGCATGCACAGACAAAGAGGCTACTTATGCAATCATTGTCTTGTAGGGCTTTTCATTATGACATTCAAGCTCTGACCCTGTGACATTGATGCGTCAGATAGAAGAGCTTGTGTCTATCTGATTGACCAGACAATGTCACTATTTGGGCTTATATATGATTATTTTAAAATGCATCAAATACAAAATCTATTTCGGAAGTTATGCAATTTGGGCAAATTTGGAATAAAATGCTCCACGCAGCTGCATAGCCATAAACTCAACAATGTGCATTTCATATCCACTTAACAAGATGTGGGTGTTAGTCACAAACATAAAGTTTAATTCATAGTATCATTTTACTAATCTGCAAGATATGACACCACATGGTGCTCTGGAATAATTAAGTTGCAAGTGGTATTTAAATCCATTTATATCTCACTAAGTTAATGCCATCCACAAATATGAATCAAATATGTTGAAAATATAATATACAATAGTTCAAAATAACTGTAGAAATGATGTATTTGCTTACCTGTAATGGGTAAAAAATAATATCTTAACAGCAATCTGGCATCAACTCCTCTCCTCTCAAAAGTTAATTCAAATATGGAGGATGAGAGTAGTTCCAAGATGCTGGGAAGGGGGCAGACCCTACCATTTCTCCTGCTAGAAGGTAAAACTGCCTGAGAATATGGCTAAATACCAGGTCATGATAAGCAAAATACACAATAATAAGTTACATATCAAAATTCATTGAGTAACCCTCTTTGACACAATATTAACAAAGTGATATATTATCACTAGAAATAGTTGGATTAATTACAAAACAAAAACTTTCACACCTAAATAACATGGACCAGTCTGCATATATTAAAACGACAAGTCAGAGAGTGACCTTCCATTCCTCAAGATTCATCGTCCTTGCGGACTCTCGAGAACAGGATGAGTTATTGTTTCTGGCTACTGTACTCCACTCCATGAATGGAGGACTAGTACTATGTGCTTTATGTGAGCAGGGGTGCCTGTGTGTTGGACTTTGGTTACAAAGTATTAAGGCACATAAACTCTTGTGATATGCAAGGCATTGACTTTAGACTTCTCTTTTAGTTTGTTGGTTACTGTATTATAGAGAATCTTGGCCTGCTCAAAACTAGTGTAAAGCATATGCTTAATGCATAATATCAATAGCACAGAATCATAACCATCAAAACAGTAGTATACATAACATAGCCAGTACTTGTGGCTGAAATGACATCCATCATACATTTAAAAATATGATGCGACTATAGTATAGCCTATAGCCAGTATGACTATAACTAGTCTATGACAAATAAAACTATAATGTAGCCTATAAAGAAGGGCTACATACTCTTCCCCCCTTAAAAGAAGGAAGGATCAGGAAGCAATATAGGACTCTTGCGCTCCACAATAGAGCCATGTGGATCATGTGAACCAATGGTGGTTCACAGAACGTGCAGCCCAGTTTGCACGAACGCTGACATAATAATAGCGAAATAATGAAGACGGATCAAACATTTTAATGATGAGTATTCAGAGTCATCATTTCAATGTGCAAGGCAGGAGCAGTCCAAATCTCGAAACACCCTGCAGACTTTCTTCAATGACAGGAACGCTTTGCAAAGAGTTCGAAGTTCATCTTGAGAAGACATGCGTCCAAGATTGTCGAGGTTCTATCCAGCTGCAGTCAAACCACGTTTGTAGCTAAGCTTTTTATAAAGTCTCAGCTCAGTACAGATCGATAAACATGGTCCTTATAAGTTGGTCCATTATGATCACAGTCCACCATGGCAGGAATCTCTCAGCACGTTGTATAGCTTTACTGCTTTGACGGGGTCACTCTAGTCCTGACGTGTAGAGTCAAATGCAAATTCACAGAGAAGCATACATTGTGTTCTGTTCAAGTATTCCTGTTCTACTATTCTGCACTTTCGGCTCTGCATGCAGTCACATCATGCCGCAATTGAGTTCATTCTCTCGAAAGTCCTGAAGCCTTTCATCTGGACTCCTAAAGCCCTCCATCTGGACTGCACGATGATGCTGACCTGGCCAGGAGTTTGCGGGGAGCCTCGTTCAGTTTGTGTAGTGACTGCCGATAGACCTCCATCCCAACACTTATCATGAGAACCCTCAACCTCTAGACACATTCTAACACGTGCAAATCCTTATACTTTAGGATATTAAATCATTCTTCTTGAGCACATAGATTTATTTGTAATCTGAGTTCTCCTAAATTCAACAGGTTATATGCCCTAGAGCCTCCTGTATCTACATTTAAAAATAATGCCTCCTACATTTTCAACACATAACATAATCATTAGATCTGTACAGTTATTAACATACATGCACATCTGTGCATTTATTAATCATAAGAGATTCTCCATAAAGGCACGCATCTGTTGGACTAGTGCCAATTTAAAGTCAGCATTATACTGTTCACCAGGGTGACTATAAGCAAGTTTATTAGGTCCTATACCTTTGCTACTTCTTGCAGACCGTCTCAGAGGTACATTAGTCTCCAATGGGGCAGATTGTTTGCTGCACATGGGATCAATTTGATTTTCAAGATGGTCATTTTGGGTGTCAACACTACCTTCGGGAGTTGAGTCGGCCGAAGAGTCAGTTGGTGGGTCTTTGTCAGTGTCGTTCGAGAGAAAGTCAGTCCCACATGTTATGGCGTTCCGTTGGCTGTCAGTTTCACATGTTTTACCATTATCATCCTGAGGAATATCATTTGACGAATTCATCGGCTCATCTGAAGGGATATGATCACTTGGGGTTTCACAAGTCTGACTCGTCCTGTCATTTGGTGGGTTGTGAGTCTCAGTTATTGGGTCAGCTGGGGGGTCTATGTTGTCATTGGGTGCATTAGTCAAGTCTTCATCACTCATTTGGGGGTCATTCACATTTTGGGAGTCTTGTTTTTGATTGCAAGGTGATGTGTCATTCCCACCATTATAGTTTGAAACAAAGAGTATGTCTCTCTCATCCTCGTCCTCACTCTCGGACTCTCCCGTGTTGGGAGGAGCATTAGGTGTGTGTCTTGTCACCTTCCTCTTGGGGCGTGGAACCTTTTCCGGGCCCTTTTGTGTTTGTGGTGGAGTAGCATTGGGTTTTGTGTACGGTAACAATAGGTTACGGTGCAATACTCTTGGTTCGTCATCACTACCCTCCTTTTTCACTCGGTATATGGAGGAATCGTTAATTCGCTCTACTACGACATACACATCGTCACCCCAGCGGTTAGCAAGTTTGTGCTTTCCCCGTAGGTGCACGTTCTTGACCAAGACAGTGTCTCCCTCTGTCAGAACAGGGGCTTTGGCGCTTTGGTCATATTGCTTCTTGTTGGTTTGTGCACGCTTTGCCATGTTGTTTGATGCCATTTCATATGCTTCACGAAGACGATCTCTCAGATCGTGTATGTAGGTGGTCTTGTCCTTGACTGTTGACCACTGAGGATCTATGCCTAAAGCCAAGTCAACTGGGAGACGTGCATTCCTTCCAAACATCAGGAAGTATGGGGAGAAATGGGTACTGTCATGCTCGCAAACATTGTAGGCATGAACAACGGTACTCACATGTCTTCTCCACTCTGACTTGGCCTTGTCTTCAAGGCAGCCCAGCATGTCCAGCAACACACGATTGAAACGTTCGACCGGATTGGCTTGGGGATGGTAAGGAGTGGTCCTGATCTTCTGCACTCCGGCCATGGTACACAACTCCTTTATCAAACGAGAGTTGAAATCTTGTGCCTGGTCAGTGAGTATCTTGGCTGGCCACCCATAGTGAACTATGAAGTTGTCCCACAGTGCTTTAGCTACTGTACTACTCCGTTGGTCCTTAGTGGGGACGGCGACTGCATATTTGCTGAAATGGTCCGTCATCACCAAGACATTCTCTATACCCCCATTGTCAGGCTCTATGGAGAGGAAATCAATACACAGGAGTTCCAGTGGTTGTGTGGTGACAATGGAATCCATTTCAGCCTTCTCCTGTTTGGACTTCCTCTTGATGCAGCGGTCACAGCGGTCAATCCAACTCTTTATGGTAAATGCCATAAAGGGGAAATAGAACCGCGCTCGAGCAAGTGAAACGCACTTGTCAAAGCCAAGGTGACCACACTCATCATGAATACCTATCATGGCCTGTTCGAGAAAATTCTGCGGAAGGACCAACTGGCGCCTCATATCTCCAGACACAGGGTCCTTAGCCTGGCGATATAGGACCCCATTATGAATGACCAGTCGGTTCAATTCACGATACAGTACCTTCAACCTAGGATTTGCTCCTTTCCTGTCCATAGGTGATGGCCGTGAGTTGGTTTCGATACAGTTCCTTACCAACGCGATGTCTGGGTCCAAACTTTGATGATGCTGCCATTCGGCATCAGTCACTCCAGGGAGAGAAGGATTTCCTTCTATAGACTCAACATAAGGGCCTGGCAAAGATGCCGGCTGCATGGCGAGATTTGCAGCCATGATCAGTGGGGGAGCAGAGGGAACCTGTGCCTCGAGAATGGCGGTCACCTCATCACTGGAAGCCTCTTTTACACGTGAAGCAAGAAACTCAACCTGAGCGTTTACCTCGTCCTTGACCTGGTCTCCATCCGGTTCCAGGTCTGGACGTCTACTCAGGGAGTCCGCATCGCTCAGATTCTTACCAGGGCAGTACCTGATTTCAAAGTCATACACTGACAGATTAGCCACCCATCTCTGCCCTGTAGCATCAAGCTTAGCGGATGTCATCACGTAAGTGAGAGGGTTGTTGTCGGTTATAACAACAAACCGGGTGCCGCACAGGTAATCAGAGAACTTCTCTGTTACTGCCCACTTGAGGCACAGGAATTCTCGCTTCCAGGCACAGTAATTTCTTTCAGACTGGTTTAGACCGCGAGAGGCAAAAGATATGACCCGTTTCTCACCATCTTGCTCTTGGTAGAGCACAGCTCCAAGCCCATAGCCTGAGGCATCACAGTGGAGCTCAAAGGGTTGGGCCAGATTAGCAAAACCTAGTACAGGTGCTGATGTGAGCATCCTCTTCAATTCGAGGAATGCGTCTTCACAACGGTCTGTCCACTTTTCCTTGAATGGCTCCAACTGTGCCTTTCTCACCTTTGAGCGCTCAGCTGGTGAGCTTGTGCTCTTGCGGGGCATGCACAGTCCCACAAGTAGGTCTGTCAATGGTTTGCAGATTTTGCTGAAATTCTTGCAGAACCTTCGGTAGTACCCGCAGAAACCAAGCCACTGCCTCAATTGCATGACATTAGTAGGTCTGGGCCAGTCAATGACCTCCTTGATCTTGGAGGGGCAGGGACGAATACCCTTTCCACTGACTTCATGACCAAGGTGTGAGATGGTGGTGTACAAGAAATGGCACTTTTCCTTCTCGAGTTTAAGCCCGGAATCTCTAACTCTTGTGAGAACCTTGATTGTACGCTCAATACACTCTTCTCGTGTAGCCGCGTGGATGACAATGTCGTCAATGTATGCTACTGCCTCTCTCAGGGAGCAGTCACCAAGGCATCGTTCAACAACCCTTTGCATTTGAGCTGGGCTGGACTTCAGGCCTTGAGGCATGCGCTCAAATTCATACAAACCGAAAGGAGTACTAAAAGCACTATACTTCTTGTCCTCTTCCCTCAATGGAACTTGGAAGAATGCACCCTTGAGATCAACGACGGTAAAGAAGTTTGATCCGTGCAATGAGTTGAACAATTCTTCGATTTTGGGAATGTTGTAGGCATCTGGGACAACTCGGCGGTTTGGCTGTCGGTAGTCCACCGTCATCCGTAGCTTCCCTGACTTTTTCCTAACAAGGCATATGGGAGAGCTGTAAGCACTCTCTGAGTGGCGGATGAGTCTGGCATCGAGCAACTCCTGGAAAAGCTGACGGGCCTCCTCATACATGCTTTGAGGAATTGGCCGTGCCCGAGAGTTCCAAGGGGTCTTATCAGTGAGTTTAATGCTGTGCTCTACTCCGATGGCACAACCATAGTCTAAGTCATTTTTGGCAAAGAGACCATCCAGTTTGTCCAATTCGGTCCGAAGAAAAGCAACAGACCCTTCTGGAGTATCTGGAGCAAAGTCGTAGTCTCCTGATTCTGAGCTGGAAGTGTCAACTTCCTGTGGTGGGGGAACTGACACGAAATAGGATGGTAGGGGACCGGTGGCACCTACATCTACCTGGACTGTGTCATTCACCAACTCCTTCATGTTCTCACACACCTGTGAGAGTGGCTTACTCCAAAGGGGAGTATAGGCCTCAGCTACAGCCTGCCTATTGTGTAGAGTGATGGGGTTGTCACTGTTATTGACAAGAAGCACCTTAACCTTACCTTTCTTGCCAATGACCTCCTGGGTAGTGTTTATTATGGTCAGGCCGTGACAGACTTGCCCTTCCATCTCTTGAATGAGCAGACTATGCCTACCTGCAGGAAGTGAGCTGGAAAGTGTCCCATTGATCTCTACGACCTTGGAAGGTTTCACCTTTAGAGGGTGACGCAACCTGCATCGGACCTTCCCAACCTTGCCAGTAGTGGGGTCTCCCAATTTCTCCTGGAAGGCTGCCTTCTGAAAACATGCTCGGATGGAGGGTGGAACTTCCAACTGTGAGAGAAAGTTTGGGCCCAAGTGGGCCCTGCAGTTTCTTGCCAGATCTCTGAAAACGTTGGTCCCAACAATGAGGGGTGACGAGCAGGAAATGGGGCATGTCACTATGACAGCTAAGACGTTGACTGCCTTGTCTATGCCAACAAGTTCAGGGGGAAGGGTGATTGGTATGGATGTGTACCCTTCAAAAAGAACAGGCTGCCCATTTGCGCCTTCAATTCGGAGGGCACCATCCACTATTTGTTCCAAAGGGTACCTATGGCGCAAATTTGAATCATAGAACTGTTTTTGTATGGTAGTGATAACACTGCCGCTATCTATGAGACATGTAGTAGGTATATCCCCTATTACACACGCGGTTTCACATGGCTCTCCTACTAAGTCTTGGGGTAAATTTACATTGTTTTGGGGGTTGGGTCCTGGTGGTTCATTTTGTTTATTTTGAGGGCGTCCTTTGTTGTGTGGACTCCTTGTCTGCCCCGTGACAGGAGTCACTGTCCGTTTGGGGATGTATTGTTCTGGCCTGTGGTGCTGGAGTTCATGGCATCCCATGCCTCCATCATTCTTTGTCGCTTTTCAAGATTTTGCTTTTTCTTTTCTTCGTTGGGGGGATTTGTGCATGTCTTGTCTACATGGTTTAGTTCCCCGCAGTTGTAGCAAACAATTATTCTAAAGGGGCGCCCACCGTGTCCCTTGGTTTGTGTGGAGGGCTGAGCCCGTGTGTTTTGCTTGGAAGAAGCACCCTTTGACTTATTCTTTTGGGAATTAGTGCTGCTGCCATTTGGGGGTGTTGGGTGAGATTGAAAGTGGGCCGGCACTTGTTCATAGAGGCTAAGGTTTTCCATCTGCTGTGTAAAACTTCTTGCTGGTGGCCGTGAGGCTGGCTTATGTTGCGCAAGCTTTGCTTCCCTGGTAGCCTCAGCCCCTCGAATGATGTTGATGAGCCTTGAAAACGGGGGTGCAATTATTTGGTTGTGAAGGTTAGTCACGGTGAGGATGTACTCATCGTGACATCCCATCATAAACCTATCAAACAGCTTTTGTGTTGCTGCCTCGGGGGAAAACTCCCCAACCTCAACCAGCTTATTAACCTTTAATTGACCCCTTTTCAAGAAGTCAGAGGGCTTTTCATTTTTGTCTTGGACCATTCCCATGAACTCCTGCAATAGCAGGTTCTTGTTTTGTACCTTTCCGTAAATCCCGTTAAGGTATGCCACCAACTCGACAGCAGAGCACGTGCTGCTCACTTGCCTGGCAAAATCTTTGGCGGGAGAGACAAGTCGGGTGATTATCTCCCTGCGTTTTGACACCTCATCAAGGGAGGGCATTGTGGCAATTTCGAGGGCAACATCATGGAATGTTTGCCAGTCTACCTCCCCTTGTTTAACTGGCTCTGTACCCGAGAAAATCCCAAGTCTGGGCAGGCGTGGGGGATGATTATTGAATACTATATTCTTGGGAGGCTCAGAATTCGGAGGAACTCTAGAGCTGCTCTGGTCAAATTTGTGCCCCTGAATTAGGGTCTCCAGCTCCTCCCGGCTCAAGCCTGATTCCTCCAGAAAACTTGCTAACGAGTCGGCAGTTGGAGGAGAGGGAGTATCCTGCACAGGGGAGTCGGTTTCAGTTTGAGATGACATGTTTAGATCAACATGAACAGTTGGAGGAGAGGAAGTATCCTGCACAGGGGAGTCGGTTTCAGTTTTAGATGCCATGTTTAGGCCAACACAAAATACCAAACAAGATATATCAAACAAGAATGTCACAAAATAACCGAAAAAGTCTTCAAAGAATGTGACACTGAGTGGTTCACTGGAGCAAGCAAGTTCTCGATCTCAACCTTAGAGTAACTATATAGAAGCTCCACGTCACAATTTAACTAGGAATACAATCAAAATAGCTGATCAATTTGCTGACAAATATTAGAAGAGTAATCAGCCAATATCAAAATATAAACAAGGTGAGTGAAAGAAACTTCAATGAATAAGAGAAAAAACCAGGGACTAGTTACAATGATCCGTCGCAAAAGTGAGTACAAGGAATCAGCATGCAGAAGCTAACCAACAAAATTGGAGAATCATGTGGAATAGAATCTGCCTCAGTGACTGCAAGACACAAGGAAAATGCAGGCCAAAAATATTGCCTTCCTGGTCATAAAAGCAAATCAACGACCATCAGCAAAACAATCCATGAACACAATCACAAACAGTGCAACAGGACCAAACTAGAGAAGGAGAGAGAAAGCAGGACAAAAAATGAAACATCAGATCTATGTTGACTTAACAAAACCAACAGTCATAAGCCTGAGAATCAATAAATGAGCCTCAGTAGGTGACATGAAAAACAAGTTTGCGAGAATAGCAAATCACAAAACAAAAACTGTGTGCAGCAGCATTGCAATAAAGTTGAAGCGGTACAAAAAAATTATTCACCAACAAATAACTTCAAAAGTCCACCAAATTCAATGCTTGTGTGAAATAACCAGCATTGCATCACAACACATAAAATTGCTCCAAGAGAGAGAGACCCTTTCACACACTAGTGCACCTCCACAAAGAGTTTACAAAACAGAGGAGACCGAGAGAGTAACAAAATGAGAGAAGCAAATTTACAGTGTAAACAGGGCAGAATGACACATTCCTTTAAACCCTATGGGGATCAGACCGATGAATGGGTCTTACTCTATGAATGAGCTATGAGCTATAGTATGTCAGGTCTAGTCAAGGTCAAAATGCACATGTCCGTGTCAGTATGTTTGAGGTCAATAATGGTCAGTCAATATAAGATGCAAGTACATATAGCTGTTACTGTGCAGAACAGCAAGTAAGGGGAAAATTTGATAAAAAGCTATATTAAGCAAAAATGCAGATACTTAAATGCATATAAAAAATAAAATCCTGCAACATAATTTGGGTAAATGAAATCATATGAAAAATAACAATTCTTAAAATTATTATGACATATAACCTCGCTCTGCTACCAATTGTAGCACCGAAAATTTTAGGGTGGGGGAGGATCGGTTAATTTATTGAATTAATTATCAAACCGATGTAGTATTAATACGCAGCGGAAGTCTTTGACATTATTATTAATAAGGAATGAAAAGTTGTTCGATTCAACTTGTCCCTAAAGAGGAAATGTAGAAATATACCCCACCTTTCGGCCTACTGATAACTGGAATTACACACCAATGTCAGACTATACAATACTCACAATTACAGTCATGATATATCACATCACTAACCAGACTCATTCACTACACACAATCATTCATACTTTACTCAGTAGTAATCATCACACCAAACATCCTCATGTACATTTGACACTGCCTATACAATACTAGGAGGCATTGTTTAAAGGAATAATATCCTTTATTCCGTGTTAACTAACAATCAACGTATATACATTATTTTACAAATAGGGAGTATGAACTCCAGATGCTTCTAGTCCCACATGGTACGTGTGTAGTAAGCATTTATAACCGAAGTTACATTTAAAACTATAAGTTCCACTACTACATATCAAATTACAATACAACAGACTAAAGCCTAACACAAGGGATTGTGCCACTAAGGCATGAGGGTCTCAATGATTTATGTTTTCGAGTTCATCGTATGGGTTGTCTGGATGTGGATGGCTGTAATGGGTAAAAAATAATATCTTAACAGCAATCTGGCATCAACTCCTCTCCTCTCAAAAGTTAATTCAAATATATGTGCAGAGAGCGTTTATAATCAATCAATATATTAAATATTTGACTACTAATTAACTGAAATATCATTTGTCAAAAATCATTGCTTAGAACTAAGGGTTAATAATAATTTTGTTCCCATTTAAACGCATGCACAGACAAAGAGGCTACTTATGCAATCATTGTCTTGTAGGGCTTTTCATTATGACATTCAAGCTCTGACCCTGTGACATTGATGCGTCAGATAGAAGAGCTTGTGTCTATCTGATTGACCAGACAATGTCACTATTTGGGCTTATATATGATTATTTTAAAATGCATCAAATACAAAATCTATTTCGGAAGTTATGCAATTTGGGCAAATTTGGAATAAAATGCTCCACGCAGCTGCATAGCCATAAACTCAACAATGTGCATTTCATATCCACTTAACAAGATGTGGGTGTTAGTCACAAACATAAAGTTTAATTCATAGTATCATTTTACTAATCTGCAAGATATGACACCACATGGTGCTCTGGAATAATTAAGTTGCAAGTGGTATTTAAATCCATTTATATCTCACTAAGTTAATGCCATCCACAAATATGAATCAAATATGTTGAAAATATAATATACAATAGTTCAAAATAACTGTAGAAATGATGTATTTGCTTACCTGTAATGGGTAAAAAATAATATCTTAACAGCAATCTGGCATCAACTCCTCTCCTCTCAAAAGTTAATTCAAATATGGAGGATGAGAGTAGTTCCAAGATGCTGGGAAGGGGGCAGACCCTACCATTTCTCCTGCTAGAAGGTAAAACTGCCTGAGAATATGGCTAAATACCAGGTCATGATAAGCAAAATACACAATAATAAGTTACATATCAAAATTCATTGAGTAACCCTCTTTGACACAATATTAACAAAGTGATATATTATCACTAGAAATAGTTGGATTAATTACAAAACAAAAACTTTCACACCTAAATAACATGGACCAGTCTGCATATATTAAAACGACAAGTCAGAGAGTGACCTTCCATTCCTCAAGATTCATCGTCCTTGCGGACTCTCGAGAACAGGATGAGTTATTGTTTCTGGCTACTGTACTCCACTCCATGAATGGAGGACTAGTACTATGTGCTTTATGTGAGCAGGGGTGCCTGTGTGTTGGACTTTGGTTACAAAGTATTAAGGCACATAAACTCTTGTGATATGCAAGGCATTGACTTTAGACTTCTCTTTTAGTTTGTTGGTTACTGTATTATAGAGAATCTTGGCCTGCTCAAAACTAGTGTAAAGCATATGCTTAATGCATAATATCAATAGCACAGAATCATAACCATCAAAACAGTAGTATACATAACATAGCCAGTACTTGTGGCTGAAATGACATCCATCATACATTTAAAAATATGATGCGACTATAGTATAGCCTATAGCCAGTATGACTATAACTAGTCTATGACAAATAAAACTATAATGTAGCCTATAAAGAAGGGCTACACATGCATGCAGTAGAGACTAATGATTCTTTCTAGAAAACCCCTAACATGGTAGTTAGAAACACTACTCTGGAGGCATGCCAGTCACTTTTTGCACTCTTGTGCTACCCAGACAAGATCAGGCAAGTAACGTACCTTGATAAAGCTTGAAGTACAGGGGTATGAATAATCTGATATCCTCATTTAAATTTAGGTATAGTCCAGTGTTGCATTCACCACTGATTGAATCTAGAATTTGAAAGTGCAGTGGGCGTAAATACTCAATCTCGAGTGATACACACCATTAAAACCAAAACAACAACAACAACAAGTTGCCCATTGGTCTGAGGCAAGAGAAAATGATTTGTGGTTACTGGTAGTTAAATACCCCCAGTATGAGTATGTTATGTATCGACAGCACAATCAGAAAGAAAACATTCCATACTTTCAATACTCATGACAAAGGGCAATATTACCTGTATACCAAATACACAGGCTCTCCATATTGGTGAGAGTGCCAAATGACATATAATATATTTCAGCATTTCAAGACAGCAGCCATACAATACAATGTACTGTACACCCCTTTAGCTTTACCATCATCTGCCAACAAACCATATGGTGCCTCCATAATAGACCCTACTCTCCAGGTGGAGATTTTCGCAGTATTGAAATCTTCGCAAGGTTGAAATTTTCACGCAACCAGACACTAGCACGAAGATAAAAGCACAAAAATATTTTTGCTAGCTACATGCAGTAGTTCATGTCTTGAATACACACAATTAAAACCATGCGAAACTCATCTTTAATAACCGGCCGAGTGTGAAAATTATTCATGTGAAAATATCCACTTTTTCTGTAATTGCAAATGGCATTAGTGTTTCTGTTCTTGTTCTTGTTGTTGTTGTTGTTTTGTGTTGTTGTTTTTTGGTTTTGTTTTGTTGGTGTGGTTTTTTTTTTTTTTTTTTTTTTTGCTGTTGTTGCTGTTGTTTTCTATGGGATGGAGGGGAAAGGAGAGAGGCTCTTGTGGCTCAGTGGATGAGACCACAGGCTATCAATCATGAGGTCCCTGGATCGAGTCCCCTGGCCGCAGTGGTTTGTGCCCCCTGGGCAAGGCACTTTATCCTCACTGCCTCTTCCTGAGGGGACTCCAAGCTGCTGGCGTGTTGCTTCTGTAGTGGCTACATAAAGCGAATAATTTGAACACAATCAATACAGTATGTGCATTATATTTTGCGGTGTTTTATTTTTGCAAGCTTTGTGACTTGACTGTCACTGTGTGAAAATAGTGCACCCCACAACATGGAAGAGCTGTTTATTGTCACTGTTGTCATTAACTCTCGTCAAAAAGGGATGATATAGGCCCTACTTTGTTTATGTTGTGGTTCTCATATGAGAATTTAAGCAGTTTTGTTTTATTTGACCCAATATTGTGCAATATACAGTACTCTCAATACATTGTATGTACACCATTTTGGACAGTATTAAACCAAACAAGGACATTGGGATAAGGAGAATAAGTAGAGATTACATTTGCCGGGAATGGCCTACATATCCCACCACCAGACGGATTTGTGCATATTGTCAGTTGAGCAATAGCTCAAGAGAATCACAGCATTGCCACATACCAAACCAAGATGAATAGTGTTTTAAGGATGTGAGGTGCACTTCATGGCAAATGCTGCATCCCATCTCAAGAAAGTAAGAAAAAAGAGAAGAAAATGTAACGTGACTCCTTTTCATGCTCCACCTCTCTCCCCACACCACTCTGCGTCGTCGCAAACAGCGAGCATTCGTACGCCTTGCGGCGACTCTCATCTCATCTCCCTCCCGGATCGAAGGATGCTCCACCACACATCATTCAAAGACTCGCTGTGGCTGTCCTATTCTGCTCTTTTCTCAACTGCCTAACTCTTCACATCTTCCCCCAACGTCCTTCCTCCTCCCCCCCCCCCCCCCCCCCAACCCACCAAATCTGATTTGCCGAGATGGTGAAGTGGCTTGGGTTACTAAAGTGCGGTGGATAGTCTGAGCTATGGGACTCATCACCTGGTGATCGCTGAAATTTTCTTGCATTTTCCTTATGGACAGGAGGATAGGCACAACTCACAGCCTGTAGTCCTCTGATGGTGGATTTGTTATTTCTGTGCGATGCCATATACGAGAGAACGTTTACATGCAGCAGTCGGCTGGGCTGTATTCCCATTTAATCCTGAGAAAATTGCGACAAAGGGAATACATGGAGCGGATGTTGGACGTTTATAACGTGTGACAAACGAAGAGCAGTTTTGCCTTATGAAATAGGCTTGATTGGTACATTGCAGTTTGACACCTGTCAGTGACCTTCTCTGATGTGACTCTCTGTATGTGTGGAACTGGAAGAAATAATGTCATTCTGCTTTGTGTTCTGATGAGGGACTTCTCAGTAGTTTGCCTGGATAAACATGTGCGTTTCATGTCGGACCATGTTCTGATTGATTGCGCACTATCGCTGTGACTCTCTTGCATTTCCTTGTCATCTTCCCACCACCTTCTGCTGTGCAATGGATAAGGATGGAATATAGCAGATTGCAAACAGTGAGATCAAAATTAATTGTTAAGTTCCATTTTTGCCCTACAGGAGAACTCGGTACCTCAATTTGGTGTGCATGTAGCCAACACTTGCCCATGTGAGCATCTGCATTTGCAGGGATCAATGAGGATTAGATTACTCGGATCTGATTGACCACTAAAAAAAAATAATAATAATAAATGCCAAGCGAGAGATTCAACCTCATTTCAAATTTCATGGCCCCACATTCTCCACAAGTACAGTGTATCCCAGGTCTTGGCATACATATTCAACGAAGCAAGAACAAAGTTTCAGGAGAGACTGTGCCTTGATGCCCCAAACGATTAACCATGTGTCCCTCAACCCTTACATGAGAGGCTTCACTGCAGTCCATGCCTTGATCTGCCGGAATGAAGCATATGTTTTTCATAGCGGCTTATATCACACTGCTTTCCCTCATTTGCCGGGATGTCAATGGCATTGCTATAAACCACCTGTTCTGAGTTTGCCACAGAGTGTGGCCAATTTTTTTTTTTTTCCCACCAGATTGGAAGCATGCGTGGCCTCTGCTCATATAATCTACGAGTGCTTCACTTCTGTTTTCTTATTTCCGTACTTTGAATGTTGTAACAGGCATGTGTCATCTGATTATTGAATTGCAGGACCTTGAGGTGTTGCTCTGATCAGCTATTTGTGTCACACCATTCTGATACGAAAGGAAAAGGTAAACAAGGAAGTTAATTCTCTGAGTTGATGGTATATTGACATTTGTGTCCCAAGAACAATCACAGCATATGTCAAAGCAAACTGATCACAATCGCTCTGCTACGAGCACTGTGTTTTGCCAGCATTTATGTCCCGTCTCCCATCGGTAAACCCAAGATTCAGTGATAGAAGGATGACCGCAGAAAAATCAAACACTGCAAGACAATAAGCCAGATAGCTGAGATATTGGAGTCTGCATGGTGCTGCACGGGGATGCTGTGAGGAGAACGTAGCTGCCAGCAGTATCAATTTCACAGCCTTGCTCCAGGAGGCGTTCAAATTGTATGGAGAGAGACTTGAATTTCAACCGGCGGAGAGCGATAAATCAGTGCGCTGTACTACGTCGGTAGTCACTGGCAGAACTGTAGCCTTCTCACTTATCTTCTCCATATCTTTTTATGTGAGCGCAATTTTGATTGTGATTTGGAGAACTCCACTCCCAGCCTGAATCATGTTTGAGATAGGGGGCCGTAAGCGAGCCGGGAGCTTCAGCAGTACTGCCGTAAGTTCAGTGAATCCCGCAATCCCACAATGCATATTTTTCCGTCTACCTTTGAGTCTTATTATTATTGCAGAGCAGCCCAGTCTTCTGTATTCTGCAGGAGGCTTCTTGAAAAATAAGTTGCCTCTTCATGTTGTGCCAAAAGAACGTAAAACCCTCTGTGATTGAGAAATTATGGCAAAAGAACACAAAAGCCTCCATGATGTAGGAATTAATCTTTTTGAGATGCATGTGATGTACAGATATCTCCCTGATTGCTCTTTGGAAGCTCTAATTTTGTTTTCTACCATACATGTAAATGCCATCAGCCCTGTCAAAGCATCTATGTACGATATTGTTTGTTTGTTTTTTTTTACTTCCTGTCAGATTTTAGTTCACAGTATTAATGCTCAGTCTCTACATTTGTGGTGATTGCGATTTTCGGGGGACAATATGAAAGTTGTTGAAAAGTACCGTACTCAATTCTGATTGGGTGATTCCAGACCTACTTGCGTGTTTGCTTTTTAAAGGGACTGTACAGTACTGGTTGAGGTGGAGATTCATGTTTTGAACATTCCTAAGTGAGATATTGAGAAACCTCTTATGAAATATGAAAGAGCATGTGATTTTAAGAAGGATTCAACATTTATATGATGAAAATTGGTTTTCAAATGGCTGAGATATCAAAAAAAAAAAAAAATGATAATAATAAAAGGCGACAGGCCACGCCTTTTATTAGGATCTCTTTGTTTCATCTTGTTTTTGGATATCTCGGCCATTTCAAAACTGATTTTCATCAAATAAACTTTTAATACCCCTTACGGGCCCTTAGAATTGCATGCTCTTTGACGTCTCATAGAGTGGTTTCTGAAAATCTCGCAAAACGTTGAAAGTTAAATCCTCACCTCGACCAGAACTGTACACACCCTTTAACAACATATGTTTGATCGCATCTTTTTATGCAATGGGGCCCTACTGACAAGTCCTACAGCCTACCAGAATGGGTAGATTTTTCTAGAATTTATCATTTTTTAAACACCAGAGTTCACTTTCAGTGATTTAACATACAATGTACCAAATACAAAGTGTACATCAGTTGATTGCATTTGTTCAACTTGTCTGAACAGTAATAGTGCAGGGGTCTTTCCACTTTAATACTGTACTTGTGGTTCTGGACAAAGAGATTATCTTGGAAATTCACTATAGATTTCCATTCATAGTCTCACCATCATTGCCATTAATATGATCCATGCGTACAGTGTATGTTACAACATAGACCTACTATAGTGTTGTAGGTCCATGGTTACAACAAAAAGTAATCAACATGCAGTTCAATATTAAACAATCCACATCTTGACAAGTCACTGTAGTGATGTCCACTGGGATGAAGTTCATCAGGGCCATGTCCACCCATCCGTCCAGTGTGTCCGCATCATTGACTTCCTTTTTTTTTTCTAAACTTCTTTGACAGAGCGGCTGTAACCCCCACAAATCATCCAAGAGGATATTGAGCTGCCCGATTTGGCCAGCTGATCCACAAATCATCTGTTTTTATGGGCTGGCAAGGTGTGAGAGAAGGGGCAATTGCAATCTGTCATGCGTGACAGGCTCTGCTGAAAACTGTTTGAATACAAAAAAAAAAAAAAATAGCTTGGTGATTATGATTTGATACCTTGTACTTCCCAGCCTGGGGTAATGATTTCTTTCTGGGGTGGGTTGTGAACATGAAATGGAATTATTCACCCTGCATTGTATTTCACCTATCGCCTGCCAAAAACGATGGCAAAAATAAATTCTTTGGTAATGGCAGACAGCATGCCTTTACTTTCTTTCTTTTCTTTTTCTTTTTTTTTTTTAGGAAATTAGCCAAGTATACAGTGATTCTGAATTACATTGAAAAAAAAAAAATAAAGGTACTGTATATCCAGCAGTTGAGTGGAAAGTGCAGAAAGTTTATAGGAAAAGCTCTTTTGCAAAGCTCTGTGATTCTGAAAAAAAAAATTTATGATGAAGTATTCATTGGTCTCATGATATAAAAGAAAGAAAGTGTGTGATTGTATCAAGATGTACAATAGCGCATTGTGCTCTGAAATTTTGTGGTAGTAAAACAAAAGAACATACTTTTCAGTCATTTAGATTTCTTTGAATGCAAAATGGATGCTCTAGTCACTTTTGATCAAAAAGGTATGTATGTGATATCTGCGATGAATTTAATTCATTAATCATGCTATTTACATGTCAGGAATTATCATCTGCCACAAGGGATCACATTTTTGTGTGAAATTTGTGCGTGAAGGCTTCTGAAGCTTTTTAACTTAGGCAGTCGGTACAGCAATTAAACATCTTAGCAATACATTAATAGTAAAAAATGTTCTCAAGATCTTTAAGGCTAAAGTGTTGATTTCAGGAAGTCATTATCATTGACACATACCGGTTTCTTAGAAGGAAATATACCAAGTGTCATGATCACATTACACTCTAAAGAGAATTGTATAGTGCAGGTTATCTTTCCTGTCATTTTTGTAGGGGAGATTATGAACCTTATCGTAAAGGTATTATTTACCATTTTCAGATGAAACAAAAACCCAGCTTTAGTGCTTCAAAATAGTTCTAAAATGTGAGTTAGGGATAGAAACAACCAATTTGATAATGTGAATCAGCATAATCAATGTAAATTACAACTAAAATATTATATACAAACTATGAATAATAGTTATAATAAAACTTTTTAGAATAAACCATCTACAGTTACGGTTTATTGCAACAACAAAAAAGTAGTGATATATCTCCTTATATTTTAGGCTGTATTGTGAAATATTTATATGATAGGATGTTTTGTGATACAACTGACCTACACATGCATGACATGTGATAACTCGAACATTTTTAAATCACTGATCCCAATGGTAAACAGTACAATGTACCTTTGAGGATGAACTCATTTTGCTGTACCACACATTTCCCATAGACACCTGCCCGAGTATACTCGCGACCAGTTCTCAACAGGTTAAAGTAGAGAATGAAGAATATTATGAGGAGGATGACTGCCTGATAGTGATACAAACTTGAAGTGGCCATGATGTGGTTAAGAACCTGTCCAGCCAGCATTACCACAAGATCTGAAAATGATCAATGCATTAACGACATCATGCTTGACATGTTTTTTGAGAATGTTAGAAATAAACCACTTGCAAGTACAGCATGTTGATGCAACTACTTGTACACTGTAGATGTGGTAGACTGATTCTGAAAGATTGTTTACACAAGCTCAAAAATAGTGGTTGTCAAAGAGCGATTTTTTAGATGGGATGCCATAACTGATAATTCTTGTGTGAACACAAAAAATCACTCGCTCCTGTGATTCCCATCTTGGTGCAAAGAGTCTACAAGTTTTGTTTAAAACACCCTTGTGATAAGTTGCCTTTGCAGTGGTGTTTGAACGGCGCATGAATAAAAAGTACTGATAAGTTATTTTAATACCATGATCTACCTCACCATCTCTTGACGCTGAGGGTGCCCAGGGTCATGCTCCAGTCATTGTTTGGGCATGTGCATGTTTGAAGATTTATAGTGATTCACTTGCAGAAGAGTGAGGTTTTGGGGGTTATGTGTGAAAGATGGCAGAAAAAAAAAAATCTGAACTTACATCCAAAAACTGATAATTGTTGAATGTGAATGGGCCTACAATATCCTATAGGCACATCAGAATTTGGCCTATTTCTGCAGGCATTTGATTACCCTAATCCCATTAAACTAGTCTGGTCAGAACAGACTCATCAAAGCATGCATGCAGTATTTAAACCACATAGTAGATGCACACATGGTTTTCTTTCTGTTCATATCCAGCACCCACAACATCTATTGTATTATGAATCGTGTTCCATGACACATTTTACTCAAGTACTAGTGATTAGATCCTTTCTCATATTGATGGTCAGATGCTAATGCCTTTCTGAAGTCAACACAGTCTAAGAAATGGGGCATGGAATTAATGGTACTCGAACATTCCAAGGAGAGACATCAGCTTTATGGTCATGAATCCGGACCTTGTTCAAGTACAGGGGTTGATTAACCAGATTTTGGAGGGCTAGGAGTGCAGTCACTCCAGGCTTTATATTTTGAGGGGGAGATGAGTCAGAATTTCACACGCTTTTGACATGTTTCTCAAGCCACCGAGAGGGGGAAAAACTGCTGCATACAATATGAGTCATGCCATGGTGCGTAGAAGTGGAAGAGCTCAAGGAGGTTTCACCGATTGTGGATTTCATCCCTGAGTGGACGCGGAGTTCAAATACGTCCACGGAAGAGGAAATGCAGGTGTCGCTTTGCCCAGAGGAATTCTGTGTTTGCTGTCTGAGGATGTCTTAACCAAGAATATCATTTACCAAGAAAGGGGATTATGGTCCGTGCCACCAGACGGTGATTTTGGGTGGTTCTTCTGTGATATTTGCATTTTGACAGTGACAGGTTTGCTTTGTGAAATTATTTTTTTCTTCATATAGTTGTATTTGTTAGTCTGCACCTAGGATGAAATATTCAACAACATAGATATCAGGCCTATGGTGTATGTTCCAAAATTATTTAATTTCATGGTCAAGTTTACATTGAAAGTGTAGATAGGAGTGTATTTTCTTGTGTGTGTGTGTGTACACGTGTGTGTATTTTGCTACTCTTTGATTTCTGAATGCAGGCTAGTGATATTAACAGCTCATACAAATGTTGAAGCTTTTTGTTTGTATGCTTGTTTGTGTGTGTGTGTGTGTGTGTGTGTGTGTTTGTGTGTGTGTGTGTTAATTTAGTACAGACATTTGTTAGACGGTGTAATGAGACTAAGTGCCAAGTGATATACAATCAGTGCCCCCAAAAAGCTTGTGTCAAGAAAATCAATAACAGCTTTCAGTAGTTACTGATAAAATGGCATTAATATTCAAGTTATCTTTACTGGCTCAGAATGCCAAAAAGTCAGACTTTGATTGTTATTCACATTCAGTTCAGTAACATATTTTCAAGTCGCAGCACAGAATATGCCACAAAATGATTTCATTTTATGATCGAGTTTGCAATGAAGAATTCAAGTGTAGGTGAGATTGCAATTTCTAGTGTACATGTATTTTTATGCATGTTCTGCCTGACAGTGATTCTCTTATGAATTTTAGGGTCAAAGGCCAGATGAAAATGGCAACAATTTACTATTCAATACAGAAATTGAACTTCTTCTCCATACCTTGAAAATTACTCAATGCATAAGCCCATGAAAGGGTCGAAGTCAAGTTAAAGTCCTTAAATCCCCCAATACATGCTCTCCTATTCATCCAATTAAACATAGGTCAAGGAAGGTGAACATTCAACACATTTGTGACTAACATGTCATTTCAATATTTTGCCAATTTTGTGAAAATGTACTGTAATCACACATTGTCCACATGTACTACAGACCTATCAGGAGAATCATGCTTTATGGTGGAGGCATACCAGTCGCCATAGCAACATTTGTAGTTGTTTACTGTACAACAAAACGGTTATGGAATTTCAAAAGGCGCCATCAGACTGGCAAGAGATTGAGAAGTAAGATCGATAAGGATATGTTGTGACATAAGTAACTCTCACTTCTTTGGCTGTGGTATCAGTGCTGTGTTATGACTGCTTCCCTTGTCCTCCCATCAATTTGACATTGATGACAGACAGCAAATGTAAACCTTGATGTTGTATGATTATGATATTAAATGCTGCCAACAAAAGATGGGGGTTAAAGATGCAACTGAATTGGGGTGTATTTGCCTTGGGGTTTCCAGTACCACTTTGAGCCATCCATTTAACACTAGGTATAGCATCTGGAGAGTTGTGTGTAAATCACTCCTGAAATACAAACCACTGTAATACTGCTTAGTCTGTGTTTGTTAACCAAGATGATTTTCACATGCTACAGGCTGTACACATCAATTGGCCTGTCAGAATTAAATTTGACTGTGTTCATTCTTCAGTACACATTTTCTAAGCTTTCATTTAAGAAGGTCTGGATATACTTCAGCAGAAGACTACTTGTCAGCATTGCTAATCATTAAAAATGAGGCATGTGTATATTCTTAATGCTTTTCATCCCCCAATAGAGATTCTGTGGCAGACACAAAAATTCTTGGCTGCCCCAGAGAGGGTCTCCTCCTCTCCCCTTTTCTCCCCCTCTCTTCCCTTCTCCCTCTCTTCCATCCTCCTCTTTTTTCTCTCCCTCTTCATCTCTCCATTTCAATTCCAGGAGCCAGATATTAGCATTTCATGAGCTACTGCGCTGAGCCCTCTGTCCCAACGTCAATTATTTTCTTGATCATGGCTGTGATCACTGGCCCCTTTCCGAGGCTGCAATTCCCCCCCCCCCCCCCCCCCCCCCGAAAACCAAACCAGCCATGGACCATCAGGCACCCAATGATGTACCCACAGATATATCTCCATTTTGTAGGAAATTCAGAGCTTATACACATCCAACTACCGTCTCTTATTATCTGTTGTTATGATGACTCAAATCAAATTACCTCTCGGAGGGGATATTTCCCAACTTTTGTGCCACCCAATGAAATACATTTGGTGCACAGTGCGAGGCAAAGGCAACCAAATATTAAATGGACTCATGAGTCATCCATTTCTGTATTATTATCCAAGGCAGTACTGTGTTCCCCACAGTTTGCAATCTAAAGAATGTCATTTACTTTGATTATTGCCTGTAGATGTAATTTTCATGAAGATTATACCTGGATATATTTCTGACAACAAAGATTTCAGTATAATGACTTTGCGAGCTATACATGACTTTGGAGCTGAAGCCGAACCCGTCAATACAGTAGGAGATGAAAGCCAAAATTCATACATGATATGTCTACATTATGCCTGCTATCATTCAACAGTTTATTTTAGTGAAATATAAAGTTGATTTTGCAGTTGTGTCTGTGTGTAGTTTTTTTTTTTTTTTCTGTCAGTAATAATGCAAGCAACAGGTCTATGAAAATTCAAATGATATCCCATATGCCTATATGAGAGTTATGATTTGTAAATGATCAACTGTCAGTAGGCCTATATCACCCAGTTATCTTCTTGATTGTTGAAATTTGACCTCTCAGCACAAAAAGACTAGAAGTTTGCTCTTTCTTAATTTTGTATCAATATTCCCATTCTGTGTGGGCTGCTCCATCCTTTCCCTTATCTTATTATATCTCTCTCTCCTCCTCCTCCTCCCCCTCCTCTTCTCTCTGTCTTTCCCTCTCTTTCTCTATCTCTCTTTTTAATTTCCCCATCTTCTCTAAATATTGCCCTTCCTCAGTTTATTGTATATCACACACCCTCCCTTTGAGGAGACTTGTTGTTGTCCAACTTCAGTGGTTTTTTTTTTTTTTTTTCTCAATCATTGTTAGATCTGCACCAATATGAAGTGATATCTAATCAGAGAATCTTTGTGTCTGGCTGTTTTTCCTCCAGTTACTGTCTCTTACTTTATGTCTATGTCTATCTTTCTCTTTCTATTAATCTACCCATCTATTTTCATCTGCCCCTCTCCCCCCCCCCCCCACATCACTCTTTCTTTATACTATCTATCTACAATGTAAATGTGTATGTGGGAGTATGTACAATTTAGCTATCCATCTGTCTACCTATTCATCCATGAATGTCCAATATTATCTACATGTCCATCAATAGCTTGGGAGTATGCGGAGATGAGTCAATATTGTTAACACTGATGTGCCACCAACTTATCTCCCCAATCTCAGTATGTTCCTATTTGTATTCCTGTGCACAGCTTGCTTCCATGGACATACGAGCCAGCATAGCCCAGGATGGGTCACGGTGGGATATCATCGAGGACTTGGATCTCTTCTACTTCAGACAACTGGCTGTCAGTCTGCAGGTAAATGATAGTGCTGAAGAAATTGGAATCATCAGAATAAAGCATGCAAACATATTGGATACTTCCAGTGTGTGTAATGTTCAAGTGACAGTGATTGTTGTTTGATTTTTTTTTTTTTTTTTTTTTTTAGGGAAAGAGAGGTGAGAACACATAGTTAGCATCGCACTGAACTCAGTAATCTGAATGTGATCTCTAGAAGCAAATTGCAATAAAATCTTATGAATGCGTACTTTATTAGACTTTTCATTAATGTTTCTTTTAGTTTATTCATTAATGTTTCTATTAGATGGTCTAGATTTTATGATGAATAGCTTCCAAGAATATTTGTCATGGAAAGATTTATTTTTTGTTGTTGTTGATACATTTAGTGTAATTGCTGAAATGTACTTTTTGCACGTGTTCTGCAGCATGTGACCCAGTTGCAGAAAATAATGCTATATTTTAGACAAAACAGAACATTTGGGAGAGCTTTGGATTTATTTGAATTGTGCGAATAACTAATGATATTATCAGTGTTAAGAGAAAATAACCTTGAATGTTTATTTGAACGCCAATTTGTTTCTGGTTTGGAACTATGGATGTGCGATTCTGTGAGGTGGCCACACTCTTTATTTCACATCATCCCTACTTATGCACTGGAAGAGCCAATTTCGTTCTGATTAGTTTGTTTATAAGAAAACCGGATCATCCCTGTCAGGCTCACTTCTAGAAAATGCAAATGACATGAAATGTGCCTATGGCGCTGACAGTGAAAGAGTTCAGAATTTCGTTTTAAAGATGGTAGGTCTTTATGCAGGGCTCAATATTACCAATGGCTCGGGGCCACTAAATATTGTTGTCAGGCCACCAAATTTCTAAAAAGGCTGTTGGCTTGATTGTGCAGCTTAAATTCAAAATGAATTTTTTTTATATTTCTTTTTATTTCTTACCACTACATTTCTACATTGGAAGCTAAGATTTTAGTAGCTTGAATGGTCCACCAGAGGAAAAAAAAAAGTTAGTGTTGAGCCCTGCCTTTCAGTGTATGTGTTCACTGGAGGAATTGCATTGCTGTAAATACTTCAATCCAAAATTGTTGTGACGCCTAGGAAATAAGCAGGTGATTCGTGCATCCTATCCATTTGAGGTTGATTTCCATTGAAGCTGATCGATAGTCTCATACAGAGCACAGTGGTATGTTTCCTAAGGTACATGACAACATGAGAGTGAGGTGGTTGAGTTGGACTGTCAATTTCCTTGAGGCGTGAGATGCTGAGAGAAATGGGTGCTATGTTTGCCAAGAACCAATATCCCACACAGCCTTCCAAGTCCTTTCCACCTTCACAGCCAATACATTTGCATGTGTACTAGACCCAAGACAAGATTATTCCCTCACGTTTTCTTCATATATCTTATTTCATGCACCTCCTCGGAGCTCTGTTTGTGCAGCAGAGCACATGAGCATAATTTCAGTTTCATTCAGCTTGAACCAAGTCTGCATAATTACCTGTCATCGGTATCATGTAACATAATCCTGAAAGTTTGAGCTGATAGTCTACACACGAAGACCTTTTCCTCCACTCTTTGCTGACCCATACAAATTTCTGCTACATACGTTCGATCAATTTTTATCACACAGTTTGTCATCTTAGCATGAGAAGGGATGCATCTTTATGAGCAAATTTTTATTCCCACACATTCGTGTTGTAAAATTTAACTTGTTTTAATACAGGACTATGACATGCAGCAGAAGATTGATCTCGAGATCAAGATGCGCGAAGGAACGCGCAAACTTCTGGCAGCCTGCAAGCGAGAGAATCAGAGCCTGGAAGCAGCCAAGAACCTGCTCACGTCCAACGTTCGGGTCCTCTCTTATGTCGCAGAGCTCCAGCGGCGCAAGGCGGCACAGTTTGCAGACCGGGCTGCATCCAGGAAGGTGAAGAGCGCTGGTGGCAGTGACTCTGGTGTTGAGGCGGAATCAGGGAGTGACCTCCTTGAGCCTTGTCGGTCCAAAGTCTGCATTTCAGGTACTGGAGAATAGTAGCCAAAACAAACAAACAAACAAACAAACAAACAAACAAACAAACAAACAGACATACAAAACACAAGAAATCTAGACACTTTTTCCACTAAAAACAACAAGAACAACAACAAAAAAAACACTGCTAACCCATACTGATAGGTTTATTTCTGCATCAGTTGACAGGTAATTAATGCATTGCTTCATTTTCTCTGTGTTTTTTCCTCCTTTATGAATAATGCAGAGAAATATAATAACAACACTGAAAGCAACTCAGAAATAGATTGTATTACAATTTGAAGGTCAAACAGAGCACATCTACATTCATGTGATCTTGTGCAATCATGTATACAAAAATGTAGTTTGATTTGACAAAAGAGAGAGAAAAAAGCATACATAATGATATTTGCAACAACTACTGTACAAATATTAACCATGCATAAGAAGTGAAGCTGATATTTCACACTTTTTATAGTTCTCTGAGGAGAAAAAGAAAATATGATGGAGCAGAGATGATCAAGCATTTTTTACTGGTCAGTCCTAATCCCCAGCTTGTGAATCATGTTGGAATGAAATGGAATTGTGGTTGGATGAACATGATCAGTGGCAGACCACTACTATGTGTAGTGGGGGAAACCCTCTCATATTCACCACATCTACATTGTACCTCAATGCATCGTCAAAGCATAGTACCGGTATTGACTTTGAAGAAAATTGAAACAATCATTGTTGAGAAAATGTATTTGGTTATGTTTCAGTTCAATAGTTTATTGCATAAAGTTAAGAAATCAAATCATAATTTGTGTTCGATCAATGATGGATAAATTATTATACAAGCTGCTGATTTATTGTATGTAAAGATAAGAAGCCTTTGAAAGAAATGAAAATCATTGTAATTTGTGTTTGATCAATTTAGGAATCAATTAGTATGCATTTGCCAGTATATCATGTACACAGTTAACTCTAATAATTTTATTTACTTTATTATCAGTCAATATCATAATCAATCATGCAATATGAATATGAGCTGCCAACACTATTTTTGCATCTTTCTTTCGTGTTGGTATTTAGATACAGACTTACTGGAATTAAGACCCAAAATTCTGTCAATCAATCCTGCAAGGATTTTAATGCAGGTCTTTCCTGCAACATTCTAAAGTTTCTTCATGGCGTACCGCATGAATGTCATCTGAAGATCTAAATGGATGGGATGGCCTTAGTTCTCTTTACTCTGCACTTATTATGTGATGTAGTGCTCTCTCGAGGGAAGTAAACATGCACCTCCTACAAGATTTCAACTCTAATCTATGAGATTCAGGCTGCTTTTTAACAAGCATCAATCAAGATGGGCGGGGGAAGGGGGGGGGAGGTAGGGAAGCAGTCAAATTCTTCCACTCATTTGACATCTGAATGACTCTTGCTTCATTTCTCTCCATTAAGGTATATTGGCCCCGACTTAGAGAAGGTCTTTCAGAAATCCACTTAATTCATTTCATCCATTCATTATCTTTTACATGATTTTGTATATCTGTATGAAATTTATATGAGAACTTGAAATTTTTTTTTCTTGGTAGTGAGAGAGAACATATGTCTTATATCCTCGAGCATATATACTGGTCATTTTGTTTTAAAGATACAAAAGAAAAGGATGGAGGAAATATCTGTTTTGTTGAGGCAAATGAATATTGCTTCGATGTATCGGGGGAAGCAGCGTCAGGCATCAATTTTCATGCGTGCCACATTACATGAAGAGATGTGGGTAATTTCTGTGGAGTTGGATTACCCTGCAAATTGCAGAAAATGCAGAAATTGACATTTCTAGTAATGTCTGCATGACCAGATGGGAATAGAGCATTTCGAAAGTGAGTAGGGAGTAGATGCGTGACTTAATTTGTAATTTTTGTTATCTCGTCGGTTGTTCTCTGTTGCTTGTAGATCTGCAGATTCCCCTGATGTGGCGTGATGTCGACCACATAAAGAATCGAGGAGGTAAGGGCAACTGATGGAAATCATTCATATGTTGCTGTTGCTGTTGCTATTGGTTTTGATGTTAGTATTATTGCTGCTGCTTCTGTTTTGTTCATGTATGTGTGCTTGTTTTTTGTGTTTGTTTGGTGTTTTTTTAATCTTTAGGGGGGTCTTCTAGTCTTCTCTCCAAGTAAAGGGTGCTTTTGTTTCAGATGAAAGTTAAGTTTGTGAGAATTCACTGTGTTTTGCAAAGTAATCTTTTCTTTTTCTTCCAGGCAAATTGCTGCCTATTGAATGGCTGTATTATAGAATATTCATGGGCAGAGTATCAAACTATGACTTGAAATGGCATTCTTACTATTGCTTTGTATTGATAATAACATAATTGTCACATGGAAACTAGTTTTTTTTTTCTAGTTTTGAAATGTAAAAACTTTATCTGCACCATTTCAGGAAGGACCTAAAGGGTGGGTACCATCATGCTCCTCGGGGCTTGCATTTCCTGTTCCATTAGGGAACAGGTGGAGGACTGTTTTCTAATTAGACGTCAAATTACAGCTCCTCTGGCATTAGTTTGATCTCAACTTGAGTGCATGAACAGGTGATGTGCCTAGTCTGCACATCATAAGCCTTCTACGTTAGATGACAGCTGAGAGGGAACATGAACTGTTGAGGAACCACTCAGCAAAAGAACCCACTACCATTTTGATTTCATAATCTGTTTCTTTTCCTCTGATTTAAACAAATTGTTCATATGTTTCAGTTTTACACATATGTTTTCCCAGACAAATTATTGTTGTGTCATTTTTTTTAAGCTACTGTGGCATGTTTGAAAACTTCTGATTTTTTTGATATTAAACCTTAAACTGTGTCTGGTTTCTACAGACTAGCCATGTATGCATTGTGTGTTGTAAGTATGTATATGAGAGAAAATCTTGAACATGGGAGTGAGGAAATGAGCATACCCCGGCTCGCTCCCCACTCTTCATATTTTTTTTATTTGGAATGCTGCCCCCTGCTCGACTCATACATTTGAGTGCCCATGATGTCAAGTTGCACGGTCCTCAACTGTCTGACTGACTGACTTCGTGTTGTTGGCACAGGTTGGAAAGAAGTGATGAGATTTTCAGCCATGGGATGCAGCCATGTGGAGAGTGGGGAGAGGGATCATGCACAGCTATCTCCTGATTTAAAGGGATATATCTGACAAAGATGCTAATCAGATTACATCGAGTGCAGAGTTGTCCAGAATTAGTGCAATTTTTGCTGTGTCGGGTTCATCTTGTTTTGGTTTGTTTTTCCCCCACTTGACTCTCTGAAATATACAAAATGAAATATTCAGAGATTTTCAACACGACATGGGCTTGCTTTCAACTTTTAGACAGCATATATTTCTGAGGGAAAAGGGATGGATGGCAAACACAGGAAAAGCATGTAATGAGATTTTCTACTAGCTTGATCAATTGTACGACATTGTGTTGCCTCCCTCATGTAATGATGCATGTGCAGATTGCATGTGTTTTCACTTTCAAATTTATGTATCTTGTAAGTGGAATGAAAGTAAATGAAAGATTGATGTAATGCAGAGGGAGATTGAGTGGATGGAAATCATGGAATGGAATGAATTGAATATCAACCATCAGAATGTTATCAAGATTGACATCATTGTGAAGGGGTGTGAGATATTCTGCAGTGTTAGAAAATACATGAATGAACATACGGTGTAGTGGTGACATTTTCACTCTATTTTTAACTCCTTGTGTGCCACATTTGCATGCAAGATTCTGTCAACGGCTTGCCAACTTTGCATGTTTTAGTCAAATGTTCAACCACGCACAAACCAATATGTTTTGAACACCTGTCATTTGCATGAAAATAGCCGTATAAAGCACATAGCTGATCATAAGATTTACATCACATCAAAGCTCGCAATTTTCTCCACAACTTTGCTGTACTGCATTTCTAAAATTAAAGGCTTCGATAGGAAGTCATACTGCTTTGTAAAATAGCATATTTTCCAAAAGCGCTCATGCGTTGCAGTCTCAGAATAATGTTGCGCACGAGGGATTTACACTATCGCACACAAAGATTTAACTTGAGATAATCCTGGAGTATCCACTTGTTCTCTGGTTCTGACAAGGCTGGTTGAGTTTTGTCTGGATACGAGCAATTCATCTCCAGTGACATATCAGCAATAGGGCCTACAACAGAGCCACTTCTCCAGAAGTAGTTGAGCCAGAATAACATCCCAGCAGCACAAACAGATGGTGTTTCTCGGTTGTGATGAATGACGTGACTTTCACATGCAGACATGGCCAGGTTGCATATATAGAGAGATGTGTTCTCTTTGGCGCTGATCGTCTAAAGACTTTCAAGACTCTGCAGATCAAATTACAGTCTTACACCTTATCTGACCTTCCTAGTTCCCTGGAGCGTCTGTCTTCTTATTTCCTCAGCCATGGAATATGGATATGTGGAAATTATTTTGATTGATTTCATGTAGGAAGTGAAAAGAATAAACAGGACAGTGATTTGAAAGTGTGATAAGAAAGAAGTAGTTTTCTTTTGTAAAATCCCACTTGCTTTGGAGCCATTATATATTTTTTGCATAGTTGTGAAAGAGGGGGGAAAATTGACATTTGTGATGTAATGATTTATGTCTGATGAAGTCTGGAGGCTTCAAGTTAAGATATTCACACAAACTTCATGTGATATTGAGGAAGGTTTGTACAGATGTATCATTGATTGATGTTATTGATTTCTAAAATGGATGCTTTTAAGTGTTGCACACCTGTGAATCTATATTTTGCTGTGAAATTGTTAAGTCTCATAGTCTTGTTCTTTCACATTCAATTCTGATGAAAGTTAGAAGTTCTACCATTCTGTTTGTGTGATTTTAACCTATTTATCAAAGCTGAAAATAAAACCGAACATGGAGTGGAATTTCACTCATCAGCCGTCATTGGCAAAACCATGCTCTGATCTCAAGGAAGAAAGTGCATTGCTTATTCCACAAGTAAACATTGTAAAAAAAAAAATAAATAAATGTACGGTTTCATGTTCAATATGATAAACTGTGAAGAAGTTTCAGGAAAACTTTAGAGACTTCATCGCATGTTCTTTATTTCTCTCTGACAAGCGCTGGTAGCAAGTTACCACTAGCAAGCAGGATGTCAATAATGCCCATAACAGAAAGATTCACAGTGATTACTCTTCATACATTCCCTCAAAGCACCCATTTGTCTTTATAATTGCCATAAAAAAGAGCGACATGGATTCCCCTAGTTGTAATTAATGCAACCTCATGTCTGCGGAGAGACGCACTGATGCCATAAATCCACTGCATACCACACTCTCGTCTCGTCTTTGATGTTCTCCCGTCGTCCCACATTTCATCGGGCTTTCTCGTATACCAAACAATTCTCGTCTAATGGAGGCTAAGTTACGTGCCCCACAAGCAGCACATGGATGCGTCATAACAGCCTAGACACTTTGTGGGCATCAGTACCGCCTTGGCAATTAGACAAACATAAACAGAGGATGTGTCACGCCTCATCACATTTCCATTTTCCTGTTTGGTGTATACAGAGAGACATGTCTAGCTCAAATATGATTTCAAGTGTCTTTTACATGAATATGATGAGACCAATGGCTACTGTTATGCATAACTCTGTGTGTGTATTTGCGTGTGTGTGTATTTGCATGTGTGTGTCTGTGTCTTAGGTTTTATCATTATGACTTAATATGAATCAAATTGATTGCTGTCTCCCTGGTATACTGTATACACCATACATGTATATTAGCGAGCCTAAAATTTTCTATGAGTCGGGACTTCCCAACAATTTAGCAAGTGGTTCATTCGCTATCATGGAGTACAAAAAGGAACAGAGATATATGTGTGCATGCACCTCACATCCATGTGGGGATCAGATTTAATATTTTCACATATTGCTGAATTCAGTATTAGCACCCAACTCGCAAAAGAATAGTAAAGTCCCACGAAATATGTGCCATTCACTGTATTGAAGACAATGCCGGTGTGTTGTACATGTAAGATATGCTCTGCACTATCCGGTAGCTGCAATGAGATATGTGGAATAAAATGTTAACAAAATAAAAAACATACAAAACATGATAACATTCTGCTTCCTTGATTTGTTGCAGATCACCATAGGTATGCTGTCTTCTGTTTACTGAAGATAGACACCCAGATCTACGCCACTCAGCTGGTGCACAACATAGACAGGAAAGCCACAGATGTGACTTTCAGTGACGTCATCATTTTGTAAGTACACAAGTTTGAGAAGGATGCCGAATGTGAAAGTCATTGGCAGAAACTGCTCTTTGATTTCTTCAGCCAAGCAACCTAAATGAAGTGGATATTGAAGTGTTGATCAACCCCCGCAGAGTTACTTTTATTTACAATCAGTTGGCGGGCTGAACGGGATATGGACTATAAGCACAATGGCTTGCAGAGTCAATGTCCGATAGAATTTTAACCAGTGACAAAGAGTCTGTCCTGATTGTTAGTGTTGGCCAACGTGAGACCAGAAGTAATGACTTCAAGTGGCTCTGCTTTCCAGCAGTGACAATTTCCCTCAGCTCCATAGTATTACTTCCTGGTGGGGATACACCCAACGTCTCCTCTTTTCATCTTTCCCTTTCTCTTCATTTCTTTTCTTTGTTTTACTGAAATCCTGTGCAAGATGTTGCCCTGTCATGACTGTTTATCCTCATGAAATCCATATCAGCTTTTGTTTGTACGTGAAGAGGAAGGAAGTATCTTCTACTGTGGTGGGGAAAAACATTAACATTTAAGATAAAACAATGATAAAGTACGGCTGGATTCTGCCAATGATGTGACTGAAATAATGAAAGTGGGCGATTCAGGAAGATTGCAAAATATTGTTTTTCTTTATGTTAAAGGCAAGAGAAATAAAAGGGAAAAAAATGTTTTATTCTTAAATTGTCTTTGGGATGGATGGAGGGTTACCATTTAAACACAGTCTTTAAAGCACCGTGTTGCCAATTTCTCCTGCAATTTAATTTCTTTTATCATGACTACACTTTAAGTTGTCTTTCAAAGAATCTTTTCTTCATCTTCCTGTCATCTTCCCTTTATTATGTCAGCTGTAAAAAAGAAATTAAAGACATTAAAACAATTCGTCCATAAATTGTAGGGCAGTCCCCAGTTTATCAAATGAAGATTGTCTCATTCACTTCCTTGGGGTTTGTTCTTGAGACATGCCATTACAACAAACAGAGTCTATTTTTTATTCCTTACATTCGTGTACTCCAGTTTTGCTTCTTTTTGCGATCATGTATTCTTGTGTAGCATGACAAAATTGTTTGTATACCGATATGATATAGTTATATATAGCCTATCACCATACTCATCACAATTTGACAATTCTATCGGAGTTTCGGAAATCTACATTCCATTTGATCACATACTTGTGATATCAAGCATATTACATATAGGCATTGTAGTGTACATGTATTTTTATTATTATTATTATTATTATTATTATTATCAGCTAGGCAATTTTAGGCATGCATTTTGAAAATCACAAATGATTGCTTTCAGGCACTAATGTGTAGAGTTTACATGTCCTCAGATAAACTCTGCCATTTTCCCCCTCATACAGTGACAATGTCAGGCCAGATTTCACATGCACGCTGGAGGTGTACTCGTACAACCTGCACAACGACATGACGATCGCCAGCACCCCGCAGAAGATCCGACGAAAACTCAACTCGCTGTCGTCGGTCGGAAGGAGGAGCAGCCTCGGACACAAGCAGCAACTCACGTCTTCCCTGAGTCTGGTGAGTGGGTGTTTGTAAAAATGTTCTGTGATATCCGAAGCGAAATTCAATCAACAGGTGTCAGACAAGATGATGTTGAATGAGGTGTTCATGCCACAACAGTCCATCATAATCACAATGTTCTAATCTGTTACAAGTTCAGAATAAAAGCTTGTATGTTACAAGCAACCAGAAGATGTTTGACACGTTCAAAGAAAATCACAAAACATTTGACACTTCAATCTGCATGGCATGTCTCTAGTTCGAGCTAAGATTTGATATTAGCCAATTTGCAGTTGTCATCTAGAGATAGCAATACAGGTTTTTGTTTAACTGTACAAAATAGCTCTTGAGTGGATTATCCAAGTTTGCTCAGAGTGTTGGTGTAAGATTTTTAAACTGCTGCTCTGTCACTCAATTCACAGTAATGTATGGGAAGCCTTGCATTTAGGCAGAGTGTTATCATAGATACTGTTATGCTTAGGGGACACTTTGTGAACATTGAATGAGGGGACCACAAAAGGTGCATTAAGTGGGCTTTGTGCCATAACATCAGCAACTAGGTGCAAGCCATAATAGAGTCTATAAATGTCACATTGGGGCCAAAAATCGGGTAACATGATACAGTTATCACATGATGTGACAATTGCAGCTTTTTCAACCAGCCCTGAGGCCTGAAGAGGTTTGCAATTATTGTTAGCTGCTATTAAAGCGGCTATGATTGCAGACTTTGTATATAAAAGCAGACAGGAAACAATTCATCAGTTTTGGGCACTTTACAACCCTTGAAAATATGGTTGTGAAATGGGCTCCTTGTCTAGGTATTTCTAGCCCAACCACATGTACTATCCCTTGCACCAGCCCCTAATGTTTACAACCACAGTTTCTGTGAATACACACATGTATGTATACTTCTAGCATTTACACTGATATTGCTGTCATTATGATCTTTTTGTTGGTATTATCTCTCTCAGTCTACAGAGGAAGAGGCTGTGGAGGGTCCCAAGTACTGTCTTGTTGCGAGGGCAAGACTGCAGCTTCAAGATGTCAGCGACCACGTACAGACCTTTGACCTCTGTCCTCAGACAGGTAGGCCAGAAGTTTTTCCTTGCTGTGTGAAGTATTCGCAGAGAAGCGATTGTGCGTAGGAGTTACAGTACATGCATTTGACTGGAGTTGTAGCCTCTTGTAAAATGGATATGTCTGCATCTGTACGTGTTTGCAAATTAAACAAGAATCTGTTGGGCTGTAGCTAATTTGTGTATGGACATTATAAGAGGGCACTGCTTTCAGCATACTTCATTGCACTGTAGGGGCAGACATAATAGATGTATTTATGTTGTTGTTATTAAATGTCAATCACCTCCTCACCTTTTCTGTATTTTTGTTTGTTTGTTTGTTTGTTTGTTTGCTTGTTTAGATGGTAGAACACATCACCAACTTCCACTGTTTGGTAACATCTGTTGTCGAATGGCATCGCAGCCGTCCTGCGTAATACAAGAGATTCACTCAGGCTACCTTACATGTGAGGTGAGAGACAGATAGGCACCTGCTATTTCCATATTAAACCTGTCTAGGTCTATCTATTATCGTCGCTGGGGCGACAAGACCTTGTATCTTAAATTTTGGTGAACTTTTTTTTTTTTTTTTGAGTAATGGCTAGATAATCAATTAAGTGATGTCCTGTCGTAATCCTAGCTGTCTTACATAAAAAATAAAGCCACTTTAGCATGTCAAAGAAAGACTATCCCATTTGATGTAGTGCTGTGGCTGCCATTTTTTTTTTCTTTCTCCTGAATATTTGACATTTTGTAGATATGAGGTCTTGTTGCCCCAGCGATGATATATATATATATATATGTATATATATATATATATATATATATATATATATATATATATATATATATATATATATAGCAATAATAAAGTCACAACAGAGGAATGCAGGGAATGCATTAATAGCCAATCTTGATTTAATGAATAATCCGAATTTTCGAGGAACCTTCCTGATGACTGGCCGAAAGCTTGAATGAATAAAAGGGAGACTCAAGATCAAGAGCAACGTCCGCCTCAGTCTAATTTCTTTCAGTATATATATATATATATATATAAACATTGTAGTTGTTCCGCGTATTGGCAGTACTAGAAATAGCAATAATAAAGTCACAATTACCTGATGTGTCATATAATATGTAATGCAATTTCATATATTACCAATTTTTTGAATTTCTGAATTTCTGAATTTCTGAATCAGGTTATTCAGATAATAACTATTCTGTTGGTAGATCCTGAGGAAGGCCTGATGACTGGCCGAAAGCTTGACTGAATAAAAGGGAGACTCAAGATCGAGAGCAGCGTCTGCCTCAGTCTAATTTCTTTCAGTATATGTGCAACCAACAATGAGGCACCGCGCACGTTTGGGAAGGAAACTATCTCTCGCACTATATATGTATATATATACATATATATAATATATATACGTATGTTATGTATAACTTCTATCTGCCTTCTTATTTTGATTTTAGATCTGTCTGTCTTTCTATTCATCCATCTATGTGTCTATCTGATGATCTGTCTATGTATAATAGCTGTCCATTTATCTGTTTATTTCAATCACTATGTCATTGCACATTATCCGCACATCCTGCTCTTAGTTGATCCTTTCATGTCAGTCTTTCTTCTGTCTTCTGTAGCTCCGTATCAATCTCCACACCAGTGATATTAACGGCACAGTGCTTTCTGCCCTGTCTTTTGGGAAGTCTACATCCAGAAAGAGTATGATGTGATGTTATGCTATCACACCTGATATGTCATGTTCACATTACAAGACATTGACACTCTGTGTTGGTATAAGGATGAAATATTGGAAAGAAGAAAACAATGAACTTTATCTTTGATGAAAGCAATTTCCAGAGAAAGCTTTTCGCTCAAAATCTAATGGATCTGCACTGCTGAATGTAGCCTTGCCACGTCGTTGATATAAAAAGTGCACTGATCTTAGTTGCAATGGTTACCAATGCATGAATCACAAGCAAGGACTATATGTATTCATTTCTGTTTTACCGGAGTGCCCTTATGTTTAGTTATCAATGAATGTCATCCATAGTTGCTGTCTTTGCTTACCATTGTTGTTTGATTTTTGTCCGCTCTTAGCGTCAGCCGCTGTATTTCTTGTTATCATTGTCATTTGTGCCAGCAGGAAGAGTTTCACGGCGAGCCAGTGTCCAGTCGGGTGTGGTGCACGTTACGAGGGTGTCGGCTGGAGTGTTGGGAGGACCCTACGGACAGCAGCCTTGGCGTTCCTATCAAGTGTGTAGAGCTGAGAAAGGTATGTGTCAACCAAACCCAGAACAACCGGATTGCTAGGCATCATGATTTCCTGCATAATTTACAATGACATTTTGACATCCTCAAAAGAGGAAGTAACCAAATTGAAAAATCAGTTTTGAATAAATTGCCGCAAACCAATGCGGGAGATCAGTGAAAAGATCTAGAATTCTGAAAAGACATAAAAAGTCTCGTGGCAAAATATGCCACTAATGTTTTCATGTCTCCTCAGATTTATGCAATAAAATGCCTCTTACAGCCCCATTTCCAACAGACATTGTTTTATTAAGTCAATGTTTGGCAAAAGAAGCATTGGCAATGACAGTTGAGCAATTGAGACAGATATTAAAGGTAGTTATGTCGGTGAGGAAGTTAAAATATTCCTTGTATGTGTAGGAGGTGTGCATGGCAGGACATACCATATTGTAGTTTGCTGTCTACCTCTTGTGTAAGACAGGTCTATAAAGAAATGGGAGAGACATTAGATCGGAGGAAACGATAAGACAGAGGAGAATGATCAGAGGGGGAAAAAAATATGATGGTGGTTAAGAATAAGATGAATGGTTGCAGGAGTTGATGTGAGAGTGATAGAGATGGGATTGTTGTTTCAAATTGCTTGTCATCAGGATGAAGGAAGGCATATACATGCCATCTTATGGATGATCTTTTAACCAGTTCAGAACATAGTAACATCCCATTTACTCCTACTTCATCTCACTGCTTCTCACTATATTTTATAGCACTCTCATCTGTTACATTATTTCTCCTTGTATGATCCTCTTGATACCTCTCACTGTGTCTTGCTATACTATGTACTCTGGCCTTCATTCACACTTTTTTTTTTCCCCCACCAACTACCCCTCTCACGGTTATTTTCAAAATCATTGTGGGGGCGCTGTGGCATAGTGGATAAGACTCTCGACTCCCAATCGGAGGACCCTAGTTCAAATCCCACCCAGTGCTGGAGTCCTTGGACAAGATGTTTTACCCACAATGTCCCTCTCGACCCAGGTGTATAAATGGGTATTTGGCAACGCTAGGGTGATAATAACGGCAGGGCCCTCTGGTAGAACAGTGGCAACACTGAAGAGGCTACCCTGGGTAAATAAGACCTTATCAAAACCACTCTGCATATGATAGACTACAAACTACATGATGAGCCCATATTGTTTTTATCATCTTGGCTTTTCAAAATAAATATCTTGATAATATGGCTTTGATACCAGTTGCAAATAAAAACCATTGCTTTCGATATAAAGATGTCACTACAACCATGCTATAATAGAATGATCCTTACAAATGCCATGATACTGTTTGAGCTGCAAAAGGAATACAGCTTTAGTGATAATATCTATAAAGTAATATTATCTTGGTATTTACAGACAAATAAAAGATAAAAGTTTCACAAAGAGCAGACTAGTGAACCAGGCTGCTATTATTACTCAGTCATATCGAAAATATTCCATCATTTTGCAGAACTCATCTGCAGTGCGATCATCAGAATCCTCGACTTGCAGCGAGCCCTTCTCATTCGTTGTAACTGGTTGCCATGGTGATCCGGACGCACTCCACCTATTCCAGGCAGACACAGAGGAGGAGCTCGAGTCGTGGCTGAAGGCTGTTGAGCAGCAGCTGGTCAACATTGGTGAGTGACCATCACCCTGACCATCAGACCCATTCCATTGTTGTTTGAGGTGCTACCTATCTGTGAACTCTTCCTGTTTAAAGAAAATTGAATGAGTAAAACAAACTATTCCTTTTGCATGTGGTTGATTGAATGTGTCTTTCTTTTTTTTTATGGAAAGAGGAAGCTTTTTGTGACTTTTGGATGTCTGCTGCCAGTGGAGTGGAAGAGATTGATGAAAATCTTTATTATTACATATTTTACTCCTTTTGCAACTAATTGATGAGCTTCACAATCCATTGATATGATGCTATCACACAACAGACAACAACAACAATAGCAACTCGAAGGCATTATCATTCTTGTCATCATTTGTCAGTAAAGTGACCCATTTCGTTTTCCCTCAAAAGCTTTCAAAGTAGAGGGACTATTACCCTTAAAAAGAGGAGAATATGTAAATATGTGCCTACATGCAGTCCAACCTCTCCTATCCGGACATGTGGGGACCGACGCTCATCCGGATAAGGGATTTGGCCAGACACAGGAGACTCAATGTTTGATACATGCAGCTGCCTACCCAATGGTAGCTACATGTAACCTATTGCAGGTTGCGTCAGACACTGAAACTCTTTCTTCGCTATCAATGCAAAATTTGGGGGTAGTGAATGTCTGATTGCGTGTTGTTTTTTGGGGGTAGTGAATGTCTGATTGCGTGTTGTTTTAGATGAAACTTTAATGTGAAGGTTTATTGATTATGTTGGGAATAATGTGGAATTCATGTGTGTTTGTGGAGGAATTTTGTTTGAGTTTGAATCCCCCTTTTCCCCGTATTTATAAGATTGAAAAAAACAAAACCAAACCAAACATGGCGAGATTGCGTCAGATAATGGAGAAATCCAGATAAAGGGAGGCTGGATAAGAGAGGTCGGACTGTACGTATGTTTCAGACTGGCAAGGATTCCATGGCTTGCATTGGCTTATGTCTGTCGATCATGTTGTAAGACTTTCTGATTTTTGGTCATCCTGTCTGCCCCTGTCATCACACAATGCTTTTGTCTCTCTACGCCACAGATGCCTGGTCAGAGTCATGCTACGAGACGATGAAGATCTACTCACCGTACCCTAGGAGGTCAGATCTTGTTCTGGCTCAGAGGAAAGGCTCTCTCTATGATGAACTCTCAATCGGTAATCATACACCATTAGCCTAGGACAGTTTGTGCAAGAAATATTAAAGTGAACCACTTGAAATTATAGTTGGAAAAGAATTTGAGGGATAGGAACTGGTTATTATTTCAAGTGTATTGCAATCAAACTTTCTCTTTATTCATTTATTAAGGCACTATTTGTATCAAACAAACATATTTTTCATGTGTTTCCTGTATCTTGACATTTCAGTTGTCCTATTTTTATAATGTATATATTTTGTATAAGATGGCATATTTCCTTTCATTGTATATTCTAGAGATTTTTTATTTTTTTGTATGGTGTTATGAAATGACTCATTCTTTTTTATCCTTATTTTGCTTCTCTTTTTCATTTCTACCTCTCCAACCGTGTATCAACGTACCACTTTTCAATACCTGTCACGTACCCAGTGTCACCCGACAGAGAAGAGTTCAACGACGAGAACGTCTTCCAGGGTTCGCCAGCTGACAACCTCCGTAGCAGGCACAAGCTGAGGGCGCAGAGCATCTCCTCCGTAGCAACATCGTCCACCACCTCCTCATCATCATCATCATCCACCTCCTCCTCACCTCCCCCGCTATTCCCCAGCCAGAAAGCAAGCGGGCCCAAAGAGACCAGCGTGTGAGAGCAAATAGCAACAAAAAAAGGGGGCAAACAGTGGAGACCGAGAGTTGTTTTTATCTTCTGGACCTTGAGCTGTGAGGACCCTGAAATAGATTAGGGCCTGTACAGATGGCATGTATGAAAATAGTGACTAAATTCATCGGAGAAGCAACGAAGCCAGCGTCCTGGCATTTCTACCACCGTCTCCACAGGCTTCTGTAGAGGTATCGGATTTCTCACACAGTATTATGAAGGCAACAGTGTAGAAGTTGCATCCTCCCGTCTTTCTTTGATGAGCTTAAATTCAGCTGTCACCACGCTCCTGCGCCGAGATCCTAACTGAAGTAAATGCTCAAGGATGTTCTTTCAACTTTCACTGTAATTTAATGATATGTCAAAGTCTGGTTCCCTCCTCTCTGAGTTACTGCTTTCATTTTTGTGTTCTTATTGTTTCATTATGCTTCCACATAGTTGTAAAGAGAGGGAAATATTGTAACCATGTTATCTTATCTTTACCATGGCAATGGACTGTAACGCTCATGGCAACAAGACTTTGGTATTTTGCAAGGTATTCCCAGATATAGAGCTTGTTCATGGGATGAATATGATCATCAATGTATATTGAGGTATATGAGCTCTGCGATATTAGGTGCATATACTTCCTTCAACCTGATATCACAGCTCTCTGATATTGGTTGCCACTCATGCCAAGCCTAACAATAGGTATAGTTTCATGTCCTTGGATGTGGGAGACTAAATTGGTGAGTTTGTCATCTCCAGTTTGATGATACTGTGCAATTTGCAGTTACTAGTGTCTTTATGTCATTTTTTGAGCATTCTTGTAGTGGGATGACATGCCTTTGAAATTATGAATGAGCACAGTGATATGTCGTGATGTATCTGAGTGATATAAAACTGGGACTGGTGACCCAATGATATTCGCAGGAGTGGTCCTACACAAGGACATGAAAGATCAACAGGAATGGCAGTCATTGTCAGTGTGGTATTGTACCCGAACATAATGACTAGCTACCAACTGTGTTATTGATCTGAATACTATTGACTATACAAAACTTTACCTCTGTATACAGTTAACGGTGCACCTGAAAATAATGATTAATCATCTTTATCAACACAATTTTGAATGTACAAAAGCGTACCTGGTTTGTAAAGTTAATCCTGCGCCTGAAAACATTTACTAACAACCATTTCATATTTGATAAACACAATTTGAATGTACAAAACCTACCTGTGTATGAAGTTGGTGTGTAGCTAAATTTGCAAATCGTCCTTTTAGTGCAGTGTACAAGGACTTTCTACCTTTTATAGGAAAATGCCAATATGACTTAACTTTTGGTAACCAGATGTACGACAATTTATATGACCTTGATGACAAATGACAGAAGTACACAATGTGTTTCGTAATTTCTTGTCTCAAATGCACAGCCGTGTTATATATTATATTAATACAGTCTTTATTTTTGTAGGTTTTTTTTTCCTTTTTATTTGTACACATTTGTAATCAGACATTTGTTGTGTAGACACTCTTCCATCATGCAATAACTTAAAAGGTATTACTAACTTTTGTAGGAAAATACTAAATCAAGCACAGGGTATTTCCAGGAGATGATGTCATTCCTTTGGCAGCTTGACCCTCCCTGTGTTCAAAGCCCAAGTTAAAGTCTGAGGTATCAAACCAAATTTTTCTCTGTAAATGTGAATAACTGTTCTGCTTTCGGTCTTCCACGATACATCAATAAGATTAATACTTTCAATACAAAACTGAAAATTCTAAGAATTTTTTAAAGCTAATGTATTCTGAAATGAAGTGAAGAGGTGCCAAAGCCAGCATTTGTCAAGTGTTTGCTGTTGTGACAAATATTTTTCCATCGTACTTCCAAGCATCGGAAAAAAAAGAGAAAATTGTTTTTTGTTTATTTGTAAGTTGTTTTTTGTTTCCGTGGATTTGTGCTCTATGTATCAGACATAAGTCTTGTTTGGGTAAGTGGAATTTGTATTCAACTATCACATTCCAGCGATATGATGATCTAAAGTTTATCTACCCATACAATCAGCATTGACTTCAGGCCATGTGACACACAGGTTTGTTTGTTGTTGTTGTTTTTTATAAAGTTTGATATATAGTGAGAGGCAGTTTTTGAACAAAGCGTTCATTACTTTCAAGAATGTCAAAAGTCCAGGAACATTCTGAAGGGGAAGACACTTGAGTTTTCTTGCTTTTTCCTTCTGTTTTGTGTGTTCTGTCCTATTGTCTCTGCTGAGCCCATGAAAATATTTATAAGTGACCAACAGAGAGAGTAGAGGCTAACAGTAATGATTTTTATGATAAGAAGAAGCTGATGAAGAGGAGGAGAAGAAGGCAGAAAATGATTATGAATAGATTTTGTGCATTCCAACTCTTCCAAAGTGTAAAGCTCACATCCAACATCTATTTATGATGTGCATTTCTCCACAAAAAATTATTCCTTTTATTTGTGTAAGAAATTTATCATTGCAACTGTAGTTTTCATCAAATTCTTATGGTACGAGGAGATATCAAGACTTCATCTTGTATTTTGAGAAAGTTCACTTGTGATTCTTTTATTAAATGAAGCATTCTCCATCACGAGAAACATCTGAGGTGTTAGATACTTCAGAAAAGTCATTATTTCATGGCAGTTTTCAAGGGCTGGTATGGATTACCTCAAATGTGATCATGGTAATATTTTGCATATGAATAAACCAAAATCAGGTGTTTTCATGGTTTGAGGAGACATATTGATAGGTGAAATTTAAAAGAAAAAAAAATACTGTTTGCTGTAAACTTTCAATCAGGGTTGCCACCTCCAGCATTTTTACTCAGGAGTATGTGGGAGCTGGTGAAAGGGTCACCTAGTTTTGCAGCTGCTGCTATGACGATAGATGTGAATGAGGAAGAATTGACAAATTAACCCATATCTTGCCAGATGAGTAAGGATTAGGTGACTATAAGGATCCATGTGGTGCACAGCACAAAATGTTACCAAAAAATAAAAATAAATTTTTTTAAAAAGAGAATGAGTAAAAATAGAAAACAAATTATGAGGAAATGCTGCAAGACTTTGTTTAATGAGGAAGATCAGAGCAAAAAAAGAAAAAGAAAGGCAGTTTAATGGGTGTTTTCCTCTTCTTCTTTTTTTCACACTTAACTGTACATAATATTGCCAAGTATGTAATATGACATGATGCAGAAACAGTCCATCTGCTCTCCCATTCCAGCAGATGAAAATGAGGAAGTAAACTTTTCCAGGCTGAATTGTTATTCTTGCGTATCACATTCTGTTTTAGGAAAAAGAGAAACATAAATATATTTGTATCATCAGTGAATGTTGTAATAATGGAGTTAATATAGAAAATCCTATGTCTTTGTGCACTTCTAGGCAATCCTGAACATGAGATTTTTCGTTGTTGGTGATGTAGAAGGGATTGATTCTTTAGCAACTTTAGGAGCACTACCAGGATGTGCACCAGATCCTATCTGCTAAGTTGATTTATTTGAAGATGAGAGTATTTACTGCAGTGTTCCATGTGGTTGGTAAGAGTTCAGCCAGTTTGCATTTTCAGATCACCACAATTCAAATTGCCTAAGATGCATATGGTAGTAGCAGTGATTATAAATGAAATCAGCATTTACTCACAAATGGCAATATGTTAAGCACCAGAACTGATATGAAAGGAATACAATTTGTCTTGTGTTTAAAGGCATCTTTAAAGAGTGCTGTGACAATGGTTGGAGTCTATGTTCTGTTTTATCACCAAAAACTGTCAGAAGAGTGGACATGATAAAGAGCTTTACAATAAGATACAAGTGTGCTAACTCCTGATGTTAGCATAGTAGGTAACTTGCTGATTTTGATATACAGTGTATTCTTAAACATGAGCAAAAGAAGTGTGCACAAGGTTAATTGGTTTGTATGGCTTGTTTGGTTACATTACCTGCACGAAAGCAGTGCTTTCACTTCTCATAGTACGCTTGATGAAAAACTGTACCGGTGATGAGACATTCCCGACAACTGTATCATAATTGTTGTTCCCGAATAATGCACGAATAAAAACAATCACAAATTTGGGCCAAATTATTTGTGACCAACTAACTGGTAATCACACAGTGGAGGGTAACCTTTGTAAAGTGTGTAGTCAGATATATGATGCTACTAAAACTGTAGACAGAGAATGTGATATGTCAGATATATTTAACCTGTAAAGTGTATATTTTCTCTGATGTGTACAAAGCATACTGGATGTACTCCATTGTATTTGAATAAAACAGTAAACATATTGTTTGTTGTACATGGACACCTCATAACATCTTTTGTTTGGTTATTTAGTAGTGTTCTTTGAATTCTTTGGACAATCCATCGTCTGCAATAATGTGATTGAAAGTGAAAAGCTCAATTGTTTTCATCAATAAATGTTTGCTGTCACATTTTGGAGCTTTCCTATGTACAATCTCATGATATGATTCATATCCCTTTATAAACAAGGTATTTAATGTACATTCCTGTTATCGGCACATACCAAAGTATAGGCGCATAATCAAATAACTCTGGCTGGATGCCCAACTGCTTGCAGTAAGTACCACTCGAGCAAGGTTTTGTTTTTGTTTTTTTTTACATGGGAAAACAAATCAAAAGTGCTGCTCATTACCAGAGCTGCTAAGTTTCTCTGATTCTGCAGATGGCTCCCTGAAAACTTCTGTATCTCTCCATGTCTAGATAAGAGAATACAGTAGTCTCCGCTTAATCGGAGCATTTCTTACCCGATTAAGCGTAGTATCCGATGAACCGGAAAGCATGCTAATTCATTCACAACACAGATACCACATACTGATCACGCACCTCTCTGCATTAAGGCCCATTCACACCGAGTACGGTACGGGCAACGAGACTAGTTTTTGCTATGTTGCACCAAAAGGAACCATGTCTGGTTTTGTTATAATATCACTTCCCCACTAATGATTTTGTTACATAATCTTCTATTGTTTATTTTGTTGCTCTTGATTTTGACAAAAGAATAACATATTGGGTGATTTTGTATCAAATTACCGACTCTTTTTTAACAGAACCAGACATGGTTCATTTTGGTGCACCACAGCAAAAACCCAGACCTTTGCCCATGTCGTGCTCTGTGTAAACGTGCCCTATAGACACACAGCATGGTATGTCACTTCATAATACGGCCACAGCCACTGGTGGTGGTGGTGATAGTAGAGGTGGTAGTAGTGGCAGTGGTTGTGGTGGTGATGGTGATGGTGATGGTGATAGTGGTGGTGGCAGTAGGTATAGTAGTAATAATGCTTCAGAGCTGCCATTTCTTTCCTCTTTTTTTTTTAATTCACCAAACGAGCAATTATGTATTTCTGAAGAGAAAAAAATAATAATTTTTAAAATTTTGTTCTACTTTCTATTGAATTGTTCTTATCCCATTTGTAACCAGAATAGGATTTTTGCTTTCACAAGATGATTCAATTTTACAGGGCATCAGTATGTTATTTGATCTGCAGAAGTAGTCCTATTACTATTAGCCATGGGTGATGTTCATTTTCCTAAGGTTTGCTAATCTGAAAATAAAATAAGGTTCATTGCTCTGTGGATATGTTATTCCAAAGATTTGTTTTTCTCAAACACACAAATTCTGTATACCTAGATGTTTAATCTGAAAAATTGAATGTTGTTTGTTAATTCATACATTGATATGTGCCATTATTCTGCAGGTTTGTTATTTCGAAGGTTTGTCACTCCAAAAATGAAATGAGGTTTGTTATTCCAAAAGTTTGTCAGTATGAACCTATCTTTCATTTTCGGATCAACTAATCTTTGGAATAACAAACCTTCAGAATAACGCATGATTTCATTTTTGGAATAACAAACCTTTTTTCCCGATCTGATTAGCAAACCTGATGAATGACACACCTTATTTTATTTGGGATTAACAAACCTTCGGAATAACCAGCCTTATTTCATTTTAAGATAAATGAACCTTTGGAATAATGAACCTTATTTCAAGGTTTGTCGGTATAAACCTATCTTTAACTTTTGGATCAATAAACCTTTGGAATAACTAAACCTTCATAATTATGTGTGTGTTCATTTTTGGAATACCAAACCTTTTTTTCATAGTTTGATGAGCAAACATGAATGACAAACCTTATTTTATTCATAATTAGTAAACTTTCTGAATAACCAACCATATTTCATTTTCAGATGACCAAACCTTTGGTATAACAAACCTTCGGAACAATGCTTCATTTCATTTTTGGAATAACAAACCTTATTTCATTTTCGGATAAATGAACCTGTGGAATAATGTACCTTATTTCAATTTCTTTTTATATTATAGAACCTTTGGAATCATGAACCTTCAAAATATAACAAACCTGCAGAATATCGAACTGTATAAACTGGAGTTATGGCCATAATAGTTAGGTGATATTTCCAATCACCACATTAGCATATATATATTGTTATTATCAGCAAGTTTTAAAGTATACTGTCAAGAACCGAATGATAGCATGTGTGTCCTGTGGGATCTATTCCTTGAAATGCCTTTATTTTCTTTATTAAATATGTCTGCTGATTTTTTTTTCTTCTTCAGAGTTTTATATTTGCACAGACCATTTTTGTTTGCCTTCAGATATATCCCCTCTCCTTTAAGGAGATGAATCCTGGCACTCCACTCCTTTGGCTAGGCTTTGAGAGCATTGATAAGAAACTTTAGATCAAATTAGGATGGATGAAATTATCAAAAACTTGCCCTCAGTAGGCCTACATTTTACTGAAGAATGTTTTTGTCAGCATCACATTATCTTTATTCCTTGGCAACCTCACCGAGCAACCAAGTGACCATCAGGGCCCCATTTCATTAAAAAGTTGATATGATAGCAACTCTTGCTGGAATAGCATTTACAATTGTCATGGTAACAACAA